>NC_134689.1:147441841-148041841 GCF_050947455.1 Rhinoderma darwinii
GATAGGGGATACATGTCTTTTGTAGGAAAAACTATAGGTCAAATTTTTTTGGGGGGTTGGGGCTGTACGGCGTTACCTACAGGGGGGGCTGTATAGCGTTACCTACAGGGGGGGCTGTATGGTGCTATTTACAGGGGGCTGTATGGCGTTACCTACAGGGGGGGCTGTATGGTGCTATTTACAGGGGGCTGTATAGCGTTACCTACGGGGGGCTGTATGGCGTTATCTACAGGGGGCTGTATAGCGTTACCTACAGGGGGGGCTGTATAGCGTTACCTACAGGGGGGGCTGTATGGCGTTTACCTACATGGGGGATGTATGGCGCTATCTACAGGGGGGCTGTATAGCATTACCTACAGGGGGGCTGTATGGCGTTACCTACAGGGGGGCTGTATGGCGTTCTCTACAGGGGGGCTGCATGGCGTTACCTACAGGGGGGCTGTATAGCGTTACCTACAGGGGGGGCTGTATAGCGTTACCTACAGGGGGGGCTGTATGGCGCTTTCTACAGGGGGGCTGTATAGCATTACCTACAGGGGGGCTGTATAGCATTACCTACAGGGGGGCTGTATAGCATTACCTACAGGGGGGCTGTATGGCGTTACCTACAGGGGGGGCTGTATGGTGTTATCTACGGGGGGGCTGTATAGCATTATTTACAGGGGGTCTGTATGGCGTTCTCTACAAGGGGGGATCAGTATGGCGTTATCTACAGGGGGGTTCTGTATGGCGTTATTTACAGGGGAGCTGTATGGCGTTCTCTACAGGGGGCTGTATAGCGTTATCTACAGGGGGTTCTGTATGGCGCTATCTACAGGGGGGGCTGTAAAAAAGGCACTATCTACAAGGGGGGGTTGTGTGACACCAAGGGGAGGGGGGGCCCCAGTCAAAAGTTTGCTATGGGGCCCAGTCTTTCCTAGTTACGCCCCTCCTCATGTGTTATGGAATGAAGTCTTATTGCTTATCAATTACAACCTGAGTCCAGTGCATTGGCGTTTTTTTTCTGGAGCATATGTGTGGTCAGGAACTGTTGGAAACCGGAGCCAAATTTACACGGAGAGTCCACAACTGGTGCTAAAGGGATACAAGTGAAGTTAACCCCTTCCCGAAATACCACATACATGTACGTGAGGGAGAGCGGTATATAACTGTATCCTCACATACATGTATGTGATAGTAGACTCACTGGCACAGGAGTTAACTCCAATCCTGGCCATTAACCCCTTCAGCACCACGATCGTTAACAATAAATGTTTACCGGGGCCAGTAATATTGCACTGACAAATAGCAAATGCCCCCAGCTCTGCCTAGGTCTTACCTAGGTATGCTCTAGCAGTCTGACTGTAATGGACAGGCAGCAATGTAATGTCATACAGAAGTAGGACATTACATTGTAGGTAAAAATATATGTATACAAGATAAAGTCCCCTAATTGGGCTAGAAAGTTTTTTCTTATATAAAGTTATAAAAAATATATATCAAGATAGATAAACAAACAGATAGATAGATAGATAGATATAGATAGATAAATAAATATTTTGTATTAGGGCCTGTTCACATCAGCGTTGGCTTTCCGTTCAGGGCTTCCATCTGAGGTTTCCATAGGGTGAACACCTCAATGGAAAGCCAAATGGAAACCTTAGCTTCCGTTTGCATCACCATTGATATCAAAGGTGACGGAAACATTGCTAATGGTTTCCGTTCGTCACCATTCCGGCAGGTTTCCGTTTTTTTGACGGAATCAACAGCGCAGTCGACAGGATATGCCGAAAATGTCTGATAAATGCAGGTTCCACCTCTTGGACCTGCAGCTACCTGAAGTACTGGGAGTTACGGAAACAGCGTCTATCAGACATTTATGGAACATCTTGTGGATATGTCATAGATGTCTAATATCAGAATACCCCTTTACACTCAATATGTCTTATCAAGGTTTCTCCTAATGGGAGACATGGGAAAACAGTTGGGCTGTTCCCACAGAAATTGTTGGTGGATCCCACAGAAATTGTCATGATCCACTGACATAAATGTGATGTCTATGGCCAGTTTTAATGACTGCAGGATTCTTGTGGATTCTGATCACTGTCATTTGTTAGTAGCAGTAGGAAACAAGGCTGAAATGTGACAGAAACTTTCCCTGACTCATTGTATGAAGAGAACCTGCCACACTCAATTCCACTGGTATACTAGGATCTGGGAATTTAGTAAAACGAAACTTGAAATGTCATTATCATTGTAAAACATTCATACAGAGATGACTATTATATAGACAATTAACATTTATTGCCATTACCTTTTATAATGTTTGTTCCTCCCCAGGTTACCATTGATTTTGTGGCAGTTGACAGGGTTTCTTCGGTAGGAAAGAAAAATGTCCTTATTACTGGTGAAAATTTGCAGGATCTGTCAAGGGTATTTTTATTTGGTGCCAGCAGCTGTAAGCCGCAAGTGTAAGTATTTATTTGTATGAAACACATACATATACTTGTTTAGAGCTTTCTGAGTCCAAGACCCACTTTTGGCCGAGACTTTTGTTTGGGACGCCCCTCCCCCACATTACTGTAGTTCACCCCATTTCATCTAACATATTTTAACATCATATGTAACTAGATGCCGATACTTAGCTCCATTAGAAAAATAAGTCCCTGCAACATTGAAAACAATAATAATTGTGTGGGTGGGGGAGGGGCGGGCTTAAGGTATCCTGCTGCTGTGCGTCGCTGAGGCCCAACTATGGCAGCTGATGGTGGGTCATGTGACCCGACCTGCCCATCAGTGGCCATCATTGGCATAGCTAGGGGTTTAACTGGGGGGGAAGGGGCGAAACACACCTTAGTGGCCAACACAAAGTATAATGCCCCTATAGTTGCCCCCACACAGTATAATGCCCCACACAGGATAATGCCCCTAAAGGTTCCCCTATAAAGAATAATGCCCCTATAGCTGCCCCCACACAGTCTAATCAAAAATAGATATTGGGATGCACTCCTCAATCAATTGGCGTGGTGCTAGTAAGGTAGGGACGAGAATCCCACAATATTGAAAATATATAACCCCAGCACTCACAGAGGTACGCAAAAGATCCAGATGCAAATGACCCCTTAGTGCCCCCCACACAGTAAAATACGCCCAAGCTGCCCCCGCACAGTACAATGCTGGCACAGCTGCCCCCATAGAGTATATTTTCCCTATGCGGCTCCCCCATACCCAGTATAATGTCCCGATAGTGGCTAATAAAAAAATAATAAAATAATTACTCACCTATCCCCATTCTCACAATGAGTGTAGGAGATACCTCTGCTCCTCCAGTCTGTGCTGTGTGTGGCTCGACACAGACAGGCACAATGACATCACTACATCTCACCTGTCTGTACTGAGTGGCTCACGCCCGGAATTACACAGTGAATGCTGGAGCAAGGAGCCGTCAGCTCCCTGCTCCAGCATTGGTTTCTGCTGTATCTGCGTCCTGAGGATCCTGATAAAGTTGAAACCGGGACATCAGCGAGTGGCTGGTTTCCCCGCCCCCGGAGGTCTTCATTAGACCCCCCCCCCCCCCCCCCACGGGGTCGCGGCCCACAGTTTTGGAAACATTAGTTTAGGGTATTAGACACTAATTGTACAATGATTTACCTATGGCCACTTTCACACAGCAGTATTTTGGACAGGATTTCTCTTCAGTATGTGTAAGCCAAAACCCGGACGATAAACACAGAAGAGGTACAAATCTTTCCATTATAACTTTTCTCTGTGTAGGTTCCACTCCTAGTTTTGGCTTATAAATACTGATACAAGTTTAAGATGAGTGTATTATTGAGTCCTGGCCCCATCACAGGTCTATTGACCTGAACTAACAGCATTATGGGGATCTATAATGCTGCTAGTTTGGGTCATTAGACCCACGGTTGGACCTGGACTTCCTGCTGTAATATAGGCACAAAAATGTAACGCCTTAGGCTGTATTCACATGCAGAATATTATGCGGTATAATTTGCATATATAGACTTGTTTATAGATATTGGATACAAATAATCTACCATTTTGTTGGTTTTATTGCCCTGTGATTCATATTATTAAAATAACTGTGCTTCAATCATTTCTTCTCTAATTTTCCTTTCAGATTTACGGTGTCCCATCACACAAATAACACACATGCCTTTATCTCCCTGCCACCAAGCCAGAATGAAGTCAAGAGACTTTGTGTAGATTTTAATAGAAAATGTTACCACAGAAGTATTTCGTATGAATCAGTGTCATGTTCTGCCATTGTTCCAAATACTGTGTGGCTCAGGTAGGATGACAAAAACGATATTTTGCTACTTTATTTGGTGGTTGATTCCTTGTTTATATCAACGAGGGTGATAGTCTGCACCCTGGACCTCTGCATAAGCATCTATTATAGTCCTCTTCATCTACTAGCGTCTTTTGTGAATTTAAGATCTGTCTAAAAAAAGAAAGCAAACGCTCATTCGGCTTTTAGCAGGTTGACGTCCTCATATTCATGCACTTATGTCATGGCCAAGCAGGCATGTTTATTTTAATGCGGAGAGGGAGAAGGTCTGCTGCCGGACACTTTTTAGTAGGACAAATTTCCTATACTGCCATTCCTCTTGTCAAAGGGGCGTGTCCCTACACAGTCTGAAATTGTGAGCACAGATTGGACAGTATCAGTCTGTGTAGGGACACGCCCCCAACGGGTAACACCCAGTTGTCAATTTATTGTAGGAGGAATAACAGAGGAACAGCACAACGCATAGTTATAAGAAAAGATGCTCCAGAATCATTCTTTTATGGAAAATACAAGTGTTTACTAAAACAGACATGTCGGAAGAGCTGATTCTTTTAATGTGTATGGGCAACTTTAGTCTGGATTGCATTGCTCATGCGGTTACCCGTGTTCCATTTCTTATAAACATTTTACAATTTTAAGTGTACCTGTATGTGATTTTGTTGTGCATTTATTGTAATGTACAAGAAATGTATGGGTATTCTGTAAAATCCAATTTCCCAGCATCTTCCAATTCAAGCTGCGGAGAGGCTTCAGTGTTTTTCAATGGGATTACTGTCAGGAAGTTCAGAAGAATCCCTGCCCTCATGATCACTGCGTTATTTCACATATATATTGAGTTCTGAAGACCTTAAGAAGTATATCATTACATATCATTAATTGGTTTAATTACACTTTTCACTATAGGTTACAAGGCCCTTAAAAAAACATTGTGTAGGAGAATGTAACTTGGTCTCGTCTCTTAAGGCCCCATGCACACGACCGTGTCCATAATCACGGTCCGTGATTACTGGCACGGCCGGCCGCGGATGGGAGCGCGGTCTGTAAAATAAAACAATAGGACATGTCCTATTTTTTATGGAAGGTTTCTACTGCCCGGACACCTTCCCGTAAATATAAGGTGTCCGTCGGCCATAAAATGAACGGGTCCGTAATTACGGACGAAATCTACGGTCGTGTGCATGGGGCCTAAGGAAGCCGTTACACAGAGTGTATTTCCGCAGCTTTAAAATACGCTGCAGAAAACGTTACAATTTAATCCTATGGAGAAAATATCCTGTTAGGCCCCATGCACACGACCGTGCCCGCAATCACGGCCCGCGATTGTGGGCATGGCCGGCCGACCGACTGCCACCCGCATTTTCGGGCCGTGCTCCCATACAAAGTATGGGAGCACGGCCCGCAAAATGCAAAAGAACGGACATGTTCCATAATTTTCGTAACATTTCTACGGCACGGACACTCATCCGTATCGCTACAGAAAGGTGTCCGCGTTCAATGAAAGTGAATGGGTCCATTTTTGCGGAACGCAATTGCGGTCTGCAAAAACTGAGGTTTTTTACGGTCGTGTGCATGGGGCCATAGACAGATCTCAATTTCTTGCATTGCGGAATAATTTTTCCCATAGGATACATTGTAAAGTTTTCTGCAGCGTATTTTTGCGCGGCAAATCCATCCTGTGTGACTACCTCCTAAGGCCCCATGCACACGACAGCAAAAAACCTCCGTTTTTGCGGACCGCAATTGCGGTCCGCAAAAACAGAGCCATTCACTTTCATTGAACACTGACACCTTTCCGTAGCACTACGGAAGGGTGGCAGTGCCGTGGAAATGTTCCGGGAATTATGGAACATGTCCGTTCTTTCGCATTTTGCGGGCCGTGCTCCCATACTTTAGCCCGAAAATGCGTCTGTCAGTCAGCGGCCGGCCGTGCCCGCAATCGCGGGCCGTGATTGCGGGCACGGTCGTGTGCATGGGGCCTAAGGCCTCATGCACACGACCATATCTGAAAATACGGACCGTAAATACGGTTCCGTATTTCTTTATAGTCATCGGCAACTCATCAGCAACGTACCCATTTCTGCTGAATGGTATCCGCAAATACGCTCCGCAGTGCATCCGTATTGCATCCGTATATACGGATCCGCAAAAAAAGATGCCTGGTTGACTGGAAATCCCCTTTTTTGTTGCTTAGTAACTTCTGTATTTGCGGATGGCAATCCGTATTTGAGGTCGCACCTCCGTAGCCATCCGCAATTTTGGCTTCCCCCATAGACTTCTATGGAGAAGTCCGTGCCGCAATTGCGGACCAAGAACAGACATGCTCCATAATTCACGGCACAGTTCTGCGGCACGAACACTCATCCGTAGTGATACAGAAAGGTATCCGCGTTCAATGAAAGTGAATGGGTCCGTTTTTGCGGACCGCAATTGAGATCCGCACAAACGAACCCATTCACTTCCATTGAACGCGGACACCTTTCCGTATCGCTACGGATGGGTGTCCTTGAGCTTCTAGGTAGTTTATTTCAAAGCTAGGGTATTCAAAAATAAAGATAAATGAAATAACTTGTAGCACAGTTGCATTGGTGTATAGGATATATACCAATCAAAATAAAAATGTTTATACTTTCAACTGTTAAAAGTATTTAAGGGAAACTAATCCACCAGAAATGGCATATCATTTTTCTATTTAGTACGATGAACATTACAAGTCATATAACATATTGCTTTTCAAATAGATTCATACTTATCTGCACACTTGCATGAATATATATATATATACAAGCATAAGCAATAACTGTTGGGATTAGCATTCTCCTATTTAGACATTTGCGTTATTAAGAAATACAAACTCCACAATTCCCCTAATCCTTCTAACATCGATATACATTATTTTTTTTAGTGGTGGTCGAAATCTCACAATATCTGGTATAAATCTGGACTTAATAGATAATATCACAATTTCAAAGAACAATCTGCAAAGCGTAAGGATCATACATTTATTTTTATCAATCAAAGCTTGTGTTAAAGGTCTCTCTTTAAAAGAGCTGCATTCCAGAATATGATGCGATTATAAATTGCTTTGAACGTAAAGCTGGCCAGGTATATATTTGTCATTAACAATTATAATGATTTTACGACTAAAAACATTTGGTCCCAAGTGATGGAAATCTGCTCCATTGACTGGAACACATGACTTATGCATCAAAATGTTGTTTAGTAAACATTACAATCGCACCATTTATATAACTATCATCCGCTCCAGTCCTGTTTCCTCTGCCCATACATGACAGTTTTATAAGTATACAGGAAAAGCTGCCATTGACTGTGGGCGGGGGTAGCAGCACTCACAGGCTCTCTCTATAACTCCTGGAAGCATTTAAAGAGTCTCTGTCACCACATTATAAGTGCCCTATATTGTAGATTATGTGATCGGCGCTGTAATATAGATTACAGCAGTGTTTTTTTATTTAGAAAAACTATTTTCACCAAGTTATAGCTTTATACTAATTAGTTTCTTAATGCCCAACTGGGCGTGTTAGACTTTTTGACCAAATGGGCGTTGTGGAGAGAAGTGTATGACGCTGACCAATCAGTGACCAATCAGCGTTATACACTTCTCCCCATTCATTTACACAGCACATAGCGATATAGCTAGATCACTATGTGCAGCCACATAAACACACACTAACGTTACTTAAGTGTCTTGACAGTAAATAGACATCACGTCCAACCAGGACGCAATGTCTATTCACAATACCGACACTTCGCTAACGTTTGTGTGGGACTTAGGGTATGTTCACATGGCGGGGGTCCGTAACGGCTGAAATTACGGGGATGTTTCAGCCTGAAAACATCCCCGTAATTTCAGCCGTACCGGCATGTGCAGGCGCTTGAACGCCGCGTCAATTACGGCCGTAATTAGCGCTGCTATTCATTGGAGTCAATGAATAGCGGCTCCAATTACGGCCAAAGAAGTGACAGGTCACTTCTTCTACGCGGGCGTCTATTTACGCGCCGTCATTTGACAGCGGCGCGTAAATATACGCCTCGTGTGAACAGACAAACGTCTGCCCATTGCTTTCAATGGGCAGATGTTTGTCAGCGCTATTGAGGCGCTATTTTCAGACGTAATTCGGGGCAAAAACACCCGAAGTACGTCCGTAAATAGGCCGTGTGAACATACCCTTACAGCAAGACAAGCGTAATCTCGCTGTAAATGAGAGCACAGCGTGATCTCGATGTGCTGTGTGAGTAAGTCACACACAAACGTTACCGAAGTGTCGGGATTGTGAATAGACATCGTGTCCTGGTTGGACGCGATGTCTATTCACGGTCAAGACACTTCAGTAATGTTAATGTGTGTGTATGTGTCTGCACATGGTGAACAACGCAGGATCACTATGTGCAGAGTAAATGAATGGAGAGAAGTGTATGACGCTGATTGGTCAAAAGTAAAAACACGCCCAGTCGGACATTAAGAAAGTCATTAGAATAAAGCTAAAATAGGTCATAACTTGGTGAAAATAGATTGTTTCTCTAAATAAAAAACACTGTCGTAATCTACATTACAGCGCCGATTACATTATGTACAAGATAGGCCACTTATAATGTGGTGACAGAGCCTCTTTAAACAGTCTTTGGGTCTGTTCACATCACCGTTGCCCTTCCGCTGAGGGGTTCTGTCGGAGGTTTCCCTCGGGTTAACCCCTCAATGGAAAGGCAAGCGGAAATCTAAGCTGTAACAGGGTGCCATTGTTCTTGATGGAACCAATAGCGCAGTCGACTGCACTATTGGTTCCGTCAAAACTACGGAACCCTGTCACAATGGTGACAGACGGAAACTATTAGCTAGGTTCAATGGTGAGTGAAACGGAAGCTGAGGTTTACGTTTGCCTTTTCGCTGAGGAGTTAACCCGCCGGAAACCTCAGACGGATCTCCTCAGCGGAAAGCGACGGAGATGTGAACACAGTCTTTTACATAAAAATGCAATCATGGAAAACTAGGACTGGGTTCACATATTGTGATTAAAGGGTTATTCCCATCTTCATAAATCTAGCTATTAAGCTCACCCTTCTAAAGTTATTACTTTTTGTAAATACCTTGCTTTATCCCATTGATGTAGTTTTATTGTTCATGTCGCTGTCAGTCCCTCTTTGTTTGTAGCTCGTTGTCTAGGGATCCGGCCACTACTATTTACCTTTAGCGGTGGCCGCGCTTGCGCAATAATATCCTCTCTGTCCTTAGGAGAGGATGTCAGTTCTCTCGTGAACACTCATATCAGCGCATGCGCATTAGATGCCGGCCCGGCCACCGTTCATGAGGACACATGAACGGTCGGGTCCAGGTACTGCATGTTAGACATGCAACTGTATATGATGATAAAACATGTTATGCTTAGATACAGTGGACAGTTTGAAAATCATCTGCTGTTCCGCAAGGAGGAGAAGTGGCTTTCTGCAAGGGGGGGAAGTGGGTTACAGAGAAGGGTGGCGGGTGTTGCAGTGAGTAGTGGCGTGGGTGCTTTGAAATTCACAGTGTGTTAGTCTCAATCAGGCTTACCATGCCTGGTTGAGACGATCGGTCTCCCGATGCTGCTAGAACTACATTAGCTAGCAACGTCGGGAGCGCGCACACTGCAGAGCAGCTTAATTGACATCGAGCCGCTCACGCCCTTTTTTATAAAAGATAACCAGTTCTAGCTGAGTTATCAAGTTTGTTTTTTAACAACAATTTATTTATAATTATTTCTGTTTAGAATGCATTAAAAACAAAATTGACTCAACTTGGGAATAACCCTTTAAAATTTAATATATCTCATCAATATTGTGTATGTAACAATTTTCGTGCTCCAAAATTAGCATAATTTCTGTGCTCTAATGTATAGCTCAGACCTACATCTATTTAACTAATTATTGGGACGTCAGTTTCATTGAAGCTAAAAATTGCTACTTCTAGACAAGGAGAGCTTACCATAGTCATGCAGACAATGTTGACTTAAAATAGCAGCTCAGGCTCAATTATCGCTTGGTCATTACTTCTCCTTTTCACTTCACAAAACTGGAACTTACACTTTCAAAAATGTGATTTGTTAATGACCTTTTTTAGCTTTATACAATCTTACTTCGAGTTCATTCAGACAAACAATTTTCACATCTGGTTGCTGTCCGAGTGTAGAACAGACAGCACGTGGACCAAACACTGGCCCATTATAGTTATTGGGCCAATTCAGACATCAGCTTTTTTCGCGGACCATTGGTACGTGATGAAAAAAATCGCAACATGTTCTATCTTTGCCAATTTTTCATGCAGGAATGGCCCATAGAATAGAATGGGTCTGCTTGAATAATGAACGGCACACAGGTGCCATCCGTTCCGTTCCATTTTTCACCAACAGTTACCAGGAGACAATTGATAAGTGAAACTAGAAGGTAGAGCCAGAGCAGAGTGGTCCTGAATATAAGACATGGTCAGTATTCACAAATACACACAAGAAATATATCACAATGGTCTCTATGCGGTAAGCAATAGAAAATGGCGTTTCCGTGGCCATGACCATCTTGGAGGTGTTTATAATGGGTTGGAACTAATGAGAACATTCTTTCGTTTGTTTTCATGGATGTGAAAGACGAGTGGTGCACTGATATAATTCGGACAGAAAAAACTGATAAACTCCAGGCAATCTCAGAAGAAACTGATGCAAAATCGTTGTTTTTTTGGCAATTTTTTTACTCAATTTTAACAACGCTCATCTAAATAAGCTCTTAGAAAGCCTGGGAGAACCTCTAAAACACAAGCACTATGTACATATGTATACTTGTATGATGCTGGGCACACGCACGCACGCACACACACACACAGCAACTGTTCTTAACAGATTAAGAAATGAATGACATCAGTTTGCTTTACTTTACCAATCACCCACTCACCACAATGATTTTAAAAAAGAAAGAAAAATTGATCTTGATGGATCCTGTAAAAAAAAAATTGGAAACTATGTAGCCATGGAGATTACTCACCCTGATTAAATTACCTCTTCACTCCAATATACAAGCACTTCTCATACTCTAAAGTTTAAGGCTGGGTTCCCACATAGGGTTAACGCTGCATAATTTCCGCAATGGAATTCTCTGCGGAAATTCCTCAGCATTTACAGTAACAAAGTGACTGAGATTTTAAAAAAAAAAAAAACGTTCATAAATAGACCTGTGGTGCGGATTCTAAATCTGCAGTATGTCAATTTATGCTGCGTTTTCGGTGCTTTTCTGTTGTGGGTTTTCCCTATTGAATTTAATGGGGATGCAAAACCCACAACAAATAGCCAAGTGTTGCAACACTTGCAGCGGAATTGCATCGACGCTTTCTTCGGTTCTTCTTCCAGGCCAGCCTCCTGGGATGACGTTTCATCCCATGTTATTGCTGCAGCCAATCACAGGCTGCAGCGGTCACATAGGCTGCAGTGCCATCCCGGGAGGCTGGACTGCATGATAACAGAGGGACGCGTTACCATGACTATGACCGGGGTAAGTATGAAGGTTTTTGTTTTTTTCAGCGGAAATTCATCACGGAAAACTGCACCAAAATGTGGTGCGTTTTTTCAGACAAAGTGTGCAGCGGGTTCCAGGTTGGATACACCGCATATCCAACCGTGGGAACCCAGCCTAAGGGTACATGTACATGCAGTGCCTCTGCCCCCCTCTTGCCACTTTGGTATATTACCAACAGATGTTATACTGTATTGAATGTGATTTTATTAAATCCTATTAAACACAGTGTGGTTAAAAGCTGCTTCTTTTACAGGACATGACGCACCTTTTTAAAACCACAGTAGGCCTGATTTGTGCAATTTTTTGGAGCTTTTTAGATATTTTTTCCCGACTGATTACAGTTTGGAAATTCCACAGCGCATTAATGTAGCAGCAAAGGGATGAGATTTGAACAAATCTCATCCACACTGCAGAAAAATCCACACAAAAAAAAAAAAAAAGCTGAAATTGACCTGCGATGCGGATTCTCAATCTGCAGCATGTCAATTTATTTTCCGTATCTAAAGCGCATGGTCAGCTTAAGAATTGTGTTTCCAAGATTCTATCTACAGAACTTTGAAAATTTAGCAAGAATTATGTAGAGAACATTTGGGACAGGGTTATCCATGTAATGTAATTTTTGTCACTTGAAACATTTAATAAAAGAACACATAATACACAATGTATGTGGATTTACTTATATTTATCAGTTGTGTATTACCACATATTATATTATCTTTTCTGTATTTTCCAGATAAGTAACTGCTTAGGAAATTCATCACACTGCCATTTTATGGCTCCAAAATTAGGTGAAACCAAGCAGACTTTCAATGTAAACTTAACCATTCAAGAAATGACTGTGATGTGCGGAGAATTAATATATAAGAAGAACCCTACTTTTAGTACTTTTTATATACTCAGTGACAACGATGACGAAGTTGAACTCCAAATAGAGGTAAATGTTACAACATATTTTTATTTTACTGGGGTAATTTGCCATAGATTATGTGCTAAATGTAGCAGTGAAATATTGCAGTTAATAAATCAACAATAATGTATTTGTATAGAGAGGGGAAGAAATGGACCTTCCCTTAAAATGTGTCTACGCGTCTCTTCATCCTTATGATGGCCACCAGCCAGTTTAAAAGAAAATATAATAGAAAACAAAGCTTTTTAATAAACATCCTCCATTTATTTTATTTTATTTTATTTTCATTCTTATCACTACCACGGGTTTTATATTTGTTTATCCTCGGAGATACTTGCTTCTGTGCTCATTGTTGTCTGCTGCTAAATAAACGTTTTTTTACTTGCCAAGAAAAGCAAGGCATGATAGTTGACTTCTCATCTAAATATGTTGTGGCACTGATATGTTGTTTTCACTTTTCAACTGTAAGCCTGAAAAACTAATTTAGTATCTACCCTCTAACAACAGCAAATACTATAGTACTATACCCAACAAGTTACTGACAGTGAGACCCAAAATACTTAATACCACTGAAAAAATAGGCCATACTTACTGAAACAAGGGCTGGTTAAAATAATTATAGGGGCATATATAAGGGCGCTCTGTGGCTGCACTGTATATAGGGGCACTATCTGACAGGCACTGGAATTGGGTAATTTTCTGACAGAAAAAATATATATTATTGTTGAACCTGGTTTTGTACCACTTCTCTAAACAGAGAAATCTCTGAAAAAGTGTCACATGAGTTTCATGAATGTGGCGTTGATACATCTGATGTATTTGCTTCACTGTGTATATAGGTTCTCTGGTTACACTATGTATTGGGTTATTTTATGGCTGCACTGTGTATATGGCTCTTCCCCTAGCTGACACTGTTAATATGGGACTTTCTGGTTGCTCTATCCATGGGGAATCTCTGGCTGTACTCTTTTTGCGGGCTCTCTGGAAGGCACAGTGTAAAGGGACATTGTCTGAATGGCATTGTGTACATGGAAGCACTCTCTGGCAAACCCTGTTTATAAGGGTCCTGGCAGGTACTGTTCATGGGGGGGCAGCTTTCAGGCACATTTATGGGTATAGTACAGATGTCATTGCTTTAGAGTAACATACAAAACATTTTGAGTATGTGGCCAGAGAGATTAGGCATGTGCTGTAAAAGAGTGCAGCCAAGGATGTTGGTGTGGTATGTCATAGCTGGAAGAAGCCCTCATGATGGTCCATGATAAGAAGTACAGATGGAGTCCAGATGGAAGAGATAGTATTAGAATCAAAAAAGACGTCATTTGATTCAATTGTTGCTTATTGGGCTTTTGACTGAACCTGTTCAGTACTGCATTCGCTTATTTGGCCTGCTGCATGATTATGCCATGTAGACCATCTGTATGGCACAGCTATTTGGCATCTGTATGGTGGTAATAGTTGTCATGGTTTGGCGTGATAATTTAGCGACTCTATCGTGTTATTATTCAGTCAGTGTATGGCAATATTATTTATTTAGTTTATGGCTATTTTATTCAGCCAGTGTATTGCAGTATTATGCCGTCAGTGTTTGGTGGTATTATTCAGTCACTGTATGGTGTTATTATTCATTGACTATGTGTTGGTATTGGGGTTTAGAAAGAAAAAAAATTCTGCTGTAGATTTTAGTGTGAATTTTTGCCAAACCTGTGGCAAAATCTGCATGTGTTACATGCAGATTTTGCAGTGGATTTCCACCTTTGCATTTCAAAGGGTAAAATCTGTACCAATAAATCTGCTACAATCCCACAACGTATACCCATAGACAGTCACTGCATGAGAGTATTATTCGGGCACTGCATGACAGGACTGTTTCCAGTTTTGTGCACTATGGTTGTACGATTGTATCGGACTTGCAATATTGTATTCACATCAGGGTTGTAGGTAGGCTTTTGTTCACCTGGGGATGGCTTGTTGGCACTCGCCCCACACCAGCATATGCCCTGCCAGCTACACAAATTATTTACATTATGTTATGTACTTTTTTTTTATTGGAACTATGTCCAATAATGCAGTGCTTTTGGAACTGTTGCCAAAGCATTCAGGCACATCAGAGAGTCAAAGCCTGGACATTTTTTTGTGGTGTGCTGTTCTTCCTGTCCATATACCCCAACCCCCTTGCCCAGGAGGCACACCCTGGCAAGATGAATTTCATAGGAGGGTAACAGCTTCTCAGCTCTACAATTGCTGACTTCTCATTCATGCAAAGATGAGAATAATCATAAGGTATTAGTTACAATTTCAGCCATTATATGCAATCTCTCAACCTGGTCCTTCATTTAAGTGGAATCAAAACTGCTTTAAAATATGACATACTCGCATATACAAGGGTAGTTATTTATTGACGCAGGGGCAGCATTTAAGTAAAAATGTTGCCCTTTTATCAGTAAGTATGGCCTATTTTTTTTAGGTATGGTACTACACCGGATGGTCAAGAATATGCACCTGGATGGGTAGGGTAATATTTTACTGGAAACAATATAGTTGTGATTGTAGTATCAACCCCAATCATTTGATAGACTTTCATCTCCTTTCAATAACCTTAAAAATATTAGTTAATATAATTATTGGACTACCCTTAATTCAAGTTTAATGAATCTCCAGAAAACAAAGGATGAACTGGAAATTCAGGCTCATGAAATTAAAATCCAAATACATTTCAAGGAAAAGGTACTAATCTGTGAATTATGGAATGTAACAGTATTCATTGAGAACACTATAAAGTGTAAAGCGAAGAAGAATTTCCTAGGGAAAGTTGATATCCAGAAAATACGGATTGAGGTAAGTTATTATGATAATGTTTTTATAGAGGTGATGCAAAAAAGCTAGTGCAAATACAATTATAAAATGTATAAACTAGTATTTCTTTGGAAATCTAACATTTTGTCGTCGGCTTGTTATACATGAAAGCAAATAAATATATATATATATATATATATATATATATATATATATAGTATAGTACCTGGTTTTATATACTGGTTGTGGGTGTTTGAACAAGGGCAATACCTTATATTAATACTATTCCTTTTTGATGTACTGTTTACATGGGCTATATGTTTCCTGTAGTTTGGCGTGATTACGTTTATCTATAATGTCCTATATACATTTAAACTTGAGAGACATGATCATGATAGTCCAACTATCAGGCACTAAATTGATTTTGCTGTATAACAGAATAAGCCATAGAAAGAGGAAATGGGCCAGGGGAGAACCAATCACAGGACCTTACAAACTAAAGATGGCCATTTACCTTAGATAGCTGTCGGCAGGAACGCTTATTCGACCAACAGCTATTCTTCCCAACCACCCATGAAGATGCACGCTTGGCCAAGCATGAAAGTATTCTCAATGGGGAGGGTTTACTTTTATTACACCAGAAACAGCACCACAATTGTGAATGGGCTGTGTCTGGTATTGCAGCTCAGCCCCATTTACTTGACTATGGTTGAGCGGCAGTGCTCTAATCTCGGACAGCCCATTTAACATATTTTAAGAAATCATTGCTGTGCCTTTTTAAGCCTGTAAAATGACTCATTTCCCTATTTCATTATTGTTCAAGGTTATATTAGGCAACTTTAAAACGGAATTAAAAAGACATAATCCAAGCTCTGTCCCATATCTTTTCATCCTCCTGATTGTTCCAATTCTTGTAATTGTTGTTATTGGTAAGTATATGACTTGTGTAATATTATTTCTGCCTATTTGTTCTTGTCATCAAATACTTCAGTCATCATTGTCATAGCTCATACTGACCACAATTATACATAAGCCAGTAGTTAATACATTAGAATATCCACCCAGTATACAAGTTTCTTTCATTTGAATTTTTACCAGACGTTATTCAGGTATGGAAACTGAGTTTCTGTAGTTACAGAACAGAAATTGCAGAGATGCACTCACTAAAAAATGATTTTCTAAATGTGTTTAGGGAACAGCACTTCTCAGCAGTCTCACCACAGTCATATGGTCCTATTTCAATATGCAAATAACACACAAGAAAAATCGGAATACATTTCTCCATAAAATCACTAGTTATTAGTAAATGTAAAGCTGGTCGTTTACATATATAAAGATTTTTTTCTTTTTGAAAAATTTCTCGGAAAAGGGCCACAAATTAAAAGATATTTCCTATCATACGAAATAGTATTTATGTCTATCGCCCCCATTCATTTTTTCTGGCAACTATTGTAGCATTTATTACTACTGCCTGAGAAAAGTTTTAAAGCAGGAACGATCAGTTTAGTAGGAATCTGTTTCTGCTTTAATAAATTATTATTCTGAAGATCATAAAATCTGTTGCATTGTTAAGGATTATTGTTACGTCTATGGCCAGCTTAAAGGGGTTTCCCATACTAGTTATGCCGCCCCCTGGTGTCCTTTTGATTCCCTCTCAGAATGTACTCCTAATGTGTTCACTGCAGGCAAGTAACTGCATCTTGTGTGCTCATTCTTATTGGCTGGCCTGCAGAATCGCTGATCGCTGCCCCAGTACAGGAGGGTCTGGGTGGTGTTACTGAGCCACTGGGCATGTGTGTTCACAGATGTGGACACTCTGAAAGGGAATTAAAAGGACACCGGGGGGGGGGGGGGGGCATAACAAGTATGTAACAGCAATATCTGCACACAAGAGAATTTTTTAAAAACATTATTCCAATTGAAGCATTTTTATGTTTAATGTGATCTAACAGAGAAATGTAATATTTAATCATTGAACAACCCATTTAGAGAGGACCTATCACCACGATTATCCTCTCTATTTTATTTGAAAGACCATTAATAAATACTTATCTAAATATAACTCATCAAAAAAAAAAGGTCAAGAAGAAAAAAACATTTTTTATATAGGCACCTAGCATGTAAATAACCCAACTTACCACAGGAGCCAGGTCTGAAGTTCTTGATAAGGAGACCTTGTCATGTCCAGTGCCTTCACATAACCTCCTACGGCAGCATACTGTGTAAAGCCGCCGATCTCGCTAGTTATCGCAAGTTTTGTGGACCTGACTAAAGAAGATCTATCAATAACTGCTATATAAATGCTGTAGACGTCACTCTTTTAGTCAGAGTAGCAGCTTTAAACTGTATGCTGTGTGGGTGGTTATGGGAAGATGCTGGGAATGACGGGATCTCCTTACAAGGACGTTTGGACCCAACTCCTGCGGTGAGATGGGTCATTTACATACTGGGTGTGTGACCTATATAACGTTTTGTTTTTTCAATGAGATATTCAGATAATTTTTTTTTCTTTCTTTTGGTGGGGTTAATGATTTGTTAAATAAAGCAGAGAGGGTAAGTCTGGTGGTAGGTCCTCTTTATGCCCTTGAGTTGTCCTTCTTTGTTTTAAAAAATCCTAGGCATCCATTTCTTAGATTTTTTGGGGGAATTGTTGGGCAACAACCAACATGATATTGCAATATGAAGCCTACCATGGGTCACTTAGCTTTCCTAGCATCCTAGGTGGTAAATCTGCTTAGTAATGTAATGATAACTAAGAAGCCTTTCAGTTCAGTAGTCGAGGAAAGCTGTATGTCAAACCCCGACAGCCACATTAGTAATAGCCCAGAAATCAATATAACTGATTATTGGCTGAATATAATTTCAGCAATTTTAACAGAAGGTCAAATGACAATTTGTATTATAAGATCAGCAAATACTTTGATACCTGCTGGCGCACACTGACCACAACTACAGACCTGAAAGCAGTGTAAAAAGGGAATGTGTTAAAAAGTATACCTCATGTGGTCTGACTATTTAGTAGAAAAGGTCTGCAACTAAACAATTTTGAAGACTACACTCAGAGATGTATGCATTTGCAGTAATTCCAGGGAGAAAACATATAAAGCTCAAATATGTGTACATTTTATAGTATAACCAAACAAGTATAGTAGTGATCACCCACCAATTAACATCATTTGTATCAATGAATAGCTTTGTTAGGGGGTTGATCAAAAGAACAGTTATTATATATTGCCTGCATCCAGACTGAATAGATAAACCAAAAACCAAGAAAGATGCAATATCCAATTTTGCGACATTAAAATATTAAACAATCTTTATTGACAAATCTGAGACATAAATATGCCTTAAAAAGGTCCACAGACACACTAAAAAGAAGACGACTAAATCACAAGCTCATATGTATGGAATAATTGACAGTCGTATGATATGCATAGATCATATCGAAGTTAAACTTGACATAACAATGCAAATGGAAATTCACAGAAATGTATGCAAAGTGATGGTTACAAATAAATAATCAGCATTATTGAAAGGTATATAGATATCAACATCTATAGACAATCATACTGACCCATAGCAGAATACAAAAATAGAGCAGTGGATTGGCGTCCACACAGACGCGTATTTCGGCACACTCGCTTTCATCTGTGTACATTTTGTATGCCCCAGCCTAGTAATGCACATGAAATGTTTTCTATCTATTTAGCTGCCTTTTTAATTACAAGACACAAATCCAAACAACTCAGTAAAAAACTTAGCAAAGAGCTTGAAGAACTAGAGTGTGAAATAAGGAAAGAGATTCGTGAAGGTGAGTCTACTCAGCATCAAACTATGCAAAACCTGATTGGCTGTTATGGGCAATTTTTTTCTTTATAATAGTTTGTATGTAAACATATGATAGAAGTAGTCTTCTGTCACAAGTAGAAAGTTGCCTAGGTGATGGAATAAATTTGTAAAAAGTCAAAGGTGTAACTTAAAGTTGCCCCCCCCCCCACCTACCTTGTGCAATTTATAATACTGGCATCTTCTTATGGAGCAAAGGGGCCTTTTGACTGCCACCGACACCAAGGCAAAAGTGCTACTGCTACCTCTGCACCCACCTGTTAGTAAATTTAATCAGGACAACACCGGCATCAATACAGTTTGTGACCGCTCCACTATCGAGGAAGGCCCTAACTCAAACCGATTTAGGTTAATGTGACAGCTTGACAGGCAGCAAAATTCTACAAATATCAGTAGCTTGTGCACCTAGGTGAGCTTCCCTGGACTTACCTAGGTGCTGAAGTCTTCTGGCTGTTGTCACTTAGAACAGGCATTGATTCAGTCCCCAACCTCACCACAGTAGAAGCAGAGACCTATATTTCTGCGATAAACCAATTAATCCAGGTGCAGGTTTTATTGCCCTGGTCTACATGTCCTCCCCAGCATATGATTAGGGCACCTTGACTGCAGTACAAGAGTTTGGAACAGGACCACGCTCTTGGAGACGTTCTCGTAATCTCCAATCCAGTTTCATAGACAATGGCATGGCAAACTCTAGTGACTCAGGTGGAGGAACATGCAGGAGAAAGGCGGGTGCTATCTACATATGGGTGCTATCTACATGGGGGGGTCAGAGTGAGTCCCTGATGGCACTGTCCATATGGACAGTGACGTCAAGGGCTTTCCCAAGACAGGAGTCCCTGGCCAGAGATCTTGCGATGCTCTGGCCGGGGACTTCATAGTTGAAAGCCCAACATCACTGTCCATATATGGGCAGGGACGTCAAGGGCTTCCGATACTGCAGCCGCCACCCCCCTCCTGGACACCCTAGGTACTGCACCCCCAGTGCCTAGTGGAAAATACGGCCCTGCACTCTATTGACATCAATGAGAATTACAGGATAGATAGATAGATAGATAATGATTTATGTGTTTAAATAAAAATGTTCATAAATAGATCAATTTTATCTCTTTTACTTGAAGGTTTTGCAGAACTTCAGACAGATAAAGAAGTTGTGACCGTAGAAGCGCTAGGGACCATTCCTTTCTTTGACTACAAACATTTTGCTTTAAACACTTTCTTTCCAGAGGTAAAATTTGCATTTTAGCGGATTGATAATATTTAAATGATAAAATAAATCTGGTATTTAACCCCTTAAGGACGCAGCCTAGTTTGGGCCTTAAGGCTCAGAGCCCATTTTTCAAATCTGACATATTTCACTTTATGTGGTAATAACGTCGGAATGCTTAAACCTATCCAAGCGATTCTGAGATTGTTTTCTCGTGACACTTTGGGCTTCATGTTCGTGGTAAAATTTGGTCGATATATTCAGTCTTTATTTGTGAAAAATTGCAAAATTTCGAGAAAATTTACAAAAAATAGCATTTTTCAGAATTTAAATGCATCTGCTTGAAAAACAGACGGTTATACCACCCAAAATAGTTACTAGTTCACATTTCCCATATGTCTACTTTTGATTGGCATCGTTTTTTGAACATTCTTTTATTTTTCTTGGACGTTACAAGGCTTAGAACATAAACAGCAATTTCTCATATTCTTAAGAAAATTTCAAAAGCCTTTTTTTGAAGGTGCCAGTTCAGTTCTGAAGTGGATTTGAGGGGACTATGTGTTAGAAACCCCCATAAAACACCCCATTTTAAAAACTAGACCCCTCAAAGTATTCAAAACAGCATATAGAAAGTTTTTTAACCCTTCAGGCATTTCACAGGAATTAAAGCAAAGTGGAAATTAAATTTGCAAATTTCATTTTTTCTGCTGAATTTCAATTTTATTCAATTTTTTTTTAGTAACAGAGAAGGTTTTACCAGAGAAACACTACTAAATATGTATTGTCCAGATTCTGCAGTTTTTAGAAATGTCCCACATGTGGCCCTACTGCGCTCGTGGACTAAAACACAAGCCCTAGAAGCAAAGAAGCACCTAGTGCATTTTGAGGCCTCTTTTTTATTAGAATATATTTTAGGCAGCATGCCAGGTTTGAAGAGGCGTTGAGGTATCAAAACAATGGAAACCCACCAGAAGTGACCCCATTTTGGAAATTACACCCCTCAAGGAATTCATTTATGGTTTTTGTTATCATTTTGACCGCACAGTTTTTTCACAGCACCTATTTGAATTGGGCTGTGAAATGAAAAAAATGATATTTTTTCCAATAAAATGTCATTTTTGATCAAAATTTCTTATTTTCACAGGGAACAACATACCCCATTTTGTTGCCCAATTTGTCCTTAGTGCGGCAATACCCCATTTGTGGTGATAAACTGCCGTTTGGGCCCATGGGAGGGCTCAGACGGAAAGGAGCGCTATGTGTTTGTTGGAGTCCAGATTTTGCTGGATTGGTTTTCGGGTGCCATGTTGCATTTGCAGAGCCCCAGAGGTATCAAAGCAATGGAAACCCACCAGAAGTGACCCCATTTTGGAAACTACACCCCTCAAGGAATTCATTTATGGTTTTTGTTATCATTTTGACCGCACAGTTTTTTCACAGCACCTATTTGAATTGGGCTGTGAAATGAAAAAAATGATATTTTTTCCAATAAGATGTCATTTTTGATCAAAATTTCTTATTTTCACAAGGAACAACATACCCCATTTTGTTGCCCAATTTGTCCTTAGTGCGGCAATACCCCATTTGTGGTGATAAACTGCCCTTTGGGCCCATGGGAGGGCTCAGAAGGAAAGGACCACCATTTGGCCTACTGGAGCTTTTCTGGTGCTAAGTCATGTGTGCAGAAGCCCCTGAGGTACCAGTACAGTTGAAACCCCCGAGAAGTGACCCCATTTTAAAAACTACACCCCTTAAGACATTCATCTAGAGGTGTAGTGAGCATTTTGACCCCACAGGTACTGTGTAAAAGATAATGCGCAGCAGATGGTGCAGTGTGAGATTTGCAATTTTATATATGTATATGCCATTTCAGTGTCCAATATAGTGTGCCCAGCATGCGCCACCGGAGATATACACCCCTTAAATTGTAATGTGGGTTCTCCTGGGTACGACAATACCCTACATGTGGCTGTTATCAGCTGCCTGGGCATACGGCAGGGCTCAGAAGGGAAAGATGAGGGGGGTAAGCTGTGCGGAGTGCATCAGGGTAAATTGAAAATCAAGGGATGTATGATACATTTTAAAACAATCTTTTATACAGAGCCCTGGTTTTTCGGGACACGTGTCACATTGGTATATTGTGTTCTTCCTTATCCCCCTCTTATAGCAGACTCTGCACCTCTTTTGACTCTTTCCCTTTCCACCGGTTTGGGGACCTTCTCCTGGAAAGTGTTGCCCTGGTACGATGCGCCCCCCCTTCCTGGTCCCTAAAGATTAGATCTTGAAATTCCAGGAAAGTTCCCCTCTGGCCTGCACATCGACGTAGCACATACGCATTGTACAAAGCCATCTGTATGATGTGCCCGGCCAGCTTCTTATACCTCACCGCATGGCGCTGTAGGGCTTCAGGACTTGATTTGACAAGTCCATCCCTCCCATGTACCTATTGTAGTCCAGGATGCAGTCTGGTTTGGGGGTGGCCTTTCCTTCATATATCCTAAACCTGTAGGTATACCCTGATGCACTCTCGCAGCTTATACATCTTCACGCCATACCTTGCCCTCTTACCTGGCAGGTACTGGCGGAATTGAACCCTCCCTTTAAAATGTACCAGGGACTCATCAATAGAAAAACACTTCTCGGGGGTGTATGCTTGGGAAAACCGGGCACTGGAACGGTCTAATAGGGGTCTCCGTTTATACAAACGGTCAAAACTGGGGTCATCTCGGAGTGGGCACGGCTCATTATCAGTATAATGTAAGAAGCGAAGTATTGCCTCATTTATTTATTTTTTTAGGTTCCAGTTCATTTCTGAAGTTGCTTTGAGGGGCCCATATATTAGAAACCCCTATCAAACACCCCATTTTAGAAACTAGACCCCTCAAAGTATTCACAACAGCATTTAGAAAGTTTATGAACCCTTTAGGTGTTTCACAGAAATTTAGAGCAAAGTAGAGGTGAAATTTACTCTTTTTATACCATTTTTTTTATAACACAAAAGGATTTATCAGAGAAACGCAACTCAATACTTATTGCCCAGATTCTGCAGTTTAGAGAAATATCCCACATGTGGCCCTCGGGCGGTAATGGACTGAAGCACCGGCCTCCGAAGCAAAGGAGCACCTAGCGGATTTTGAGCCCTCTTTTTTATTAGGCACCATGTCCGGTTTGAAGAGGTCTTGGAAACCCCCCAAAAGTGACCCCAATTTGGAAACTAGACCCCTTGAGGAATCCATTGTAGTTTTCATGGGGTGCATGCGGCTTTTTGATCAGTTTTTATTCCATTTTTAGGTGGCGTGGTGACTAATAAACAGCAATTCTACTATTGTTTTTGTATACTTTTTTTTTTACAGCGTTCACCGTGCGCTATAAATGATATATTAACTTTATTCTGCGGGGCGATACGATCACGGCGATACCAGATGTTTATAGTTTTTTTTTATGTCTTATGGCGTTTGCACAATAAAATACGTTTTGTAAACAATCATTCACTTTTTGTGTTACCTTATTCTAAGAGCCATAACGTTTTTATTTTTCAATCAATAAAGCCGTGCGAGGACTTATTTTTTGCGTAACGAACTGTATTTTCCATCAGTACCATTTTTAGGTACATGCGACTTTTTGATCTCTTTTTATTCCATTTTTTGGGAGGTGAAGTGACCAAACAATTGTGATTGTGGTACGGTTTATTAATATTTTTTTTTACGGCGTTCACCGTGCGGGATAAATAACAAAATAATTTTGTAGTTCAGGCCGTTACGGACGCGGCGATACCAATTATGTATAGTTTATTTGTTTGTTTATATATTTTTATTAATAATAAAGGCCTGATAAGGGAAAAAGTGGGACTTTTACTTTTATTACTTTTAAAACTTTTATTTTCTTATTTTTACACATCTTTTTTTAACTTTTTTTTTACTTTATTACTTTGTCCCACTAGGGGACATGAGGGCAGGAGGCTCTGATCGCTATTCTAATACACTGCACTACATGCGTAGTGCAGTGTATTAGAACTGTCAGCTAGTCACTGACAGCAAGCATAGTGGGTCCTGACGTTGTCAGGACCCACTAGGCTTCCGTCTATGGCATAGCCGGACGCCATTGTTTGGTGTCCGGTTGCCATAGTCACCATCGCCGGCCGCTATCGCGTAGCAGGCCGGCGATGGCAGCTTAACCCCTAAAAAGCCGCGATCTCTATAGAACGCGGCTTTTAAGGGGTTAATCAGCGGGGACACAGCGATCGGTCCCCGCTGTAGGAGCTGTGACAGCTGCTGAACAAGACAGCAGCGTCACAGCTCCTGTATGTGTCGGGAGGACGGCCGAAACGGCCGTTACTCCCGAGACGTACTATTACGGCATGGAGCGCGAACGATACAGCTGCCATGACGTAATAGTACGTCAAGGAGCGGGAAGGGGTTAAACAGGATTTCAGAGAATAAATTGGGAAGCAAGAGTATTTAGGGAAGTTGATCATAGCAACTACATTGGTAGAGTGGGTATTTTATAGGCATAACGTAAAAGGACAAAAACAAAAAATATATACAGTATAATATAAAGTAATGTGCGGAAGAGGGTGAGCATATCAAAAGATGTATTTTCTATGGGTTTAATTTTTATGTTTAGATAATTACAAACCATAGCATAAATTTAGATCAAGCCATTTTTCAATCTAGGAATTAACCTGTCAGGTCATAACATGATCCTAAATATTTAGCTCAAACCACACTATGAACCTAATCACAAACATTTTAAACTTTCTACAATTTTATTTTTATATAATAATCTAGTGGGGAAAAAAAACCCATGATTTGCGGGGGGGGGGGGGGGGCGATTGCACGTCAGAGGGGGCTGCCCCCTAGCTTCTAACAGCTTAGATTCCATGAGTCATCTAAGGGGTTAAACAAGCCTGTGAGCCCGCTCCATAGTCCCCCACCCAACTTGCGCAGTATATACCTGGCGGATATCAGGCATGGGTTAAAGCCAGGATCACACACACAGTTTTGATGCAGTTTTTGGCTTCCTTTTTTGAGCCAAAGCCAGAAGTGGATCGAAAAAGGAAGGAAAGGTTTAAAGAAAAGACCGATGTATGTCATTTCTTTTGTGTCAACTTCTGGGTTTGGCTAAAAAAACGGATGCAAAAACAACCAAAAAAACTACAGAAAAACGGTGTGTGTGATCCTGGCCTTAAAGTAAATCTTTCTTATCATCATGTCATTTTTAGGTCCAAAATTCTGATTTATTTCTCAATGCATCTTTATAGCGGTTTGGCCTGGTTTTTTTCCGGATACAGAGCTCCAAATCTGCTGCATCGACATAGAGTTTTCCATAACTAGAGAGATAAAATGTATACAAATATTTTATAACATTGTAACTTTAGGTTTAACAACTGTATTACTTTAAATGTTCTTTTCTTTCCTAGTCTGCTAAAAATAGAGAAGACTTATGTGAAAAACTATGTGAAAATATTCCATCAGTAAGTACATTTACTGCATTGTAAAGTGCTAAAAAGGTATTAAAGAATAGTTCATTTTGGCTGAGGGAAAGAAGAGCTCACACCTTGTACACTACCGTCCTTTTTGTTAAACTTGATGCGCACTTTGAGGTTGCAGCTCTGAGTGGAAGGAATGAAAATAATCCTGTTAGTTGTCATTGATGTGTTCTAAATATGAACAGCAGAAAGGGAAAGGTTATGTCAAATTATTGTTTTTCACAAAAAAACAAAAAACAGTTCATACATTAAGTGTGGAGTGGATTCACTTTAAACACTTGGATAGTGTACATATACATATATATATATATATATATATATATATATATATATATATATATAATCTACATACAGGATTCACAATTCTGATGATTACAGCTCGTTGAAAGACGCCCTGATAAATCAACTGTAATGCTGTGCGTACAAAGCAACAAAATGACAGCTGAGCGAGCGTGCTCACTTAGTGACCAGTTCATTATAAGCACCTACTTAATACCTTTTGCCCATACTCATACAGTGAAATGTGTACGTTGTACTGTATATTGAAAGGCTGCGATTTGACATACATATTATCTGTTATGTGACCTGTTAAATGTTACATATCTGTTTGGTCTCATTCAGACGAGCGTGTCTGTTGTGCATCCGCAAAAAACACACGTATTTCATACATTTCATGTCCGTGTGGTATCAGTGTGCTTTCCATGTGGCGTATATTTTTTACATGTTTCTCCTCTCCAAACACTTTTATCTTTTTTTTTCTTCTCAGCATTTCTTTAGCAACTGATGCGTGAAACACGTACAGTACACGGATGTCGTCCATGTGCTGTCCGTTATTTTCACGCACCCATAGACTTAAGACGTGGTCTGCAAAAACAGACATGCAGTGAGTTTCACGCAACGGATACACGCACCATGAAAAAACACGGATGTGTGATTAGCTCAATCAGGGGGGTATTAGGGGTACTGATGTGAGGGGCCCGGCCAAACCTAACTGAAAGGGGGGCCCGGCAACTGCCGCGACTTGCCTTTGGTAGAAAAAAACAGGCCCCTGCAGTGGGGCCCGTTTTTTTCACCAAAAGAATGTCATGAGCTGCAGGACCCCCCCCCCCTCTCATCATGGGGGCCGTCAAACACCGCCCGCCCGGGACCGATCGCGCGTACCCGCAAACTCCCGCACGCACGCACCCGCGAATGCCCGGAAGCGCACACCCGCGACAGCCCAGGCAGTCGCAGCAGCGACAGCACACGCGCACCCGCGAACGAAGCGCGCACAGCCGCGGACAGACATGGACACAACTTACCTGGAGCCTGGCTGGAGGTGAAGGACTGGACGTCTGGACCGAAGACATCGACTGGAAGACATCGCCTGACGAGGACTGGAGTGGGAGCAGCTCTTCTGACACAGTGAGTAAAGTGTCTCAAAGTGCTGTTTAAGTATGGCCCTGTTCACACAGAGTATTTTGCAGGCAGAAAAAAATCTGCCTCAAAATTCCTTAAAGAATTTTGAGGCAGATTTTGACCTGCCCACACTATCTTGCCTGCGTTTTTTGCCCGCAGCGATTGAGGACAGCAGACAAAAAACGCGGGGAAAAATGCATTTTCTGCCTCCCATTGATTTCGATGGGAGGTCAGAGGCGGAACAGCGGCAAGAAAGGACGTGCTGCTTTTTCTTTTTTCCGCGACTGGCTCCCATTGATTTCAGATTAAATCAATGGGAGGCGGTTTTGGAAGTTGTTTGGTGCTGATTCTGATGCAGTGTCCGAGTCAATATCAAGGCCCAAAAACTCTGTGAACTGGGCCTTATTGTTAGGGCTTATTCAGACAAATGTGTAATACGTCCGTGCAACGTGTGTGATTTTCACGCGCCTCGCACGGACCTATGTTACTCTATGGGGCCGTGCAGACTGTCAGTGATTTTCACGCGCCTCGCACGGACCTATGTTACTCTATGGGGCCGTTCAGACTGTCAGTGATTTTCACACAGCGTGTGTCCGCTGCGTAAAACTTATGACATGTCCTATATTTCTGCATTGTTCGCGCATCACGCACCCATTGAAGTCAATGGGTGCGGGAAAATCACGCCCAGCACTTCCGCAGCAGTATAAACTATGAATGAAAACAGAAAAGCACCGCGTGCTACAAACATACAAACAGTGTCATAATGATGGCGGCTGCGCGAAAATCACGCAGCCACGCATCATACGCTGCTGACACACGGAGCTGTTATGGACCTTTTGCATGCGCAAAACGCCACGTTTTTTGTGTGCGCAAAAAGCACACGCTTGTGTAAATCCGGCCTTAGGGTAGGAACACACTAGGTATGAATACTGCGGATTTTCTGCAACACATTTTATTGTGGAAAATCCGCAGCGTATTACAGTCTCAGCAGAGTGGATGAGATTTGAACAAATCTCATCCACACGCTGCAAAAAAAAATTGACCTGCAGTGTGGTTTTTTAAGCCGCAGCATGTCAATTTATTCTGTGGAATCGCTGCTCCTCTGTTGCGGAAATGCTGCGGTTCTGCCGCAAAAATCACAAATGAGAAAAAAAAAAGGGCACTTTTTAAAATTTATAAAAAAGTTTTGACTTACCCCGGCCGTAGTCCTGGTGACGCGATCCTATATTCTTAGCGCAGCCCGGCCTCCTGTCATCACGAGTGCGCACGCGCGGGAGTTTGCGGGTGCGTGCGATCGGTCGCACGGGCGGGCGGTGTTTGACGGCCCCCATGACGAGAGGGGGGGCCTGCAGCTCACGACATTCTTTTGGTGAAAAAAAACGGGCCCCATTGCAGGGGCCTGTTTTTTTTCTACCAAAGGCAAGTTGCGGCAGTTGCCGGGCCCCCCTTTCAATTAGGTTTGGTCAGCCCCTCACATCAGTACCCCTAATACCCTCCCTATGGCTGCCCTCGGTAGCATGATATAGTGCTGGACGGAGTACCGTTAACAGGCGGTGCCACGGTAGGGGGGCCCAGAAAATTTAGCTGTATGGGGCACTGAAATTCCTGATGGCGGCCCTGAGCTCAATTGAGTCACATGGGTCAATGTGCTGTCAGTTATTTTAACGGACGGCACACGGACGTGAAATTAGCCAGTCTAAATGAGCACTTTATCTGTACAGGTTCAACAACCTTCTGCTCCGCTCCAGTAGACAAAGCACAACTACAAGAAGAGGTGTCATTTTTTTTTCACAATTTTTTTAATGCATCTCGAGCACAAAACCATTTCTACATTTTACAAGCAATATAGTTATATAAGGAAGTTAACATAGCAATAAATGAAAATAAAATAAATTAAAGAGGCCACACACAGCCGCCTGTAGATAGCGTAACAGACAGCCCCCAGTAGATAGTGCCACGCACAGTCCCCTGTAGAAAGCTCTACACACAGATTCCCTCTTGTAGATAGCTCCACACACAGCCCCCTCTTGTAGATAGCGCCACACACAGCCCCCTCTTGTAGATAGCGCCACACACAGCCCCCTCTTGTAGATAGCACCACACACAGCCCCCTCTTGTAGATATCGCCACACAGCCCCCCTCTTGTAGAAAGTGCCACACACAGCCCCCCTCTTGTAGAAAGTGCCACACAAAGCCCCCTCTTGTAAAAAAGCGCCACACACAGCCCCCTCTTGTAGATAGCACCACACACAGCCCCCTCTTGTAGATAGCACCACTCACAGCCCCCTCTTGTAGATAGCGCCACACACAGCCCCCTCTTGTAGAAAGTGCCACACAAAGCCCCCTCTTGTAGATAGCACCACACACAGCCCCCTCTTTTAGATAGCGCCACACACAGCCCCCCTCTTGTAGCCTCTTGTAGATAGCTCCACACACAGCCCCCTCTTGTAGATAGCGCCACACACAGCCCCCTCTTGTAGAAAGTGCCACACAAAGCCCCCTCTTGTAGAAAGCTCCACACACAGCCCCCCTCTTGTAGAAAGCTCCACACACAGCCCCCCTCTTGTAGAAAGCGCCACACACATCCCCCTCTTGTAGATAGCGCCACACACAGCCCCCTCTTGTAGATAGCACCACACACAGCCCCCTCTTGTAGATATCGCCACACAGCCCCCCTCTTGTAGAAAGTGCCACACACAGCCCCCCTCTTGTAGATAGCGCCACACACAGCCCCCTCTTGTAGAAAGTGCCACACAAAGCCCCCTCTTGTAAAAAAGCGCCACACACAGCCCCCTCTTGTAGATAGCACCACACACAGCCCCCTCTTGTAGATAGCACCACACACAGCCCCCTCTTGTAGATAGCGCCACACACAGCCCCCTCTTGTAGAAAGTGCCACACAAAGCCCCCTCTTGTAGATAGCACCACACACAGCCCCCTCCTTTAGATAGCGCCACACACAGCCCCCCTCTTGTAGCCTCTTGTAGATAGCTCCACACACAGCCCCCTCTTGTAGATAGCGCCACACACAGCCCCCTCTTGTAGAAAGTGCCACACAAAGCCCCCTCTTGTAGAAAGCGCCACACACAGCCCCCCTCTTGTAGAAAGCGCCACACACATCCCCCTCTTGTAGATAGCGCCACACACAGCCCCCTCTTGTAGATAGAGCCACCTGATATATGGCATCCAAAAGAGTTCCTATGAGTCCGTATAATGGCAATGCTTCTATGGGATGAAACCACTATGGCATGCTCCAATATTTTTTTTTATGCAGAATCCTCAAGAAAAAATACTTTTGTGCTACCATAAAAATTGAAGTCACACGGAAGTACATTATGGGCATATAGTAGACTGTAGATTACATATTATGAATCCGTACAACACAGATCCATAATATGGCCATATACATGAGGCTTAACTCTAATCTGAGCTTAAAGGGGTTTCCAACTATAGTAAGTGATGACATATCCCTAGGCAATTCTCTTATTTATGTTATTAAGCCTAAAATTCTTCAAAATAGTAGTGCCATGTATATTATTCAGAGCCAGGAACCCTAAATCAAAACCTAAAATCTAGACTCAAACAACATTCAATAATGTATAAAAAAATATATATAATACTATTAACATAATTACAGCATTACAAATAACAATTAATAATAAGGATCTCTTATTAATAGCTGGGGGTCTGACTGTCGGGACCCCAATCGATCCTCAGAAAGATCTCTCTACTGATTCTCACTAGAACGTGGCTATTTTGTGTTTCCCTACAGAGTGGGTGGACCAGAGTGCCAAGGTGCAGGTAAAACACGGAAGGGACCTCTGTACTTTCATTCTCTGGATCTGTTGGGGTTCCAGATGTCAAACCCTCTCGATCAGAATATTATGGCATATTTCAACATGGGAATACCCCTTTAACTAAGTGTCCAGCTATGTCCTAGAGCCAATGCTAAAGTGAGCTGAAATAACCTTAATTTGATCTTATCACCATCATTGCTATCATTGTATCCTTTGTATAGAGAGCAGAAGGGAAACCCCATAATAGAAATATGAGAATTATTTTTCTGTTCCCATCATAGCATAATATACCTGAATCTAAATGGGACCAATATTTATACCTGATATTTAAAGGGGTTGTCCACTTTATTTTTTGTATTAATTTATTTATAGAATAGAAAATCAAACAGTTTTCTAATAAAAGTTTGTTCAAAATTTAGAAATTCTGACCATATATCTTCCTTATAACAGTAGGATTAGCCTCTGTCTAAAAAACAAACTGTATACCCACATATTAGTCCATAGTATTGCATCCATAGGATAACTGAATGGACTAAAGATGGCGTCAGTCATGTGACCCACATCATGTGACCACTGGCATTAAAGAGGCTCTGTCACCACATTAGAAGTGCCCTATCTCCTACATAATCTGATCGGCACTGTAATTTAGATAACAAGAGTATTTTTTATTTTGAAAAACGATCATTTTTGAGAAAGTTATGAGCAATTTTACATTTATGCTAATTCGTTTCTTAATGCCCAACTGGGCGTTCTTTACCAAGTGGGCGTTGTAAAGAGAAGTAGAAGTATATGATGCCGACCAATCAGCGTCATACACTTCTCTCCATTCATTCCATTTGTACTCAGCACAGAGTGATCTCGCTATGCTGTCACATACACCCACATTAACTTTACTGAAGTGTCTTGACAGTGAATAGACATCACCTCCAGCCAGGACGCGATGTCGATTCACACTCCCGACACTTCGGTAAAGTTCGTGTGGGACTTAATCGCTGCACAGCGTGATCTCGCGAGATCATCCTATGAATGACAGCAGTAGCGTGATCTTGCGAGATCACGCTGTGCAGCGATTAAGTCCCACACAAAGGTATATAACTGATGGATAATAGGTTATTGTGGAGCAGAAGTTATAGAGTATTTTTACCTCCAGAAACATCTCATAATTTCTGTCAGTCTCTGTGTAGAAGCAGCTCTTACATTCTTCTACCTGTCTCCTCTGTTCATTTTTTTGGGTTATATATATATATTTACCTAAATTAACAACATCACCTAGAGACAGGCAGCCATTTTCTTAATCATCTAGTGAGAGAGAATACAGACAGTGAAGAAGTGGTTCATCATTATTCCTCCATTACGCCTAGGTTTAGTCATATTTAGTTATATTACACTGGACTAATCTGTGGGTTATACCATTCTACTGAGTAGAGACGGGCCTACTGTACTGTTAAATAAGTAAGTCAGCAGAATTTCTACTACATGTATATTAGAAAACTGTATGATTTCCTATTCCACAAATAAGTTAAAAAATAAATAAAGACCGGACAACCCATTTAATTCTCCAACAGTCTGTCTAAGGCCTCATGCACACGACCGTATTTTTTCCCACCCGTAAATACTGGCGTAAATACGGGTCCGGTGTCACATGTATTCGACCCGTTTTGCACCAGTATTTATGGACCCGTGCCCGTAAATATGGGTCCGGTGTCACCCGTATTCCACCCGTATTTACGGGCACGTTTTTGGCGGCAAAATAGCACTGCACTAATCGGCAGCCCCTTCTCTCTATCAGTGCAGGATAGAGAGAAGGGACAGCCCTTTCTGTAATAAAAGTTAAAGAAATTCATACTTACCCGGCCGTTGTCTTGGTGACGCGTCCCTCTCTTCACATCCAGCCCGACATCCCTGGATGACGCGGCAGTCCATGTGACCGCTGCAGCCTGTGATTGACCTGTGATTGGCTGCAGCGGTCACATGGGCTGAAACGTCATCCAGGGACGGCCAGGACATCGGGCCGGATGTCGAGAGGGATGCGTCACCAAGGCAACGGCCGGGAGACCGGACTGGAGGAAGCAGGAAGTTCTCGGTAAGTATGAACGTCTTTTATTTTTATTTTTTAAAGGTTGCTCTTTATTCTGATCGGTAGTCACTGTCCAGGGTGCTGAAAGAGTTACTGCCGATCAGTTAACTCTTTCAGCTCCCTGAACAGTGACTATTTAGTGACGTCGCTTAGCAACGCTGCCGTAATGACGGGTGCACACATGTAGCCACCCGTCATTACGGGAGCTCCATAGACTTCTATGGACTGTCCGTGCCGTTATTACGGCCTGAAATAGGACATGTTCTATCTTTTTTACCGGCACGGGCACCTTCCCGTAAGAAAACGGGAAGGTACCCGTGGCCAATAGAAGTCTATGAGCCCGTTATTATGGGTCGTAATTACGACCCGTAATAACGGGAGTTTTTACGGTCGTGTGCATGAGGCCTTACTGAGGAAGAAATCAAAGCGACTATAAACTGCTTTTTCCATGGGCCAACCATGATAATGATACTAATAAATGATCTTGGTTCTTACAGCCATTTCAAACCAGAAAGTCAACACAAGATGAGGAAATAGTAAATACTCTGAAGACATTATTTGAAAACCAAAATTTTCTGGTTCTACTCATTCACACCTTGGAAAAGCAAAGTAATTTCTCAATAAAGGACCGGTAAGAACCACATTAATTAATATATATATACACACACACATACAGTATATTTATCTATCTATATGTTCCTATGGGAAAACTGCTGTTAGTGTGCTTGAATGCCACTTCCAGTCAAACTTTTATTTATTTTTGTCGAGAGAAAATTGATCATTTAAAATAATTCATTGCAAAAGTTGTATAAAGTTTCTGTGGACTTTCAAAATGACCATGCAAAAGAGATTGTAGTTATGTATTGGAAGCAAATCCTAACATGTAACTCTCTATTGTTTTATTAGATGTATGTTTGCATCCTTCCTGACCATTAACTTTCAGAGTAACCTTCTCTACCTCACCGGGCTACTTGAAAGATTGACTAAAGATCTTATTGAGCAATCAAGTAACAAACAGCCAAAGTTAATGCTAAGACGAACAGAAACGGTTGTTGAAAAGTTACTGACCAACTGGATGTCTACTTGTCTATATGGCTTCCTCAGAGTAAGTACCTTACTTCTATTTTCTTCAGTTTATGTTAAAGGGGTTTTCCCATCAGGGACATTTATGGCATATCCCTAGATAGATGCGATGTAAAGACAGGGTAGGGAGACAGACAGGTGAGCCCTAATCTACCCGCCACTCAGTCCCTGCCTACTTGCAACGACCCGTCCTAAGCGACTGGGTACAACTGGGCGACGGTCCCTACGCTCAGTAAGTGCAGGACAGACAAAACAGACAGGGGTACACAGACGCTAGGGAAACTGGGCAGCTGCCCACGGGAACACCGCGAGCAACAAGAGTGGTGAACGAGCCAAGTCAAACCAGGAGAGAGCGAGGTACAAAACACTGAGCAGGAGAGTGGTCAGAAAGCCAAGGTTAATAACAAGCAGAGGATCAGTAGTACAAGCAGCAGCAGCAAGCCAGGAAACAAGCATAGAAGAATCACAGGCAAAGGAGGAACAGGAAAGGCAGGTATAAATAGACAGTGGGCGGGAACTAGCTCCGTCTGGCCAGGCTGTGATAGGCTCTCCCACTCCTAAGCCTGCCATCCTGAGTGGTGGAAGATGGAGTCAGTCTCACAGACATAGGAGCAGGTGCAGACTGATTGTCCTTTGGATATGCCATAAATGTCCCTTTTGAGCAAACCCCTTTAAGTAGAACGTTGTTGGTTAAAGTGATACCTTTTATTGGCAAACTAGTTTGGTTGAGAGTGCGAAATTTAAGTTTCTTTGTCGAAACTATTCAGTCAGTCAATAATACAAATCTTTTACTTTGTTCACGTCTAACACGGCACAGCACTTTGCTACTTCAGAGCATAGTATTGATATATGTTTGTACATGACATTATATACATTATATATAATGTATTATAGAAGAATGATCGAAGGCACTCACCGGACTGGCAAAACAATTTCTTTATTGGAGAAGATCTCGGTCAGGATGGCAATTCCACATCCTGACCGAGATCTTTTCCAATAAAGAAATTGTTTTGCCAGTCCGGTGAGTGCCTCGATCATTCTTCTATAATACATTTAGCTGGTTTTGCTGCACTTTCGATGAGCAACTCCGTGGCAACTTGCCTGCAATTATCCATTTAGAAAAGAAGCCATTTGACATACTCCTATTCCGATTGTGCCGGTTCAGCAGTGCCAACCTTTTTCCTTCTTCCCATTCTATTATATATAATGTGCTCTACTTCTGTTGTTTGCAGCTAATAGTACAACGAATAAAAAGACTATATTTGTGTAGAAGTAGACTGTCCTGGTGTTATACACATATAGACTTAGAAAAAAGGGTGAAAATAAATACTCACTAGGAATATCCGCATCAATACCGCAGGTAAACGCATGTAATTCCGCAGCTAAAACCGCACCTTATGGTGCGTTTACATGACGCGTTCTTTGGTGCGGTTTTTCAGTTTTATGCGTTTTTTGGCGCGTTTTTATGCTGCGGATTTTGATGCAATTTTCCTCTGCACTAGGCAGATAGATTTTGCAAGAAGAAACGCAAGATAAATTGATATGCTGCGGATTATAAAAAACGCACCACAGGTCAATTTCAGTCCCGAAAAATCGCAGCGTGTACATGAGATTTCCTGGAATCTCATTGACTATGCTGGTATTGTATTACGCTGCGGATTTGCCGCACACAAATTTGCGCAGCAAAACCGCACGTAATACGCATTGTGTGCATTGACCCTCAGAAGGTGTTATTCGAAAAGGTGACAATTTGCTGTGGATATTCCAACATCAGAAGAACTTGGTCTTGGAAGGGTTAGGCCACGTTCAGACGTGGCAGAATTTTTCCGCTGCAAATGTTGGTGCAGATTTGGGGCAATTACGCAACGAATCTGCACCAACATTTGCATATTTGACAGGTAATTCAGACATTGCAGATATCACAGCATACTTGCCACAGATTTCAGTTTTTGCATTGCAAAGACTGAAATCCACGGTGAAATTCCGCTGCTTCTCCGCAACATAATGTGCATGCTGCGGAGGGGAAATTCTGCACCACAGCCTAAATTCCGCAGTTATTTTCCGCAACGTCTGAACTAAATTACCTAAAGATTTATAGAAACAAATGTAAAAAAACGGCTGCTGCAGAACTCCACTGCGGACTGTCTGCAGCGGAATTCAACAGCAATTCTGTGCCCTTAGGCTATATTCAACCACAGTGTTTTGCTGTGTTTTTCACTGAATTTCTTTTAGGTAAAAAAAAATGCTGCAGCCAGATGTCACTTTAAAGTGTAGCGAAATATTGCAAAGTGGCCTTTCTGAGTTCAGTGGCGTTTTTTTCAAAATGCAGCATGCTCTGGCGATAATGTTTTTTCTTCTGGTGTTTTCCCCTTAGGGTATGTTCACACGATGAGAGGCATTTACGTGTGAAAAGACAGACTGTTTACAGCTGCCTCGTTTCACACATAAATGCTCCTCGTAATTTACGAGGCGTCTGAGACGCTCGTAAATCTTGAGCTGTGCTTCATTGAGTTCAATGAAGAACAGCTCAAATTACGTGGCAAAGAAGTGCCCTGCACTTCTTTGCCGAGGCAGTCCATTTACGCGTCGTCGTTTGACAGCTGTCAAACGACGACGCGTAAATGACAGGTCGTCTGCACAGTACGTCGGCAAACCCATTCAAATGAATGGGCAGATGTTTGCCGACGTATTGCAGCCCTATTTTCAGACGTAAAACGAGGCATAATACGCCTCGTTTACGTCTGAAAATAGGTCGTGTGAACCCAGCCTTAGGCTTCTCTGTAGTACTTGAAAAATGGCAGAAAAAAACGCACATTTAAAATGTTTCAAAATAAAAAACACTTGAAATCTATTGAGCTTTTTTACAAGTGTTTAACAAATCTGAAAAAATTACATGCGTGAAGGAGGCCTTTACCCCTTCGCGACCACCCACTGTCTTTTGACAGCAGGCCACACAGGTCCTAAGTCTACAGCTAATGAAAGCTACAGTGAGTGCTCTTTCTCTAAGCAGACTTCTGAATATAGCCGGGATCGGAGAAAACTCTGATCCCAGCTTTAAAGAGTCTCTGTCACCAGTTTATAACTGCCCTATCTTCTACCTAATCTAATAGGCACTTTAATGTAAATAACATTTTTTTTTTGTTTTATTTTTAAAAACATTTTTTTTTACCAAGTTATGATCATGTTTAGTTTTATGCTAATGTGTTCTAAATGATGAACTGGGCATTTTTTTACTTTTCACCAAGTGGGCATTGTAAAGAAAGTAATATGACGCTGACCAATCAGCGTGTAGACGTTCAGATAGCACCAGCTCGGATGGTTGCACGGATATGGGTCCAACCCATATTTCTAAATAAGAAAAAAGTGTCCGGCACACCAATTGGAATTGAGATTTTTTATAATTATTATTATTTATCTTAATGCCAGTGGCGGAGTGCAATGTTTCAGCCTTAATGACCTTCTTCCACTGAGCTGTGCTGGGGACTGTTGTACAAGTGTTAGGCTTTGTAAAAGCGGCTGGCCGCTGATAGTGGCGCCATTATCAGTGGCCAGCCGCTTTTACAAAGCCTAGCACTCGTACAACAGTCCCCAGCATGGCTCAGTGCCTGAAGAAGGTCATTAAGACCAAAACGTTGCACTCCGCCACTGACATTAAAATAAATAATAATAAGAAAAAATCTCAACTCCAATTAGTGTGCCGGATACAATTTTTTCTTATGCTGACCAATCATAGTTACATACATACATAGTTAGTACGGCTGAAAAAAGACACATGTCCATCAAGTTCAACCAAGGGAAGGGAAAAGGGAAGGAAAAATTTCTACACATAGGAGCTAATATTTTTTTGTTCTAGGAAATTATCTAACCCTTTTTTAAAGCCATCTACTGTCCCTGCTGTGACCAGCTCCTGCGGTAGGCTATTCCATAAATTCACAGTTCTCACTGTAAAGAAGCCTTGTCGCCTCTGCAGCTTGAACCTTTTTTTCTCCAGACGGAGGGAGTGCCCCCTTGTTTTTTGAGGGGGTTTTACAAGGAACAGGATTTCACCATATTTTTTGTATGTGCCATTAATATATTTATATAAGTTAATCATGTCCCCCCTTAGTCGTCTTTTTTCAAGGCTAAATAGGTTTAATTCTTTCAATCTTTCCTCATAACTTAAATTCTCCATGCCCCTTATTAGCTTCGTTGCTCTTCTTTGTATTTTTTCCAACTCCAGGGCATCCTTTCTATGAACTGGAGCCCAGAACTGAACTGCATATTCTAGATGAGGCCTCACTAATGCTTTGTAAAGTGGCATTATTACATCCCTGTCCCGCGAGTCCATGCCTCTTTTACTACACGACAATATCCTGCTGGCCTTTGAAGCAGCTGATTGACACTGCATGCTGTTATTGAGTTTATGATTTACAAGTACACCCAGATCCTTCTCAACAAGTGAATCCGCCAGTGTAGCGCCCCCTAGGACATATGATGCATGCAGGTTGTTGGTACCAAGATGCATAACTTTACATTTATCTACATTAAACTTCATTTGCCAAGTGGACGCCCAAACACTTAGTTTGTTTAAATCTGCCTGTAATTCATGAACATCTTCCATAGTCTGAACTATATTACATAGCTTGGTGTCATCTGCAAAAATAGAAATAGTGCTATTAATCCCTTCCTCTATATCATTAATAAATAAGTTGAATAATAGTGGTCCCAGCACTGAACCCTGGGGTACACCACTTATAACCGGGGACCATTCAGAGTAGGAATCATTGACCACAACCCTCTGGATACGGTCCTTGAGCCAATTCTCAATCCAATTACAAACTATATTTTCTAAACCTATAGTCCTTAATTTACCCATTAGGCGTCTATGGGGGACAGTGTCAAATGCCTTTGCAAAGTCCAAAAACACTAAATCCACAGCGGCCCCTCTGTCTAGACTTCTGCTCACCTCTTCATAAAAACAGATTAGGTTAGTTTGACAACTTCTGTCCTTAGTAAAACCGTGCTGGCTGTCACTTATAATGCTATTTATTGTCACATAATCCTGTATATAGTCCCTCAATAGCCCCTCAAACATTTTCCCCACGATGGATGTTAAGCTTACTGGTCTATAATTACCCGGGGAAGACCTAGAGCCCTTTTTGAAAATAGGCACCACATTTGCCCTGCGCCAGTCCCTTGGCACTATACCAGTCACTAGAGATTCTCTGAATATTATGAAAAGGGGGACAGAAATAACTGAACTAAGCTCTTTAAGAATTCTAGGGTGTAACCCATCTGGTCCCGGAGCCTTGTGCACATTTATTTTATTTAATTTAGCTTGGACCATCTCTACATTCATCCAATTCAGTATATCAACTGATATATTAACAGCACTGGCACCGGCTACATCAGCTGCTCTTTCTTCTGTTGTATATACAGAGCTAAAGAACCCATTTAGTAACTCTGCCTTCTCTTGATCCCCTGTGATCAACTCCCCATTACCATTATCTAGGGGTCCTACATGTTCAGACCTTGGCTTTTTTGCATTTATATGCTTGAAGAATTTTTTAGGATTTGTTTTACTATCCTTGGCCACCTGCCTTTCATTTTGTATTTTTGCTAATTTTATTACATTTTTACAGATTTTATTAAGCTCTTTATATTTTACAAAGGCTACAGCTGTACCCTCAGATTTGTATTTTTTAAATGCCCTTTTTTTGTCATGTATTGCCCCTTTCACAGAAGGTGTAAGCCATGTGGGGTTTAATTTGAGTCGTTTATACTTATTACCTGTAGGAATAAATTTTGCACTATAATAACTCAAAGTAGATTTGAAAATCTCCCATTTATCATTTGTTCCATTATTTGACATTAGTTCTTCCCAGTCTATATCCTGAATTGCAGCCCTCATCCTGGGGAAATTGGCTTTCTTAAAATTAAATGTTTTTGCCCTCCCAGCCTGCGTTTGTTTTTTACAGTATAGGTAAAATGTAACTATATTATGATCACTGTTACCGAGGTTTTCACGAACATTGACATTCCCAACAAGATCTGCATTATTAGAAATGACCAGATCCAACAGAGCTTCACCTCTAGTCGGGTCTTCCACAAACTGGCCCATAAAATTTTCCTGCAACAGGTTGAGGAAATGTCTCCCCTTTGCAGTTGAAGCCGAACCATGACACCAATTAATATCCCGGAAATTAAAATCTCCCATTATCACTACAGTACCCGCCTGTGCAGCCCGCTCCATCTGTTTATATATCTGACCTTCCATCTCCTCAGTTATATTGGGGGGTCTATAGATTACACCAAAAGTAATTTTTTCAGTGTTTACCTCCCTTTCTAGTTCCACCCACAAGGTTTCAACCTCCTCACAGTCTTGACCCACTATTGTCTCTTTCACACTCGCCTTCATATCACTTCTCACATACAGACATACACCACCACCTTTCCTATTTGTCCTGTCTTTACGAAAAAGTGTAAAACCCTGTAGATTTACAGCCCAGTCATGTGAAGAGTCCAGCCATGTTTCAGCAACACCAACTATATCTATATTTTCTTCCAGTATCAAGGCCTCCAGCTCCCCCATTTTGCTTGCTAGACTTCTGGCATTTGTGAACATACACTTTAACTTGCCTGTCAGTTTTTCACTTTTATTATCAGAAATGTGATTTGACATTAATCGGTCCTTTTTATTTACACTGATGTTCTGTAACAAAAGAATCTCCTTATCCTGTTGTCTAGTCCTCTCCCCACATTCTGTTTCTCCCCCCACCAATATAGTCTGACCCCTCTCTAACCTGGCTACCCCTTTTTTTTCTACATTGACCTCCCTCCTCAGCCCTAGTTTAAATACTCCGCCACCCCAGCTAGAATTCTCTCCCCCAGCACAGCGGACCCCCTTCCATTTAGGTGCAAATCATCTGCAGAATACAGTTTGTACCCCAATGAAAAGTCAGCCCAGTGCTCTAGGAACCCAAATCCTTCTCCTCTACACCAAGACTTCAGCCATGCATTTAACTCCCTAAGCTCCCGCTGTCTTTCCTGTGATGCGCATGGCACAGGCAGTATTCCTGAGAATACAACCTTGGAGGTCCTTCCCTTCAGCTTGTAGCCTAGTTCTTTAAAATTATTCTTAAGGCTCCTCCACCTACCATTTATTCTGTCGTTGGTACCGACATGGACCACGACAGCTGGATCATCACCAGCCCCTCCCAGCAATTTGTCCACCCGTTCCACCACATGCCGAACCCTGGCACCTACAATTCTCTTCATTCATGCCCAGCTTGTTTCACTGCACAGCGTGACTTCCTCCCACAGGTCCTTCACCGGAGCCATGGAAGATTGAACAGACACCGCCTCCAGCCACTGCATATTCAGATAAACGTCCTGGCATGGCTGGAGGCGATGTCTGACTATTCCGTCTCTCCGATGAAGGACCTGCGGGAGGAAGTCCCGTCACAGTGTGATCTCGCGAGATCACGCTGTGCAGTGAAACAAGTTGGGCATGAATGAAGAGAAGTGTATGACGCTGGTTGGGCATTTAGAACATATTAGCATAAAACTAAAAATGATCATAACTTGGTCAAAAATAAACGTTTAAAAAAAAAAAAAAAAAACTGTTGTTATCTACATTAAAGCGCCTATTAGATTAGGTAGGAGATAGGGCCGTTATAAACTGGTGACAGAGCCTCTTTAAACCCTTTGATTGTGCCACCGGTTTTCCCAGTGATCTGGTTTGAGACTGGGGGAACCCTCTGCAGACAGTCCTGGGGTCCTTTCTCGGTCTGTAAGCCTGCTGTTAGGGCACGCTAAACCTGCTGTTGCCCTAACAGCAGCCTGTATCATAGTGACACAGTATAATGTTTTAGCATACAGGATTATGCTAATAAAATAGAAGTATAAAATTAAGTTGTAAAAAAGTCCCATTATGGGATAAAAAAAATTACAACAAAAAAAAGAATAAAGAAATGTCCATTAAAAAAGTAATTAGTATAAAATATATTTTATTGCTCATACATAACATAAAAACAAAAATACTACACATATTAGGTATCCACACGACCATAATAACCTGAAGAATTAATTTAACTTTTTTTTACCGTGCAACATGAACGGTATAAAAAATGAACAAAAAAAATGCAGAAATTGTTTTTTTCTATATTCAATTGATATAAATTACACAGTAATTTATTTGTTGCCGTCTAAATGGCACAGGAAAAATAGACATTTTCTCCCACCTAAAAGAAGACCTCATACAGCCACGTCAATGGAAAAAAAAAAGTTATAGCTGCTGAAAGTCAGTAAGGCAAAACAAGTGGTCAGTAAGGCCTTTTAGCTGGTCAAGGCCATTAAAGGCATGGTGTCGCCCCAAAAACATGTTTTTTTTTAAAAATTTAAACATTTAGTGTGTGGGTGATTAAACATTGTTCAAATTTTTTTTATTTTTTTCGCGAGTCAGGAAATATTATAAATTTTTTCAAATTTATAATACTACCCATTTTTGGTCACTAGATGGAGCTGTTTGGAGCTAGTTCCCAAAATTGCAGCATTGCAACATTGGGTTAAAAGCTATCGCTCTAGTGAGCTCTCAGCATCCCCCCCTCCTTTATCCTGGCTAGTGCCGGGATAAACGAGGGGTTTGAAAGGTTTAACCTCCTACACTGTGTGTCGCCATTTTTTGGGGTAACCCACAGTGTAGTAGGTTTACATGCAGTAGTAAACACACACAAACACTAACATACATTGAAATCGCTTACCTGCTCCTGCCGCCGCGGCCCGTCCGCTCCCTTTGCTGCCGCTGTTCCATGTGCACTTGTCCGGAAGCCGCGACCGGAAGTAGTAATATTACTGTCCAGCCTCGACTTCCGGTCCACAGGAAAATGGCGCCGGACGGCGCCAATTTCGAATAGGACTGTGTGGGAGCGGCGCATGCGCAGTTCCCACACAGACGCCGTACACGGCAGTCAATGGGACGGGAGCCGTTCGCAGTCCCTATGGGACTGTGGCTGCCGTATTCCATGTCTATGTGTGTCGTTAATCGACACACACAGAAATGGAACAAAAAATGGCAGCCCCCATAGGGAAGAAAAAGTGTGAAAATAAGAAACAGTAAAACACAAACACACAAATGTAAATAAACGTTTATATTAAGGCACTAACATCTTTAACATATAAACAAATTATTTGTGATGACACTGTTCCTTTAAGGAGTTAAAGTACATAGAAACCACTGCTGTTATCTACATTCCAGCGCCAATCAGATTATGTAGGAGATAGGGCACTTATAATCTGGTGACAGTGCCTCTTTAAAAAAATATAAAAAAAGTTCTTCCATTTTCTGATGTGAGGCACGAGGTGTGATGAATTTAACCTCCATGTGCCACACATTAATAGTAATTAACCCCATCACGCTTGTCAGTCATGATGGGTTAATGTGTAAGGTAGAAGATGGGGTTAATTACTATTAATGTGAGGCACATGGGCGTTAAATTCATCATACCTCGTGCCTCACAATAAGGCATCATTTACACGAGCGTAATATACGCGCGTGCGACGCGCGTGCTTTTCACGCGTGTCGTACGCACCTATATTACTCTATGGGGCAGTGCAGACAGTCCGTGGGTTTTGCGCAGCGTGAGTCCGCTGCGTTAAACTCACGACATGTTCTATATTTCAGCGTTTTTCACGCATCACGCACCCATTGAAGTCAATGGGTGCGTGAAAACCACGCAGGTTGCACGGAAGCACTTCCGTGCGAACTGCGTGGTTCGCGCAACAGCTGTCAAACTCTGAATGTAAACAGAAAAGCACCACGTGCTTTTTGGTTTACAAACATCCAAACGGAGTGTCAAAATGATGGCGGCTGCGCGAAAATCACGCAGCCGCGCATTATACACTGATGACACACGCAGCTGTTAAGTGCCTTTTGCGCACGCAAAACGCCGCATTTTTTGCGTGCGCAAAACGCACACGCTCGTGTAAATCAGGCCTAAGTGAAAGAAAGCACACATCATAAATGACGCAAAAAAATTGTTGTGCAGGTTATTACGGCCGCGCCAATACCGAATGTGTGTATATTTTATGTATTGAGATTAATTTTAATGTTTATTGTAAAAAAGGTTTTTTTAAATTTAATATTACTTTGTTTTTACTTTATTTTTAAACTTTAATGTACTGGCATGTAGCAGATATATGGCAGTACATTAGCCTGTGTACTAATAGTACACAGGCAGTTGTTCGGACATACCTAAGTATGCCCTAACAACAGGAAATATGGTAAGACAGCCCTAGGGTCCCTCAATGGACCCTGGGCTGTCTAGCCATATATGGTATGTCCCTCAATCGCGTCACAGGGATTCATGTGAAGCGATCCAAGGGGCATCCCCCCTTCTCCTCATTTTCCCCTGAATGCTGAAGTCAGCTTTGATCACTGCATTCAGGGGAATAATGATGGAGATAAGAGGTTTCTCTGATCTCCGCCGTTATAGAGCGGGGCTGCGGCTGTGTAATACCACCATTGCCCCGCTCCTAACATTAAGGGCGGATTTACACGAACGTGATATACGTCCGTGCAACGCGCATGATTTTCACGCGCCTCGCACGGACCTATATTAGTCTATGGGGCCGTGCAGACAGTCTGTGATTTTTACGCAGCGAGTGTCCGCTGCATAAAACTCACGACATGTCCTATATTTCTGCGTTTTTCGCGCATCACACACCCATTGAAGTCAATGGGTGCGTGAAAACCACGCGCACCACACGGAAGCACTTCCGTGGGACGCGCGTGATTCGCACAACAGCAGTCAAAAGTATGATTGAAAACAGAAAAGCACCACGTGCTTTTCTGTTTACAAACAGAAACAGTGTCATAATGATGGCGGCTGGTGATGACACACGGAGCTGTTAAGTGCCTTTTGCCGCGCACAACGCCGCTTTTTTGCGCGTGCAAAATGCACACGCTCGTGTAAATCCTCCCTAAGTGTGCGCGCGGTCAGCCTGAGGTGATGCAGCCGGCGCTGCACTAATGAGCAGTGCCGCCGCTCATTAGTGCAGCGCTGGCCGCATCGCATCATCCTGACGGCGCACACTTGTCAGGACTCAGGAGCGGGGCAACGGCTGTATCACAAAGCCGCAGCCCCGCTCTCATACATTCATGTGTTACTAAACTTAGCTGTGCGGCCGCAAAGCTTAGTATCGAAATACATGAAATAACGGTATCGAACCGTTTGGGGATGCACGGTATCGAAACAGTATTGAAGTTTCGATGCATCGTGCATTCCTACTCCCTTACATAACAATCAGATTGCTGCACAATTTTCAAGCTGCCTCAGACAAATTACAGCTGTGATCTGATTGGTTGCCAAGGACAACAACTCAAACTTTTGTCTATAGAGGTTTTTTTATGCACCGGAGGCACATAAAACTACCAATCAGGTTTCTGCTTTCATTGTCCAAGCTGCCTCACAAGAATCTAAACTTTAATATGGTTAGTTGCTATGGACAACAGTTCCAACATTTGTCTGTATTGGATATTACACATAGAAGAGAGATAAAGCAACCAATCCGCTCGCTGCTTTCATGCACCTAGCTGCCTCAAAAAACTGTAATTTGATTGGTTGTCTCAAAGTGCTCGGACAGCGGCCTCTCGGTCTCAAGAGAGTAAATGCCTTCAAGAAAGATCAAATATTTCTCAATATAGCGGAAATGAAAAAAGAATGAGACTAATTAGGTCTCAAGAATCTGAAGAAGATCATGAGGCGACACTTACTGCAGCTCAAGAACGTCAGGCCAGAACTCGCGCATCAGAAACTTCTACCCAGCGTGAGTCTCGGCTAATTACACAGTGTGCTCGCATGGTGGCCTCTCGGTCCCTGGAGAGTAACGAGGAACACGAAGCGCGACTATCTGCTGACCGAGAGCGCTATGCATCGTCACGCGAGTCTGAAACTTTCAACAACAGAGAATTTCGCTTGAGTTGTCAAAGAGCTCGCACAGCAGCCTCTCGAGAAAGTAGTGAAGAACGTGAAGCGCGATTAACCGCCAATCGCAAACATCACAACTATGCCAGAGCTCTCGAAAGTGAAGACCAATATCAACGATGATGCAATCAGCTAGAGAGAATTATGAACGCACGCGCCAAGATAATGAAAGTTATTTATTGACTGAAAGGGAGAGAGTAGATGAAATACGACAGTCAGAAACAGCAGAACAACGTCAATCACACTTAGAGGCTGATCGAATTCAACACTCTCTTAGTCCTCATGACCACTTCAGTTTTTTTTATCAGTGTGCTATCCGTTTTTTTAACGGATAGCACCCTGACACATTCATTTCAATGGGGCCATGCACACTTCCTTTGTTTTAACGGAACCGTGCAGCCATTCCGTCAAAAGTAGTGCAGGTCCTACTCCTGCCCATTTTTGAAGGAACAGTCTCGGCCTTTGTATTGATTTGGTCCGTGAAACAATGGGCTGCACACGGAAGCCATCCGTGTGCGGTACGTGATTCACGGAACAGTCATTAGCGGCCGTTCAACGGCACACGGAAGTGTACATGAGGCTTTAATAGAATGTCTATTTCATCAGAAGATTCAGATGAGTCTCATGACCTGCCTAAGTAGAGTCGTGTGTTAACCTTATACCATACTATCCCCCCACCCCCACTTTAGTAAAGACACATGACACCGAGGTTGGATGTGAAATGGCCACAGCAGCCGTTTATTAATTTCACAGTTTTATAAAAACAATTTAAATCCGAAACATTCGGATAACTAGTTAGGAATCCACCAGAGAATTCCTCCTAATAATTCACATGACCCAACATGGGTCAGAATCGTAAATACCAATTTAACGTTAACATTAACCCGAGCAGAGGAAGTCCTTGAAGCCCCTTCAGATATTCCTTATTAAGAACACACCGAATTAGCCATCTGCAAACCACCAATTACCTCCAGCCGTAAACCAGCTCGGAAGCACCGTTCACCTCTGCAGATGGCTCCAACCACTAGAAGTCCACTTCAAGGGGATAACACCCGATGAAGCCCTCAAGTGATATACCGACCACTAGAAGTCCACTTCAAAGGGATAACACCCGATGAAGCCCTCAAGTGATATACCGACCACTAGAAGTCCACTTCAAAGGGATAACACCCGATGAAGCCTTCAAGTGATATACCTTCTACCAGAAGACCACTTCAAAGGGATAACACCCGATGAAGTCTTCAACCATGTACCTTTTTTGGGGGACGCATACCCCCGATGCGACCCCCCCACCATTTTGTACTGACTGGCCTCAAGGACTCCCCCCGCACAGCGAAACAGGCCTTGACCACCTTAAGCCTGTGAGTTCCTCCACACCACCACCGCCCTTTCTATGCCTTCTGCTATCGCCAAGCTCCAAAGATCAATGCCAACCTCGGTCAGATGAACCCCGTCACTCCTCCAGAAATTCCCCACTCCTGACTCCAAATCCCTATGCCTCACGCAAATGCCCCCGTTTCTTGCCACAAAACGGGACACCGCCCGGTTAACTTTAATGCGAGCCTTATTGACTCTCTCCACTGATCTTGCTAACCGCCAATGCTTTCTTGGGACTATGTCCGACCACACTATCACCAACTTGGGATAAGATACCCACAAACACAACATATCATGTTTGATATCCCGCACCAACTCACGAAAGGGGCGGACTCCTAAGTCATTCCCACCCACGTGCAACACTAAGACCTCCGGAACCCTATCAAGCCGCGCATATGTCTGGAATTCCGCCAACACCCTGCTCCATGACATACCTCTAAAACCCAGCCAATGCACAACCGCGTCCTGTCGCGGAATGCGCAACTGGCGACCATCCGGGCGGACGTCCGCCCTCAAAGCCCCCCAGTGCACGTACGAATGACCCATCAACCACACCAAACACGGAGGCGAATCTGAAACGGAAAACACAGTTAGGCACCACCATATAACATTTGTAAAGCGTAAACAACAAAATTATAACATATGGGGGCGGACATAGGACTTAAACCTTTTAGACTCCCAACGACCAATACGCCTCACCCCCTCATCATCCAACCCCCAGCGCCCCGCTTCCGTTGCTGCGCCAATCCTGAAGGAATGAGATGAATATGAGCCTGCCGCAACACCAACCGCCGTCAAACAATTTTTAAGTACAGCTCCAAACTGAAACCTGGACAAAAACGACCCGTCCACATGACGTAACAAAGGCAACTCTGGAGACCCCCTGTTTTTCGTAAAACCCCGCATGCACTCTACTGGGCACATGACCAACCCCGGGAGAGCGAACAACTATCAGTTTACCCTTCCCTACTTGGTCAGATTTAGATCGACGCAACCATACCTCCAGCCGGTCTGCGAATAGGCTCACCTCCCCAGATCTCAGCCCCCCTGCCCGTTTGGTACCGCAACTTAAACCCAAACGCCACCGCAGATATGAACCGGTTCACCTTCGCTACTGAAAACCCCGCCTCCCAGGCGTCCCCTAACCAGTACAAAAGTGCCACCAACCTGTCTCTATCCGTATTGACGTCACCCAACTCTCTTACCCACTCCTCCCACTGCCTCCAATAAGCAGCATAAGCACTCCACGTCGTGCGCGCCAAAGACCTTTGTACCAATTGTTCTACGGGACCGAGACCAGATCCCAAAGATGCTCCGGACAAGCCAAACCGAGACCTTCCGCTCCCGGTGCCAATTGCCGAAACCGGTCCCACTGCGAGCGAGAAAGAGCATCAGCGATACAATTCCGTACACCCGGGACATGCACCGCCACCACCCACGCGTTCAACGACAAACACACCAACACTAAATGTCGCAACAATTGAACTACCGGAGGAGAGGACGCCGTGATGTTATTAATGGCAAGCACCACCCCCATGTTGTCACAGTAAAAACGGACCTTCTTATCCCTGAGCCTGTCCCCCCAAATGGTAGCCGCCACCACGATGGGAAACAGCTCGAGCAGGGCCAGATTCCGCGTGAGTCCACTGGACACCCAGCTAGCCGGCCATTGACCTGCGCACCACGGACCTCCCCCGTAAGCTCCAAAACCACCCGCCCCAGCCGCATCCGTGAAAATATTCAAATCACTCGTATCCTGCGCTGGGGCCATCCATAGCGAGCGACCATTGTACTGGCCCAAGAAGTCATCCCAAACCTGAAGATCAGCTCGGTGCTCCTCCTTGAGCCGCACAAAATGATGCGGCGCACGCACTCCCGCCGTTGCCGCCGCCAACCTCCTACCAAACACCCTCCCCATCGGCATAATCCGGCAGGCGAAATTCAACTTCCCCAGCAGCGACTGAAGCTCCCTCAGCGTCATTTTCTTCATTCTACAAGCCCGTCGAACCTCCAGCCTCAAAGCACCCAACTTATCCGCCGGGAGACGACACTCCATTGCCACCGAGTCTATTTAGATTCCCAAAAAACAAATCGTCGCTACCGGGCCCTCCGTTTTTCCCGGCGCCAAAGGAATCCCAAAATCCCTCGCCACCTTCTGTAGAGCATGAAGCAAATTACCGCAAACCGGCGAACCCCCCCGGGCCAACGCACAAAAAATCATCTAAGTAATGGATCAACGAGTCGACCCCGGCTACTCCCCTCGTTACCCACTCCACGAAGCTACTAAACGCCTCGAAGTATGCACAAGAAAGGGAACACCCCATCGGAAGGCACCGATCCACGTAAAAAGCCCCATTCCAAAAACAACCCAACAGCCGTTGGCTTTCTGGATGGACCGGCAACAACCTGAACGCCACCTCAATGTCAGTTTTTGCCAGCAGCGCCCCAGGACCCGCAGCCCGCACTAACCCCACCGCCTTATCGAATGAGGTATAAACTACGGAGCACAACTCGTGATCAATCCCGTCATTTACCGACGAACCCTTGGGATACGATAAATGTTGAATCAAACGAAATTTTCCGGGCTCGCGTTTAGGGACAATACCCAAAGGGGACACAACTAAATCTTTTACCGGCGACTCAACAAACGGCCCCGACATGCGGCCCAACGAAACTTCTTTTAACAACTTTTCCGACACGACTTTTGCATGCAAGTAAGCCGATTTTAAATTCCTCCGCGTAACCGGAACCTCATAAGGAGGCGGAGGAATAACAAAACCAACACGAAACCCTTCATAAAGCAACTTAGCCGCCGCCCTATCCGGATACTCATTTAGATAAGGGGCCATCTTTTCCACCCTCACCGGCGACACCCCCTTGACCAGCCGCGTGCTGGTTACCTGACCTCTTTTTTCGCAGACATTTTACCGCCCCGTGTGATGCACCATTACACTCGGAACACACGTGCTTGAACTTGCACGTGGCCCCGAACTTGCACTGACCTTCATTAAATTGCCAGCAAAACCCCGCCTTTCCCCCGCCGCTTTGTCCAACCTGACTAGACTGGCCTCCCTGGCCGGCGCTCCCGGGAAAGGACTGCCTAACCGGAGCCGTAACCCGTAACCAGAGAGCAATATCCTTCTGGTCCCACCGAATCGCCGGCCGAACCGCCTTCCGCTGACGGAATTGCTCATCGTATCGCAGCCACGCTTGCCCCCCATACGCCCTATGAGCCTCCCCAATAGCATCAAAATAACAAAACAACGCCGAACAATTTTCCGGCGCCTTTTCCCCTATCACACTAGCCAATATGGCGAATGCCTGCGACCAATTAACAAACGTCTGCGGGATAAGCCTATACCGCCGCCGTTCCTCCTCGTCCTTTTTACTCTCATCCCGCTTGCTCTTATCCAAATTAAATTTAGCAAGCGGCAAGAGAGAAAAAATTTCAACATACTCGTCCTTCCAGATCCGCTCGCGCACCTCCTGCTTTAAATGCGCCCCCAACGGACCTTCAAAACAAACGTACACCTCCCCCCGAGCACGATCATCAATACGCACTCGATCGCCGTCCTTCTGCGCCTCGGTCTGTACCGACACCGCGACCGCCTCTCTAACCGCCGCCACCGGACGCGCCTGTAACGATTCCACGTCCCTGGGGCCTTCCCAAACTACCGCAGGGGACACTTCCGTTACTACCGGCGCCGCGGCCCTGTCCAGGCGCCCCACCAGCTCCCGTAAGCAACCCACTAAGTCTGCCAAACCCGCTCCGTCCCGTCCGCCCGCGCCACTACCGGCCCCCGATGCAATGCTAGCAGCCCCCCCGCCGACACCCGACATAAAAATCGCTGGATAAGACAATGATGGAGTTATACACTCACCGGGCTGCACAGGCGCTGTGTTCCCGTCAGCCGGACCATCCTGACCTCGACGATACACGTCCAGTTCACCTTCCTCCAATTCTTCTCTCGCCGACGACTGTCCATCCCAACGACATCTTCGGAACGGGGATGAGGACGCGCTGACCGATGGGCCGGCAACCTGCCGCCCGACCGCTGGGACCCAGACTTCCGACCGGACCTGTTGCCTCGACGTCGCTGCAGATCTAGGCGTCCGTCTAGACGATCCTGACGAAGCCTGCCCCCTGGCCGGAACATCACCATGCGGGGCGGCCGTACCTTGTACTCCACATCTTCCATCTGATGGGGGAGGGGTGACAGGGAGCCCAGCCTGCGACTCCCTGCTTACCGCCGGACCCCGTCGCGGCCTGGGATTCCTCCCAGCTGCCTGGCCTGCAGCGTCCGGGATCGGGCTCCCTCTGCGACGCCGTGTCCGCGGGACTGCCTCCGGGCTGAGGCGCTCTGGAGGTCGGGACCGCCGAGAGGGACGGGTCGACCCGGCCTGCGTCGCCATCACCCCTGGCAACGCTCTCTGCCCGCCCAGCGCAGGAGCGGTTGTTGCCGACTCCCCCCCCCGCCGCCATAGCCATGCTCGTGAGGGGGCCGGGGGAGGGGAGCCTGTCCTTTGCAACAGACCCCGAACGCCGTGCCCGACGTGGCGAAACGGCGTCCGGGATCCTCGTTATGGCAGCCACGGTCTCCTCTAGCCATCCGGGACCGTGGTGCACAGCAGCGGCACGCAGCCGCTCTAACATTAAGGCCTCTGCCATCCCTAAAAGCACGGGCAACGGGGGAGCTTACTGATTCTGTGTTACTCCTCCCGCTGCTTCCGGCTCAATGCCGAGAAACAGCGGGAAGCTCAGTAACGGCCCCCCGTCCCCCTTAACTCCTCCCCGTCCCCCCTCCAACTCCCTCCAACTCTCCCTCACCTAATTAACCCTTTCCCTACTAGGACGGTCATGTCGGCTTCCCTTAATCCCTGCAGGCTGCGTCCAGCCTCTTCTGGAGTATGGTGCGGCAAACAATGCTGTTCCTTGGGTCAATAAGGAAACAGCAGGTTTTATTTATTCCCCAAGGATTGACTATGCTGAATTCGCTTCCGTAGGTGGTATGGTCCTAATCTGCAATTTTTGCGGTGCTCTCAAATGGAGAAAAGAACCAAATGAAAGCTGTTGTTCAAGTGGTAAAGTTCACATTGAAAAATTTCAGAGCTTATAAAACGACTTTTAAATGGTGACTATCCACAATCAAAAAACTTCTTAGACAGTATCCGTTTATATAACAGCGCATTCCAAATTACATCTTTTGGGTCAAAACTAATTACAGAGGGACCATTCATGCCAACCTTCAAGGTGCAAGGCCAAGTTTACCATCTCATCGGATCTTTGCCACCACAAGATGAGCCAAAATTTCTTCAGATTTATTTAGTATCAGATTACAATGAACAGGCCAATAAAAGAAATCAGAATTTTACACAACTACCGTAAATAGTAACCTCATATCTCCACTTCAAAAAATGCTTCATTGGCTGGATCCGTCTGTGCATAGTTTCAAAGCTGCATTACAGTCTAATCTGCAGGGGCAAAGCAATGATAACAAAATGATCATCAGCGCAGATAGACGTCCCGTTGCTGAACACCGCGCCAGGTGTAACGCCCCGTCACAGATGAAGTTGCAGTGGTTTTAGTTAACCAGGAGTGCGATAGGCATGACATCGCGTTGCGCACTCTAGATGATCGCCTGCAACCCATTTTCGAAACAAACAGAGCTTAGGACGCCCTGCAATATCCTTTAATTTATTGCCACGCAAAGATGGGTACAAGGGTAACAAATTTTCATAAAAATATATCAGCCCCAGTGGCGTAACTACCGCGGTAGCAGCAGTAGCGGCTGCTACGGGGCCCGGGGCTTGAGGGGGCCCGTGCCGCCAGCCGACACGCCCTCCCAAATGCCTGGTGGCGCCGCTAGCAGCCGTTATGGCTGCTACAGGGGTAGCACCGCTACTGTGGGGCCCGCGCCACCGAGCCTTACACAGGCACTCTCATGCCTGTAGGTGTCGCTAGCACCGGAGGGGGCCCCGATGCTAACGGCAGCCAAATACATGTATTAGCACTGAATGGCCGGGCATGTTCCGTGCCTGACCATCCAGTGCCTTACAATGACACTGATTGGCTAGCGGCGTGATGACATCATCGCGCCGCTTCCATGCTTGGAAGGTGCTGATTGGCGGGGCAAGTCATTCTGCCCCGCCAATCAGCGTCATTGAAGGACTGAAGGACGCTCATTCAGCTCCTGCAGACATGCTCAGAAGAGAGCATGTCTGCATCGCCAGTGAACAGCGTGGGAACCGGAGAATGTGAGTATGTCAACTTTATATATATTTTTCCTCATAAAAATGTGAATGGCATTATCTATAGTGGGGGGGTCTATCTACAGGGGGGGGTCGTCTTTATGTGGGCTATTATATATAGGGGGGTCTATATGTGGGGCAGTAGCTACAGGGGGGTCTATATGTGGGGCAGTAGCTACAGGGGGGTCTATATGTGGGGGTGTGGGCCACTATATACAGGGGGGTCTATATGTGGGCCACTATATACAGGGGGGGTCTATATGTGGGGCACTAGCTACAGGGGAGGTCTGTATGTGGGGATGTGGGCCACTATCTACAGGGGGGTCTATATGTGGGGCAGTATATGTGAGACACTATACAGGGGTGGGCTATATGTAGAGCACTAACTATCGGGGAGCTATTTTTTAGGGTACTTTCTATAGGGGTGGGCTATGTGTGGGACACTATATACAGGGGTGGGTTACCTGTGGGGCACTAGCAACAGGGTGGCTATATGTAGTGCACAGTCTACAGGGGTGGGCTATATGTGGGACAATATCTACAGAGGTGGGCTATACGTGTAGCACTAACTATAGGGGAAGCTATATGTAGGGCAGCACGGTGGCTCAGTGGTTAGCACTATTGCCTTGCAGCTCTGGAGTCCATATGTGGGCACTATCTACAGGGGCTTCTATGTAGGTCACTATCTACAGGGGGCACTATCTACAGGGGGCACGGTGTGTGTGTGTGTGTGTGTGTGTGTGTGTGTGTGTGTGTGTGTGTGTGTGTGTGACAGTTATATTTAGATGTGTTGAGAATTTTAACTTTGTTTACAGGTGCAGAAATGTTTTAAAAGTGAGATGCTGAAGACATCTAAACGGAAAACTGCAGAAATGGGTCATGGCCGGGAGAAATCCATCATAGATGTCTGAACCGGAGGGAGAAGAAAAGAACTAGAATCTGAGACGTCACCGGTGAGTCACTTAATGTAAATGTTTATTCTGCCTCTAATCAGTATTGTAGTCACTTTATGATCTGCAGCGAGATGATGGTGGTATGATTTTTTTTTGTCAAACCGCATCTCCCAGCATATCCTTATCATTGTTTCGGCCATGCTGGGAGCTGTAGTTTTACGCCGTACAAACCTATGCGCAGTGGCGTAACTACCGCTATAGCAGCCGTAGCGACTTCTACGGGGCCTGCAGCATGAGGGGGCCACTGAAGGGGTTGTTCCTACAAAAGACATGCATCCACTAACCACAGGATAGGGGATACATGTGGGATCGCTGGGACGCCCAGCGATGAGGAGAACGGGGGACCGAAAGTCCCCCCTAAGTTCTCCATGACAAACCTCGGACTTCCGTAGTCTGTCTGCAGCTCCATGGAAATGACTTGTGCACCGGTCGTGCTTGTGCGCATGCGTGACCAGCGCTCCTTTAATTTTTTTTTGAACTGTGCAGACGCCGGAAGTCCGAGGTTAGTCATGGAGAACTTCGGGGGACTTTCGGTCCCCCGTTCTCCTTATCGCTGCCAGCGATCACACATGTATCCCCTATCCTGTGGATAGGGGATGCATGTCTTTTGTAGGACAAACTATAGACCGTTTTTTTTTGGGGGGGGGGGTCTGTATGGCGTTATCTACAGAGGGGGCTGTATGGCGTTATCTACAGAGGGGGCTGTGTATGGTGCTATCTATAGGGGGCGCTGTGTGGTGGAATCTATAGGGAGGCACTATCTACAAGGGGGGGGGGGTTGTGTGATACCCAGCAGAGGGGGGGGGGCCCCAGTCAAAAGTTTGCTATGGGGCCCAGTCTTTCCTAGTTACGCCCCTGATCAGCCCAGCAATATTATTCATACCTGCTGCAGATAAGGCATAATCGTTTTATTTATTTGCAATGATTTTGAGGATTGTTCAGCCAATTTATTGTGGACATGTATGCGAAAATAGAGACGGAGGGCTTAGTGTACATAGTCACTAACCAGACACGTTTACGCGCTGAAGATTACGTGCATCTGCAAGACGCCATGCAACAAGATAACATGGAAAACTTAGGGCGATTAGTTATCCTGCCATCCAGTTTTACCTGTGGTCCGCGTTACATGCATGAATGTACACAAGATGCTTTCTGCTACGTCCGAAAATACGGCCGGCCTGACCTTTTCATAATGTTCACAACTAATCCAAAGTGGTACGAAATTTACGAAGAACTTCTCGCAGGACAGAAGTCTTATGATAGGCATGATATTATAGCCAGAGTTTTCCACTTCAAATGAAAGTTGATGATCGACCTGACCACAAAACAAAACGTTTTCGGTTCAGCTCTTTGTTTCATGTACAGCTTTGAGTGTCAAAAGCGTGGTTTGCCACAAGCCCACATTCTCCTGTGGCTGCAAGAAAAAATTTGTCACGATGCTGTTAACACGGTCATAAGTGCTGAATTTCCTGACTGGAACAAGGATCCGATATGGCATGAGATTTTAAAGACGCACATGGTTCATGGGCCATGCAGCGCTTTAAATAGAAACTCTCCTTGCATGCAGGAGGGTCATTGCTCTAAAATACACCCTAGAGCGCTATTAGAGCAAACGATGTCGGGGAAACCGGGTATCCGTTTTTATCGTCGAAGATCACCCCTACAAGGCGGTTTCACAGCTACAGTCAGGTTACATGGTCAAGAAATTGTTTTGGACAATCGATGGGTTGTACCCTATTCACCGATGTCATCAAGAACATTTCAAGCTCACATCAACGTCGAAACATGTAACAGCGTCGAAGCCATCAAATATCTATGTAAATACATCAACAAGGGTAGTGACCAGGCCACGTTTGCGTTGAGAAACAATAATGAATACGACGAAGTCACGAGGTTCCAATCTGGACGATATATAAGCTCTTCTGAGGCGGTGTGGTGCATTTTGAGCTTCCACATTCACGAGAGACATCCGCCAGTGATGCATCTTGATGTTCACCTTGAAGGCGGGCAACGGGTGTACTTCAACCCTGAAAATGTGGCAGAGCGGTTAGAAAACCCGAGACAAACCACTTTGCTAGCATACTTTCAACTTTGTGAAACAGATTATTTCGCAAAAACACTTTTATATAACGAAGTTCCATCATATTATACTTCTAATAAGCAGCAAGGTGTTTTCAACTGTAGAGGAGGTGGGACAGCTGTGAATGGCGAGGCCGGCATTTTAAAAGAACACATCATTGGAAGAGTCTATACGGTGCATCCAAACAACTCCGAATTCTATTACTTACGCTTACTTCTACATACAGTGCGAGGAAAAACTTATTTTGCTGAATTGCGAAAGATTGACAATATTGAATATCCTACTTACCAGGCCGAGTGCGTCACTTGCTAGATGGTGATCATTATTGGGATGGCGCTTTGGCCGAAGAATGCGTCAGCGATAGTCCACATCGCTTGCGTCATCAGTGTGCCATTTTGCAGTTTTTTGTGGACTTTCGGATGCTGCACAGTTGTGGCAAAAATATCAGCAAAAATTAGTTGAAGACTTTTTCAGGAATAAACAACTAAACAAGAACGGCGAACTGAATGACAAGTTGCATGAAAGTAATATGAATCGATGTTTGCTGGCTAACAAAAACATAGTTACATCTATATGGGGTAATCCTGTCTCTCAATGTGGTTGACGGGGAACGCATTAACAGGCAGTACACAGCCAAAATAAACTATAATCCAGTGGAACTGGCCGAAACATTGCAAAACTTTGTCTCGAGTCTGAGAGTGGAACAGTGTATGATATTCGATCGCGTGTGTCATAGCGTAGATGGTACTTTGGGAGAAATCCTGTTTTTAGATACATCCGGTGGGACAGGAAAAACATTTCTCACCAAAGTCATCTTGGCCCAAATACGCAATCAAAGCAAAATTGCTCATGCTGTTGCTTCATCAGGCATAGCAGCCACATTGTTGCCCGGAGGCATAACCGCCCATACAATGTTCAAGATCCTGATTGACATGAGTCTTACAGAAAACCCAGTGTGTAATGGTTCTAGAAACAGCGACAAAGCAAGGGTTCTACGCGATTGCTGCTTAGTAATATGGGACGAGTGCACTATGGCAAACTGTAAAGTGGTAGATAGAACTGTAAAGGATCTGCCAGGCACAGCTTCTGTGTCAACGCCCATAGGTAATCAGTCTGCACCTGCTTCTATGTCTGTGAGACTGACTCCATCTTCCACCACTCAGGATGGCAGGCTTAGGAGTGGGAGAGCCTATCACAGCCTGGCCAGACGGAGCTAGCTCCCGCCCTCTGTCTATTTATACTTGCCTTTCCTGTTCCTCCTTGCTTGTGATTCTTCTCGTTTTTTTTCCTGGCCCTGCTGCAGCTTCTTGTTCTATTTGTCCCTGCTTCATACTGACCCTGGCTTACTGACTACTCTCCTGCTCTGCGTTTGGTACCTCGTACACTCCTGGTTTGACTCGGCTTGTTCACTACTCTCCTGCTCTGCGTTTGGTACCTCGTACACTCCTGGTTTAACTCGGCTCGTTCACCTCTCTTGTTGCTCACGGTGTTGTCGTGGGCAACTGCCCCATTTCCCTTAGCTTCTGTGTACCCTTGTCTGTTTGTCTGTTGTGCACTTATTGAGCGTAGGGACTGTCGTCCAGTTGTACCCAGTCGCCTAGGGCGGGTCGTTGCAAGTAGGCAGGGACTGAGTGGCGGGTAGATTAGGGCTCACTTGTCTGTTTCCCTACCCCGATCATTACAAGAACCTTGCGAGATATCAGACAAAATGACCGACCCATGAGTGGTATGACTATGCTTTTCTGTGGCGATTTTAGGCAGACTTTGCCAGTCATTCCAAGAGGAACGAGAATAGATGAAATTAGAGCCTGCCTAAAGACCTCAAGTCTGTGGCGCAACGTTATACCGATGCATTTAACAATAAATATGCAGGCGCGAACAGGAGGCAACCCAAATGCACAAGAGTTTTCAGATTTATTACTAAAAATTAGTGATGGCACGTATCCACAACAAGAAGGAAAAGTTATTTTGCCTGATAATTTATGTTGTACTGTTCCATCACTGCAAGACCTAATTTCTTCTGTATATGGTGACCCAACGCAAATAACAAATCATGAAAACTCTTGGCTATGCAAAAGAGCTATTTTGACCTCTCGCAACGACCAGGCAGCAGCAATAAACGCTGAAATATTGACGTGTGTTCATGGGCAAAGTGCAGAATATATCTCTATCAAAAGAGTCATTGAACAAGAAGACGCTACCAACTATCCGGTGGAATTTTTAAATTCCCTAAACACACCCGGTCTTCCGTCACACAAAATTAATTTAAAAGTCGGCGTCCCCATAATTCTCCTTAGAAATTTAAGCCCACCAAAACTATGTAACGGCACCCGACTAAAAATCACAAATCGACAACAAAATTTGATAGAAGCTGAGATTTCAACAGGATGCGGCGCAGGTGATAGCGTTTTTCTACCCCGAATCCCCCTCATTCCAAATAATTTTCCCTCCAGTTTTAAACGTGTACAGTTTCCTGTCCAATTATGTTACGCTATGACCATCAACAAAGCACAGGGCCAAACGCTGCGCGTTGCGGGCGTGGAACTCAGTGTCAGCTGCTTTGCGCATGGCCAGCTCTATGTGGCTCTCTCTCGTGTTAGCAACTCCACCAATCTTTATGCACACATCCCTGGTGGTTCTACTGCTAACATTGTTTACAGGGAAGCGTTGCGGTAGTGAACCTATAGTGAAACTATTTTTAATTGAAATGTGTTTATTGTCTTTCTTTGGTTTTTTTTTCACTTTGTTTTGAGTATGGTCCAAGGCTAGGAGAATACTTTTATAAAATGGCATCGGTACGTTTTTCAGTGGTCTGGGCGGACGAAGTCATGGGCACAGCTAGTATATAAATATATCAGAAAACATAAACATGTCTATGGTAAGAGGAAGAAGAAGTGTGATATGTGATATCAGCAGAGTAGACAGGGTGGCTTTTCAAAAGAAGAACAGTGAAGATTTTGTGGTAAAGTTCATGTGTTAAAAATTCTGCAAAAAAACAAATACTTTATTCAAACTTCAAAAGCAACTACTGGCTTAAAGGCAATGTGTTGCCAGAAAAACATGTTGTTTTTTTTTTAAATTAAACATTTAGTGTGTGGGTGATTAAACATTGTTTAAATTTTTTTTATTTTTTTCACGAGTCAGGAAATATTATAAATTAATTCTAATTTATAGTATTTCCCATTTCTGGTCACTAGATGGAGCTATTCCCAAAATTGCAGCATTGCAAAATTGGGTAAAAAGCCCTCGCTCTAGTGAGCTCTCAGCATCCCCCCCTCCTTTATCCTGGCTAGTGCCGGGATAAACGAGGGGTTTGAACGGTCTAACCTCCTACACTGTGTGTCGCCATTTTTTGAGCTAACACACAGTGTAGTAGGTTTACATACAGTAGTAAACACACACAAACACGAACATACATTGAAATCTCTTACCTGCTCCTGCCGCCGCGGCTCCCTCCGGCCCGTCCGCTCAGTCTGCTGCCGCTGGTCCAAGTGCACAAGTCCGGAAGCCGCGACCGCAAGTAGTAATATTACTGTCCGGCCGCGACTTCCGGTCCACAGGAAAATGGCGCCGGACGGCGCCAATTTCAAGTTGGACTGTGTGGGAGCGGCGCATGCGCAGTTCCCACACAGACGCCGTACACACAAGTGAATGGGACGGGAGCCGTTCGCCGTCCCTATGGGACTGTGGCTGCCGTATTCCATGTCTGTATGTGTCGTTAATCGACACACACAGAAATGGAACAAAAAATGGCAGCCCCCATAGGGAAGAAAAAGTGTAAAAATAAGAAAAAGTAAAACACAAACACACAAATAAATATAAACGTTTTTAATAAAGCACTAACATCTTGAACATATGAAAAAAATTTCTGTGATGACACTGTTCCTTTAACATAACTGTACATGAGCTTAGTTGCATGCATAATGTTTGTTCGGAACATACAGCTGACATGCATTTTTGTTTTCTATAATAAATATTTTTACAGTATATTTCCCTTTTATTAATCATACTTGTGTTTTGCATAGGAATCTGTGGGAGAACCTTTGTACAGTCTTGTTCAAACATTAAATCAGAGGATACATAAAGGCCCAATAGATGCATTAACATATAAAGCACTCTATACTTTGAATGAGGACTGGTTGTTATGGCAGATAACAGAATTTAGTAGTGTGGTAAGTCTTTCTTTACTAACTTCTCATTGTAACACCTATTAATTGGCCTTATTGCGTCAGAAGGTGTATTGTAGCATTATTTGTATGATAAACATTAAAGGGGCTTTTACACTGGCCGACAATCGGCCGATGCAGCGAACACCGATCAATGAGACATCGTTGATCGGCGCTCGTTTGCTTCTGTCATACAGAGCTATGTATGGGGACGAGTGGACGTTACTCCGATCGCTCGTCCCCTTCCATTATTATCATGTCATCAGCGCATACCTCTGTTTACACAGGGAGACGCGCTGCCGACAACGATAATATTTCTATTTTTTAAAACTATACGATCAGAAGATGATCGAGCGTTTGTCGTTCATCTGCTGATCGCTGCCCTGTTTACATAGGGCAACTATCGGTAACGATAATCGTCCTGTGTAAAACCCTCTTAAGGTATAACTTTTAGTTATATTTTTATTAAGGCCAGTAGTATCTGGTTTGTAGACATCCAACCACTAATATTCTCTTATTCTTTTGTTTGTGAGTATATACTCAGAGAAGTTCCAAAAAATTTTGACATGAAAAACTTTGAGCTTGCAGAGGTCAATTTGGCCTGTAGATCCATTAGAAGATGAGGAATAATATTAGTGTGTTGGTCTTCTTCATCTTCGTATCGATCTACAGGCCACATTTATGCTATACCACCACACTTTTCATTATCCATTGTTAACTGCTTATCCAATGGATCGGGACACCATTTACTTTGATAGTATCTTCTCTTTCAATCCCATCATAGCATTCCCACCATTCTCCTGAGACCTTTGTGAGAGCGTTTGTTATCTCTTTCCTAGAAAACCACTGAAATATTAGGCTCTACAAGGATTTCACAGAGGTCCATTCAGTCACTAGAACTCATGCTAAAGTACTATACATGTACATGTGTACTTGGCATTAAAAAAAAGTGGTGAGCATTAGATTTGCAAATGAACAGAAACACTTCATAGAGCTATATATCCCAATGACTTATTCCACCAAAAGAGAATTGCCGAAAAGTTTCAAAACTTCAAACCAAACCTATAGAAATGTTATTCCGGTGGATGGGCCTGAGGGGTTCCACAAGCTTATTGAACGTCAGGAAATTTCCTCTTGGACCATGTGGCCTTAAACTAGATATCCTCTGCACCACATGGGGAGAACAGTCTGAATGGACCTCTTATTAGTTGTGTGTATGGTTCAGACAAAATAATAGTGATGTAGAAATATAATTACTATTGCATCAATAGCACATTAGCAGCTATAAATGAATGACGTGGTTTATGGTTGTTTTAGGAGATAAATGTGTATTTTCCAAAAACCTCAGAAATTGAGTGTGAAGAGACCAGTCAATGCCTAAAAGTAACTGTTTTGGATTGTGATACAATTGGACAAGTCAAAGAGAAAATTCTTCAGTCTTTCCAGATTATAAAAGGATATTCTTTTGAACACCCTCTTTCTAATATTGGTTTAGGTAAGATCTCAATATATGTTTTTTTAAGGTACTGTAACCCACAAGCATTTGTATCTCCCATTGTCTAGGTTAGGATATTCTATTTTTACTGCAATTAAAATGATATTCGTGGGAAAACCATCCCAGTAGAAGCAAAATTTGTGTGTCTACAACATTTCAATTAAATACGTTTATCGGATCAAACTTGTTTATGTTTATCTATGCTTATGTTAATTGTAATAGTTTGACTAACATCCTTTCACCTGCCCATACAGATACAGCTGAGTGCAGCATGTAATAGGCAGGGCGGCACAAACACTGTCTCACTTGAAAAATTCTATCTTCCTCCGTTATTTAGATATCGGTGCCGTTATATTTGGAGCCCGATATTATTTCTAAATTGCAAGGGGGTGTGTTACTTATTGCTCTGACACTGTCCAATCAGCTACGGACGCGGTCAGGGCGCCTTGCGCTGTGTGATCTCTCCCGCGGGATCAGTCTTGTCGTCCTGGAGAGAGCGAGCGCACGCGTCGTGACACATGCGCATACACCCATTCGCACACACATCACCGACGTCGCAGCTCCCGACGATACTCCCGCCGCTACGTAACAGAAGACGAGGAGAAGATCTACTCACATGGTTTGTATAGATCTTCTTCTCCCCGTTTGACTGTGCCTCTCCAGTCAGCGATCTACTGTGCTTATTGAAGTCTAGGTGCACAGTGCATTCATAAACATATTTGTACGGACAGGCTGTATATTACAAAGTTCCGGTCATTTACGTACTGAAACAGATGGAAGTCTTAGTCCTGCAGAACACCTTGGGTATATACAAGATTAATGCTGTTCAGTTAGCTGTACTTAGGATATTATAAACCTCTAGGGTGAGCTCAGGAAATCTGCAGAGAAAATCTGTAATAAATACGCTTAGCCTAATTGTGGCATAAAGGGTTGAAATACAAGAGCGGTATGCTAGTCTGGAAAGCAGAGTAGTGAGGGCTGTATTCCCAAACACGGTGTACGCATGTTGGAGTATATAGATACCTATTCTAAACATTACCAGATCTCACCTGGCGGTGTTCACCATTACTTTGCTTAGATGAAAAAAGGTAGAGAACAATTAGAAAATCAGTAAAACTTGTGCTTCATGGAAGGCCACGCCCCCTTTTCATCTGCACAAATTAAACAGTTGTTTGTTTCGGTAAAATTTGAGGGGGACATCCATACATGTGGAGTCCATGCTGAACACAGTGGGCCTCATTTATAAATGCAGAAAAACTGACGTTGTTGCCAATAACAACCAATCAGAGATCAACTTTCTTTTGTAACCCTTGGGCTGGGTTCACACGAGCATGTTACGTCAGTAAAGGACGGAACGTATTTCGGCCACAAATCCCGGACCGAACACACTGCAGGGAGCCGGGCTCCTAGCATCAAAGTTATGTACGACGCTAGGAGTCCCTGCCTCGCTGCAGGACAACTGTCCCGTACTGTAATCATGTTTTCAGTACGGGACAGTAGTTCCCAGCCTTACATGACCAGCCTGTTTTGGGCCTTAATGGCCAAGCTTCTTTTCAGTTTTTCTATCGTCACATTTCAAAAGCCATACGCTTTTTATTTTTCCGTAGACAAAGCCATGTGATGACGAGCTGCATTTTTAATGGCACCATTTTGGGGTACACATCATTTATTGATTAACTTTTATGAAATTTTTTGGGCGGTGAATTAAAAAAATAAATAATAATTTCGCCATTCTTTTTTGAGTCCTAAATTTATGGCATTTATCATATGGTATAAATAACAAAAACTTTTTTTCGGGTGCACATGACTTTTTGTTCACTTTTAATTGCATTGTTTGAAAGACAGAATGAACATAAAAAATTTTGGCATTGTTTTTTGTTTTTTTTTACGGCATTCACGGTGTGGGTTAAATAACGTAATAGTTATAGACAAGCTTATGGTTCAGCACCTTGAAGAGGCGCATTGTGGTACAAGTACCCCTAATGACCGACGTGAAAAGGCATATGCGCGGTCATTGAGGGGTTAAACTGTTCTGAAAAAACAATAAAAGCTGAACATTGATTGGTTGGTAAGGGCAACAAAAACAGTTTGATTGTGCCACAGTGTTTTTTTTATTAAATGAGGCCCAGTATCTACCAATGCAATTTATGCCAGATAACTGGCGCAACTACATGGGTACATGACTCCGCTAATATTCTAGTTTGTTCAACCTACTTATTGTTCTGTCTGGTTTATTTCTACAGAATATAAATGTAAAAAAAAAAGTGGTTACATTATTAACATTTCTGTATAATATTTTGTTTTATTTCCATTATCAGAGCTTCACCATGGTCAGACTTTTAAGGAGCTCTCAGACATAGATTCTTCTAATGTGATGATGGAGAATAACATTAAAAAATTAAACACCATAAAACATTACCAGGTAATTTTATAAGGAAGTTTAATTTTTAATTCACTGTCTTCAACAAATACATTTTAAGTTGTAAAAATTGAAGGACAGATAAAATATTAACAGGCACTGTACGTATCAACAAGCAAACGCTGGTTCATCGGCTGATCTGCTCTTTTATGCAGAATTAAAAATCATCTTTGTCGGCAGCACATGTCCCAGATGAAAATGTACGGGGACGAGGGATCGGTGTAACGAGCGCTCGTCCCTATACATTAGCAATTATTGTTTCGTGTGAAAGGAGCAACGAGCACCGATCAACGATATGTCTTAATGATCGGGGCTCATTTACACGGCCCACGTGTAATATGACCCTCACCTTTCAGGCCTCCTAAGGGCCTGTTCACATCAGCGCTGGCTTCGGTTTTGGATTTCCATACATTTGTTCTTTCAGAGGAACAGATAAACAGAAAGCCAAACAGAAAGCATTCCTTCCGTTTGCATCACTATTGATTTCAATAGTGTTTTCAGTTTGCCTCCGTTCCGCTAGGTTTCCGTTTTTTCACGGGAACAATAGCATAGTCGGCAGCACTATTGCTTCCGGAGGCAAACCAAAACCAAATGGAACAAAAAATAAATAAATACTATTGAAATCAATGGTGATGCAAACGGAAGCAATGCTTTCTGTTTGGCTTTCTATTCATCTGTTCCTCTGACGGAACAGATGAATGGAAATCCTAAACGGAAGCCAGCACTGATGTGAACAGGCCCTTAGAAGTTATAAATAACATTATAATTTTATAGTTTGGGTCATTACCGACATTGTAATACTAATAATTCAATAATGGTTTTTTTCCCCCAGTTTTTAATTGGGGAAAAGGATTTCTTGTGTTTTCTTTTTATTAATATTTTGTAACATTTTATGAAACTAAAAAAAATTATAATTATTTCCCCCTAGGGCAGCGGTCCACAAAATTTTTTGCACCAAGGACCAATTTAATCAAGACAATTTTTTCCACGGTCCGGCGGGGGGTGGGGGTGGCAGGAGTTTCACGCGCATTACAAAACACCCTGCAAACTGCAATTAAATGGAAATAAAATAAAAACGTTTTTAGGGTCAGTTCACACATTGCGGAAATACAGCGGATTTTACGCAACGTAATTTGTTGCAGAAAATTCGCAGCATAATTCAGTAGTAGCAAAGTGGATGAGATAGAACAAATCTCATCCACACACTGCGTAAATAGTGAGCGGAAAAAAACGTTTAGAAATTGACATATGCGGTGCAGAATTTTATTCCGTAACTTCTCGATTGTATTTGCGTAAATGCTGCTTATTTGTTGCGGGTTTTCGCCATTGAATTCAATGGGAAGTAAAAGCCACAACAAATAGCATTTGTTGCGTTTATTGCGGCAGAATCACAACAATTCTGCCGCAAAAAACGCAACTCAGAAGATTTTTTTTTATACTTACCGAGAAGTCTGTGTTTCTTCCTCCAGGCTGAACTCCTGGGATGACGTTTCATCCCATGTGACTGCTGCAGACAATCACAGGCTGTAGCGACGGTCACATAGGATGAAACATGACTGCATGTCCTATATTGGTGCAGCTCCAGTTACAGGGGAAAAACATAGTGTAAAAGAAAGAAAAAAAATATATAAAAGTTCCCCAAAGGTCTTCTTTGACCTTTGAGGAACAGACCATAGTAATAAAAAAATAGTAACGTCAAGTGCAAAAAAAAATGTAAATAATAAATACGCATAAAATACCCACCCCAAAAAAAACGTTCCCCCCCCCCCGCCAATCATTGTTGTAACGCTAGCGCTGACCCAATTACCCTAATATAGACATGTAATATATTAACATTTACGGTAGACAATAACGATCACAAATAAAAGGTCTATTTTAGGGTAAAACTATGTTATTACCCAAAAAAAATTGCTGAAACGTAAAAAAGCGTATTTTTTTACTATTATTTTCAAACTTTATGAATAAAAATTCTAAAATCGCAAAAAAGGTGCGTATAAAAACCATAAAAAATGAAACCTGCATTGTCTACGAAAAAAACGTCGCAAAAATCACGTAGTTAGCCCAACAAATAAAAAAGTTATAGCCATTTAACTAACACGTGCTAAAAATGGCTAAACGGTGTCTGGTCCTGAAGGCGCAAAATAGCCCGGTCCTGAACTGGTTAAGTAGCACTGCTCTATGGCTTACAGATGTAGCCGTCTTTAGCTTGACTTTTAACGCATTAAATAAACAGTGAAAAAGTCAAGATAAGGGATTTAGCCAATGACTTTTTAATGGCATTTTTGTGTGATATCACGTGCAGCAAGTTATCAGAGTCAAGTTAAAGAGGCTCTGTCACCAGATTTTGCAACCCCTATCTGCTATTGCAGCAGATAGGCGCTGCAATGTAGATTACAGTAACGTTTTTATTTTTTAAAAACGAGCATTTTTGGCCAAGTTATGACCATTTTTGTAGTTATGCAAATGAGGCTTGCAAAAGTCCAAGTGGGTGTGTTTAAAAGTAAAAGTCCAAGTGGGCGTGTATTATGTGCGTACATCGGGGCGTTTTTAATACTTTTACTAGCTGGGCGTTCTGAAGAGAAGTATCATCCACTTCTCTTCAGAACGCCCAGCTTCTGCCAGATCACGCTGTGACGTCACTCACAGGTCCTGCATCGTGTCAGACGAGCGAGGACACATCGGCACCAGAGGCTACAGTTGATTCTGCAGCAGCATCAGCGTTTGCAGGTAAGTAGCTACATCGACTTACCTGCTAAGGGCATGACCACACGTGGCGGATTTCCTCCGCAACTGTCCGCATCAATGCCGCACAGAATCTGCGTTGCAGATTCTGCTGCGGATCTGCACAAAATGTGCAGTACATTGATGCGGACTAGCTGCTGCGGACTGCGGGAAAAGTGCTTCCCTTCTCCCTATCAGTGCAGGATAGAGAGAAGGGACAGCACTTTCCCTAGTGAAAGTAAACGATTTTCATACTTACCGGCCGTTGTCTTGGTGACGCGTCCCTCTTTCGGCATCCAGCCCGACCTCCCTGGATGACGCGCCAGTCCATGTGACCGCTGCAGCCTGTGCTTGGCCTGTGATTGGCTGCAGCCGTCACTTACACTGAAACGTCATCCTGGGAGGCCGGACTGGAGACAGACGCAGGGAGTTCTCGGTAAGTATGAACTTATATGTTTTTTTACAGATACATGTATATTGAGATCGGTAGTCACTGTCCCGGGTGCAGAAACAGTTACTGCCGATCGCTTAACTCTTTCAGCACCCTGGACAGTGACTATTTACTGACGTCTTCTAGCAACGCTCCCGTCATTACGGGAGCCCCATTGACTTCCTCAGTCTGGCTGTAGACCTAGAAATACATAGGTCCAGCCAGAATGAAGAAATGTCATGGTAGTAAAACCAATACGCTCCGCAGCACACATAAGATCTGCGGACTTCATTGCGGAATTTTGACTCTCCATTGAAGTCAATGGAGAAATTCCGCCATGAGTCCGCCACTGCTCCGCAACAGACAGAGCATGCTGCGGACACCAAATTCCGCTCCGCAGCCTATGCTCCGCAGCGGAATTTTACGCCTCGTCTAAACGAACACTGCTAAATTAAAGTGTAAGTCAATGGACAAACGGCACCGCTGCGGATTAACGCTGCGGAGTGTCCGCAGCGGAATTTAAGTGAAATTCCGCCACGTGTGAACCCAGCCTAACGCCGATGCTGCTGCAGAATCAACTGAAGCCTCTGGTGCCGATGTGTCCAACACGATGCAGGACCTGTGAGTGACGTCACAGATCTGCACTGCCAGAAGCTGGGCGTTCTGAAGAGAAGTGGATGATACTTCTCGTCAGAGCGCCCAGCTAGTAAAAGTATTAAAAACGCCCCGATGTACGCACATAATACACGCCCACTTGGACTTTTACTTTTAAACACACCCACTTGTACTTTTGCAAGCCTCATTTGCATAACTACAAAAATGGTCATAACTTGGCCAAAAATGCTCGTTTTTTAAAAATAAAAACGTTACTGTAATCTACATTGCAGCGCCTATCTGCTGCAATAGCAGATAGGGGTTGCAAAATCTGGTGACAGAGCCTCTTTAAAGAGACTCTGTCACCACATTATAAGTGTCCTGTCTCCTATATAAGGAGATCGGCGCTGTAATGTAGGTGACAGTAATGCTTTTTATTTAAAAAAACGATCTATTTCCACAACGTTAGGAGCGATTTTGGTTTATGCTAATGAGCTTTCTTAATGCCCAAGTGGGCGTACTTTTACTTTCGACCAAGTGGGCGTTGTACAGAGGAGTGTATGACGCTGACTAATCGGCATACACTGCACTAGCGATATAGTTATATCACTATGTACAGCCTCATACACAAGCCCTAACATTACTACAGTGTCCTGATAATGAATACACATGAAATCCAGCCTGGACGTCATGTGTACTCAGAATCCTGACACTTCTGAATCTTTTTTGTGAGATTCCGGCAAGTAAAACGAAATCTCGTTTACCTCCGTGATCTCGTGAGATTTCGTTTCACTTGCCGGAATCACACTTTTTAACATGCGTTTTTTGTTTTGGTAGACAAACGCCTATTGAGAAACATGCGAGTTTATCTACCAAAACAAAATATTGCACTTTAATAACGTAATAAAAACAAATTGTGAACTCAGCCTAAGGCCTTATTCACACGAACGTGTCCGTTTCGCGCGCATAAAAACCACAAAGCGTTTTCCTGCGTCAGCAAAATAATCTGAAGGTGATTTTTTTTATTTTCCTCATCATTTCTTTAGCAACTGTTGTGTGAAAAACTTATGGCACACAGATGTGCGTCCGTGTGCTGTCCGTGATTTTCACGCACCTATTGACTTCAATGGGTGAGTGATGCGCAAAAAACGCACAAGTATAGGACATGCAGTGTTTCACGCAGCGGACACACGCTGCGTGAAAAACACAATGTCTGAATGGCCACATTGAACTGCATAGGTCCGTGTGACGTGCGTTGTTTTAACGTGCGTAACACGGACGTGAAATACGCTCGTGTGAATAAGGCCTTATGTTTGACTCCTGCTATTGGCCATGGGTACCTTCCCGTTTGCATACGGGAAGGTGCCCGTGCAGTTGAAAAATATAGAACATTTAATTACGGCATGGGCAGGCCCATAGAAGTCTATGGGGCTTCCGTAATTACAGGTGGCTACGTGTGTGCACCCGTAATTACGGGAGCGTTGCTAGGCGATGTTAGGAGATAGTCACTGTCCAGGGTGCTGAAAGAGTTAAACGATCAGTGCTGGATAGAGAGAAGGGGCTGCACTGATCGGCGGTAACTCTTTCAGCACCCTGGACAGTGACTACAGCTGGACAGTTTCCTTCAAATCTCGCAACAACAAAAAAAGTTAATACTTACCCAGAACTCCCTGCTTCTTCCTTCAGTCCTGCCTCCTGGGATAGCGTTTCATCCCATGTGACTGCACAGGATGCAGCAGTCACATGGACTGCCGCGTCATCCAGGGAGGTCGGACTGAATGTCAAAAGAGGGACGCGTCACCAAGACAACAGCCGGGGTACGCATGAACTTCTTTTTCTTCCTATCACTGAGTTCCGCTGCGGAAACTCCTCCCGAAAAGGCTACCCCTTCTCTCTATCCAGAGAAGAGGCTGCCGATCAGAGCTGGAGAGAGAGAAGAGGCTGGCGATCAGTGCTGGATAGAGAGAAGGGGCTGCCGATTTAGTGCAGTGCAATATAGCAGAGAAAACGGGTCCATAAATACGGGTGGAATACGGGTGACAAAGGAATCGTATTTACGCCAGTATTTACGGCAGGGAAAAAATACGGTCGTGTCTAACATGTACCAAACCTGGACTGTTTCCTGACCACATCTCTGCCTCTTGCTGTTTTATCTATGTAACAAACCTGGACTGCTACTTGACTACTATTGCTATTTGCGTCATCTTGGCGGATTATTGCAGCCACTGGACTCTGAATCTGCCACAGACCTTGACACCGGTGTTCACCATTTAGTATAATTGAGTTCCAGGATCAGATCCTGTCCTGTGAGATTAGAAAAAGACTTTCCCCAAAATGATATATGGCATGGACCTGGAATACATTCTTGCGAAGCCAGTCTTAATCTGTAAATGCAAATTGTAAGTAAACTCCAGTGAAATAGGATAATATCACAACTATTCGAGTCACAGTATTTGTACATTACCACTGTTGGATTTGTAATTGTTCTTGATCATGTTTTCTAGATTGATAATGGCTCTATAATCAAACTCATTGTGAAAACAAATGGGGATTTACCAGGTAAGGTACAGTTTTCTTTTTGTTTTCTTTTTTCAGACTGTAGTTAAAGTCATCTTTAAAATAAACTGTTCCTCTTGTATTTGTAAGTTTAGGCCATGTTCACGCTGCATATTTTCAGGATATTTCAGCGCATAAACCGTTCGTATTACGCGCCACAATACACTTTAAATATGGCTGCAAACAAAGCCCCATTGATTTTAATTGGATATATAATATGTGGTTTATATGAGGTGGATTTTTACCCCACTGAATTAAAAAACGCTGTGTAAAGAAATTTCACGTTTTAAGGTGTTTTACGAGCAAGTTTTTCCCAATAAAATCTTTTCCATTGATGCTTCAAAAAAACACTTCAAATATGATATTAAAATAGCTAGATTTCAGAACATCACATGCTCTGACATAAAGTGGACATCTGAACATTACAGCCATATATGCTTGTTGAACATCTCATTCTAAAACCATATTCTTTAGTTTGGACTATAGACTTGTAGATTTCCAATTCATTGCAAAGGTGCCACACCAAATTCTGTGAGCATTTTTCATAGACCTTGTATAATTAATGGGGTCATTGATGGAACATATTCGATGGAGCCTCAATGTTGGAAACACGGAGAATTAGCTTTCGCTGCTCCACTGTCCTATAGGTATGTGCTTTCCACCACTGTAGTCTATTCTTCACATTGTACGTGGCAATCTCAAGATCCTAGGTCATAGAAACCTAAAACATAAAGCTCCCAATGAACAGTACTTAGGATGGATTCACACAATGCAGATTTTGTTACAGAAATTTCTGCGACTTAAAATTAGTTTTAATCATCTGTGGCCCCCTGCACACGTAGAGGATTTGTTGCATATTTTTAGTCCGGATCTGTGGGCGAAGTGGATGTGCACGTAAGTGGATGAGATTTGAAAAATCTCATCCACATGCTGCTGAATATTTTCACCACAGAATATAGAGCATTCTGCAGATTTTTAAATTTACAGCACGCTCATTCTGTTCTGAATGTTCCTGCGGATTTCACCCTTTTTAATGTAGAAATGGTGAGATCCACAGAAAAATCTGCAGTAAAATCTGCCCGTAACATGGGAGAAATTTTCTGTAGAAACACTGCAGAAATGCTGTGAAAATTTTGCATTGTGTGTGGGTACCTGAATGGGGTTCTTTCTGCAGCAAGTGCATGGATTTCTGAAAATGTCATTAAGATGAATAGAACTGATTTTCAGTCGCAGCAATTTATGTAACAAAATCTGCCGCATGTGAATCTAACCATATACTGAGGTTGCTTCCAAAAGCCGTTGATTTCACCCCAATTCTTCAAGATCCTGTTATGTGAAATTGTGTGACTTATCACATCATGACTCCCTTGTAGATGTTCTCCCTAATAATTAGGGTCAGTTCACACTGAGTTTTTTTTGACACGGAAACCGCGTCAGAAAAACACGCCAAAAATGCCTCCAATTGATTTTAATGGTAGGCGAATGAGTTATTTTTCCCGCGAGCGTTTACGTCTCTAACCTCTCATTGCATGGACATCAATGGGAGGCAGAGAAACTTATTTCGCTGCATTTTTGGCCATCGACGCGGGTGAGAAACGCAGCGAAAAACGCGGCAGACGGCGTGCAGGCAAATCAAAATCTGCCTCAAAATTCCAAACGGAATTTTGAGGCAGAATTTTCTGCCTGCAAAAAACTCAGTGTGAACTTACCCTAACACTTATTGACCGTGACAACTCTAGCAGGAAAGAAATTTGACAAACTGTTGAAAATGTGCCGTGATTAAAAGTATTTTTTGCTATTCATGACAACCCATTATACTGCCATGGATACAAACTTGATAATACTTATATAGCAGCTGGTCAAACCTGGAAATAAACAGATGGTTTTAGAATTTAAAAAGATCTAAATAAAAATAATATTCAAATAAGTAAAATGTTCACTATTTAAACTTTGTCATATTTCCTGGAGATATATTCCTTCAATTGAAGCATATGTTTATATAAGATCCACTCATTAGCTAGTAGAAATGTGGATGTGCATCAAGTTTTCATGTGAACATTTGATACTAATCAGCGTTATGATAGGGAAATAGGACATCAGATCTAAATAAAGGGGTCAGAAGACAGTTATTCTGCAGAAAGAAGGCTTTCTCAATGTCCCATCATGACAAGACAAAGTGACTGTACATGTCCCTATGTAATGCCTGGATCCGTTGCATCCATAGCAGGACCCGAAAGACCAAAAGTGCGAAGAAATCAGAAACTTCATCACATACACAGAATGGGCAGAATAAAGATAGAAAAATTCCAATCAGCATAAGTATTCACAAGAAGCCTAGCTAGTAGTGTTCTCAAAAGACGTAGCAGTCTCTAAACCACTGCTCAAGAAAGGCAAAAAGAATAAACAGTTGGCATTGGGGCACAAATATGTCAGGAAGACTTTATGTAAGGGAATAAACGGTGAAACATGGTGATGGAGTTGGGCATATGAATGGAATCAACATCCCTCCAAAATCAGGCCTTATTCACACGAACGTGTTTAACGTCCGTGATACGCACGTGAAAATGACGCGCGTCGCACGGACCTATGTTAGTCAATGGGGCCGTTCAGACAGTCCGTGATTTTTACGCAGCATGTGTCCGCTGCGTAAAACTCACGGCATGTTCTATACTTGGGCGTTTTTCGTGCATCACGCACCCATTGAAGTCAATGGGTGCATGAAAATCATGCGCAGCACACGGAAGCACTTACGTGTGTCGTGCGTTATTCGCGCAACAATAGATCAAGAAATTAAGGGAAAAATAAAACCATTTCCTTCATTTCTTTTTCTAAACATCAAAACTGCGTGTCATAAGGATGGTATATGCGAGAAAATCACGCAGCGCAAAACGCACACGTTCGTGTGAATGAGGCCTCACTTGACCTATACCGCATTTAAGAATAGTGAGTGTTTAAAAAGGATTACTCCAGCCTATGTTAATGTAGTAGTATTATAGCAAAAGTTTCATACTCCTAGTGGCCAAAACGACACACAAAAAACGTATGCCTGGTGTGTGTGAGTGCATGTATGTGCGTGTGCGTGTGCACCGTACTGTGCAAGTTTTAGGCAGTTGTGGAAAAATGCTGCAAAATGCTTTCAAAAATAGAAGTGTTCATTAATCAATTATCAAAATACAAGTGAATGAACGGATGGGAATTCTAAATCAAAATCAATACTTGGTGTGACCACCCTTTGCCTTCAAAACAGCAGCAATTTTTCTAGCAACACTTGCAAAGTCATGGATTTTGTAGGATTATAGTTAGGTGTATGATTAACCAATTATACCAAACAGGTGATAATCATCATTTACATATGTAGTTTGAAACACAGTCATTAACTGTAACAGAAACAGCTGTGTAGAAGGCTTAAAACTGGGTGATAAACAGCCAAGCTGCTAAAAAGGTAAGGTTGTGAAGGACCGTTTCATGTCACAGGTCCACCATGGCAAGACTGAGAACAGCAACAAGACACAGGGTAGTTATACTGCATCAGCAAGGTCTCTCCAAGACACAGATTTAAAAGCAGACTGGAACTTCAAGATGTGCTGTTCAAACTCTATTGAAGAAGCACAAGGATACATGGCAACGTTGAGTACAGTAGACGCAGTGGTTGGCCATGAAAACTTAGTGCAGCAGATCAAAGACACATTATTCTTACTACACTTTGAAATTGAAAGATGTCCAGCAGTGCCATGAGCTCAGAACTGGCAGAAACCAGTGGGACCCAGGTATACCAATCTGGGGCTGTAGAGCGGTACAATAATGAGCGTCTGCAGGCAACAGTGAAGCACGGCGAAGGTCCCTTGCAAGTTTGGGGCTACATTTCAGCAAATGAAGCTGGGGATTTGGTCAGAATTAATGGTGTCCTCAATGCTAAAAATAAAATAATAAACTATAGGCAGATAATTATCCATTGTGCAATACCATCAGGGAGGCATCTGATTGGCTCCAAATGTATTCTGCAGCAGGACAACAACCCCAAACATACAACCAGTGTCATTAAGAATTGTCTTCAGCGTAAAGAAGAACAAGGAGCCCTGGAAGTGATGATATGGCCCCCACAGATCTCTGATCTTAACATCATCAAGTCTGTCTGGGATTACACGAAGTGACAGAAGGATATGAGGAAGCCAACATCCACAGACGATCTGTGGTTAGTTCTCCAAGATGTTTGGAACAACCTCCCTGCTGAGTTCCTTCAAAAACGGTGTGCAAATCTAGTCGAATTTATGCTGTTTTGAAGGAAAAGGGTGGTCACACCAAATATTGATTTGATTTAGATTTCTTTTTTTTTCATTCACTTTACATTTTGTTAATTTGTTTTTTTTAACATTTCTATTTTTGAAAGCATTCTTATTTGCAGGATTTTTCCACAACTGCCTTAAACTTTTACACATTACTATTATATATACTGATTATTTTGCATTGCATACTTCAGAAAAGCACCCCTATTGAGACCCTTATATAGTCAAACTAAAGTGAAACATGCAGGTGTTCATACAAACTGTTTTAAAAAAGTTAGAGTACATATATCTATTGAGAAATAGTACAAGAGGCTTCAGTGTACCCAGTGTCGCTACAAATGCCTTGTATTTATACAGTCCAATTTGCAATCATTGGATCCTCATTGGTGTAGTGTAGCGGTCTGATGTAATCTGCTGTATGTATTAAGAGAAATAATTATAAATCTAAGTATTTTAGATTCTAAGTATGTAGTATAAGGTCCACCCAGTGGTGCATCATGAGGTGAATACTTTGCCACATGCTGCAGTCCTCCCTGACTGCAAGGGGCAGCATTTTAAAAGAAATATGCAGTCAATCTTTACAGTTCCTCCTCCTTCAATTTGGGCATAGGGATGGTGCAATTTTCACCCCTGGCAGCAAAAAGGCTAGAAAAACCTCTGGATCCACCTAGCATGACTTTAGCACCACTCTATTAATTTCATTATTTCCAATGTAAGTTTACGGATGGACATGATCTTCTACCTTCAGAAAACTGAACAAGGACATTTACCAGTTAATCACTTTACATGTGAGTAAGCAGACTTGATAAAGTACAGGAAACTGATTTATGACTAGACGGCTAATTTGACCGTATCGGATCCATATAAAATTTTGGGAAATTCGCTCATCTCTAGTTATGACCACAGAGCAGAAGCCACAGACAGAGAACTGAACAGGCTATACAGTAGCACGATAATCTGTTTCAAAATGTACAAAATACAACGAACTTGCAAGTCTGTTGAGGAAATTACTTGGTGTCTCATAAGAATCACTTCCTCTGGAATCTTCTGAAATGAGTAATACTAAGGAGACCAAGGTAGAATATTCTAGTCTGTGGAGTTAACCTGATCACCAACATTTAAATACAAATTTATTTAGTAAATTATTCTACCTTGCATAAATTCTCAGAGAGCATGCATAAAATGCACCTTATATCAGCATAGGATGGTGGCGCTACAGTGGTGCTTTGCGAGGGATGATATAGGAAAATGTAGTAGGACATCATAAAGATGGAAAATATGCAATCTGGGATTCAAATTAGTTGGCTGCATGATTTGAATGTAAACAAACCTCAAAATAGTTACCTAAATTATGCTTTCTGTGTATTTTTATTCAGACATGGAATATTCCAAGGAGCAGTATTGCCATTTGGTAAGTGCATAGAATTAGGACATCTATATAATGCTTATGTTATGCAAAAAAAAAACAAAAAAAAAAAGATTTTTAGATTGTCATATTTTATACGACATTTCAATGCGCTTTTGTAGACCATTGTGTGACCAATGTATTCTACGGGGAGTTTACAATTGACATAAGCTGGTCATAGACATGAAGATTTTCCCTAATAAGCAACCTGACTTTACTGTGCTACAAGAACACTTGTCAGAAAAGTGGCATACACCACCAAATTTTACCCATGCTATGGAAAATCATTTGTGTTGTGTATATGTATATTGTTTATAAAGGAAGAAGACGATACCCTGAAGTAAAATGTCAAAGTATACTCATGTATCCCATTAAAAACGTAACGTCTTCAAATATAAATGTTATTGATAGAAACTTATTTATGTTTGGTTAGTCAGTTGCGATTACAACAACAATATTATGTAGAGTTCATGGAACATACAAGATCCAAAACTTGTTGCCTATGATCTGTGCAGCCTGGAGGCTGGACCTATGGATGTATCAATTTTGTATCTCCTAAATTATTGTAGATATAATTAGGATGGTGTTTTTAACCCTATTTTTTATATTTATTTTCATGTAAGAACATTCACTAAAACGTATGATACATTCATACAGATGTAGCAAAATTTAACTTGACTCTAAATGCGTTTTTTTGGGTTCTCCGGGACTTTTATTTTGATGACCTATCCTTAGGATAGTAAACAGAAAAACCGAAGCACACTTTTCCCATGGTATCAAAAGTGAAGCAAACTTTTATTCCACCAGAATATAGAGCGACATTTCGACCCAAGTATGGGTCTTTCTCAAGCAATTAAACAAAGTGCAGTTTATATAGGGGATATGACATCATAAATTCAATATGCAAATTCATATAACAATTAAATCAATCTAAGCAATTGCAAGCACAAAAATGTACAACAATCATATACATAGTCACCCACAGGACTTTCGTAGATGGAATCCCTGACTCTCGGTTCAGATAAATCCACTCGATCATAAAAATACAAATATGCATCAAATTGGCGTTCAGACATCGCTACTGCCCATGTGCAAACTTCTAATTACGTAATGGCAGCATCGCTGTCTCCTGGATAACGCGCTTATGTGACCAAACGTCAATACGTATGTCACGTCATCGCACAGGCTTCCAGTATCCTAGATACTTAATGCTACCACTTAGCGTATTGCGTCAGAGTAAGCCTGCCAACCACACATTCAATCACCATGAAAAGCTACGAGAGTCAGAGGAGAAAGAACGCCAACAGGCAGGTAACGTAGGAAATCATTCTATCTACCATATAGTATAGCTATTTCTGAGACATTCATGATTGGAGCACATGTTGAGACCATTATTAATCCCCATATTGCTACAGACATAAATAATGCCTGGGTAACTCATTCAGCGATCGCACATTCCTATAACAGGAACAGGACGAAAGCATAGAATGAAGCATGGTCTCCCCAGGACCACCCTACCGGCATCCCCAGATCAGATGACAACCGGTGAAGAAAGCCACTGGTGAGGGCCACACAGGAAAACCCACTGAGGAAGCATCACCAAATAGGGGATATCACCCATGGGAGAAACCCATGGTTAAGATGAATGTGCAACATTCCAAAGAGGAATTAGCCCATGCAACATAGGTAAATTCTGCAATAAGGAAAACAATAGGGACAAAGAGTTTTTTTTCCATCTATATCTCTCATGCACCTCGAAATTACTATAATAACAGATATGGATAAAAGATAATATATATAACGCAGGTAAGGTTCAAATGGCAGAAGTATGCTGATCATCGGATGTAACATAATTATAATAATATCCAGTCCGAAGTGCTGTTTTCTTTCTTTTGCCTATTCTTAATCAATATCAGATTAGTTGGGTTTTGACTTCTGGCACCTCCATTAATCATCTGACTGAAGGGGCATCGTCAACAAAAGCTCCGGCCTCTTCATAGTTTACCAGGCACAGCACTGTAGACTTTCATAGCAGCTGATTGATTTCTGTTACTTATATAGCACCAACATTTCCCGCAGCGCTGTACAAAGGTCCCCGCTTACTGTTCCCATTGGGGGCTCACAATCTAAGTTCCCTATCAGTAGGTTTTTGGGGTGTGGGAGGAAACCTGAGTACCCGGTGGTAACCCACGCAAACACAGGGAGAACATACAAACTCCATGTAGATATTGTTCTTGGTTGGATTTGTACCCAGGACCCCAGCGCTGCAAGGCACCAGTGCTAACCACCGAGACATCAAGCTGCCACTGTGCCTGAGACTGCCGCTCAGTACCATTAACTTGAGTGGTGGAGGAGCTGGGAGTCGGACCCCCACGGATCTAATATTGAAGTCCCGGAAAACCCCTTTAAATAGACAGTGGCCAGAAACTTTAACATTACATTTTCTATAACTTTTCAATGGCTTTTGTTGTGTTAGTCAAGTTAACTTTGCTACCTCTGTATAAGAGTAGAATCACACATGTTGTTTTGTTTTTCAGTTTTTGGAGCCAAACACAGGTATAGATCCATGGAGAAGGAAAGTATCAACTATTTTATTTGGCTCCAGAAACTACATAACGGCATATGGGATTCAAGCGTATAAGTGAACTCAAAAGCAAAATTTCAAGCCCAATAACAGGGAATGTTTTCTATCTAGGAAATGCCTGAATCTGAGAAAAATGAACTACAAAATCCTGAGAAGAAAGGCAAACACAAATTTCAAGTAAAGGAATTATATCTGACAAAGCTGCTTTCTACAAAGGTATGGATTAAATGAGAAAAAGATGGTTCTCCATATTGTGGAACCTTAGCAGGTTGGAATAAACATAAGTAAAAGAAGAACTGCTCACCTGGTCAGGATGTGCTGAGCAGGAACAACTCTGTGAATAGACTAATGATGCAAGCTGTGGCTTTCCCTGGTAACGGATCCGTGGGCACACAACCGTTATCAGATGCAAATAGGTAGAAAATCAGGGTGATTGTAGCACTGCTAAACGTAATAAAAAGGACTTCCGTGCAAAGATAGTAGTATTTATTAGGAAATAACACATTTCAGCTCCAAACCGGCGCCTTCATCAGGTCTAAGTACCGGACTAAGGCTTCAGTTCGGAGCTGAAAGCATTGTTTGTTATTCTACAACAGTAAGGCATGAATATATATAATAAAATAGAATATAAGTATAGCTCATATAAATGAGTATATAGTGTTATAATTTTGTAATAGAACTATGATAATATACTGTATATACTGATTTGGTCCCTCAGTGGTGATCTTGGGGACCATGTGTAAAGAATGGTGTTTATTTTCTAAAGTTACGTTTAGGTAGATGCTTCATGGAAATGATACATACATACATATAGGGTAATGTACAAATCAAATCCATGGTGCGCTGCATTGACTTACCCTTTGTGAATAAACAAAGACGAGTCGTCAACCTTGGTTCTTGAAATCAGCACTCAAGGACCAAATTGGAATGTACAATATATTACATAGTTGGAGCTCTACATTTTTATAGAAAGGTGTGCAACGCCATTTATATATACCAAATACTGTAGGTCTAGTTATATTTATCACTTTAGGAGATTATTAATGAAACTTGTTTTGGTAGGTTATTATTTATTTACTGCATATCCTAATTTTATATATAGAGCAGCATGTTCCACTGTTCAATACATAGCATGTATTCACTCCCATATTTCCCTGTACCCTATGGGAGTTTACAATACAGTTTCTAAGCATATTCTTGAGCTAATTTCATAAGAAGCCAATTAACATTATGCTTTTGACGTCTAGAAGCAAGCTGAACTAACTAGAGGGAGCCCACAAAAAGAAAATATATCAAAAGAGTATATAGGAAAAACGGCATTCACATTCACTGGTCAGATTTTTGAACCCATGGCCCCCTGCTAACCCTTTTTTTTTAACAAACCAGAGAGTGAATGTTGTGAATACATTAATTAATTCTATAAGTTTTATATTATTCTATATTAGTTCTATACTTAAAGATCAGTCATTAAATATAATTATTTATTGTATAATGTTTTTAAAAGACTTTCAGAAAAAAATATCAGAACTATAGTATCTGCAAGGGCAGTGATAATAAAATAAAAAAGGTATTGGCAGCGAAAATGAATGAGAAAGCTATTTTTTGTTAACACAAGAGGCATGTACAAGAAATCTAAAGGAAGCTGAATTTTAAAACTGTTTTAACAGCCTATTGTGCAGCCTCATCTCGGTGTGAAATTCAAAACAATCTAAATTTAGAGAACAAAGAAATAGGTCAAATGAAATATGGGTGTGAAACTGTGTGTAAAGGCCCTTTGACACGGGCCAATTATCAGGCAAACACTAGTTCATAGAACGCTTGTTGCCGATAATTGCCCTGTGTAAATAGGGCAGCGATCAGCAGATGAACGAGCAAACGTCGATCATCTGCTGATCGGATCGTTTTAAAAATAAAAACTGTTAGGGTATGTTCACACTAATTATGCCTGGAAAAACGTCACCATTACGCCTCCAAACATCTGCCCATTGCTTGCAATGGGATTTACGGTGTTCTGTTCCCACGAGGCTTAATTTTCCGTGTCACTGTCAAAATACGGCGCGTAAAAAGACTCTCGCGAAAAAGAAGTGCAGGACACATCTTGGGACGTTTTTGGAGCCGTTTTTCATTGACTCCATTGAAAAACAGCTCCAATAACGAACTGTGGAGATGCAAATAGCAAGTTTTCAGGATTGCTGTGTTACCTAAATACATCAAAGACATTTCTAAAACTATTTAGGCTGGTCAATACCTAATGTTCATGGCAGGAGAGGGTGGCTTAAAGGGGGACACCAGATTTACACTGGGCTCCGTTTCCACCTTCCAATGCCGACACAGCACTATACGGCAACAATGTCATGGCACATCATGGGGGCACCTTACCACATCAACATGAGGGGCAAACATAGAATTTTATAAAGTGGTGTTTCCAAATTCTTTAATTTCAGAACAAAACAAACATAAACACACAGTTAAATAGTGCCATACAATGCCCAAACAGCACTGTAAATGCCCGGATAAACAGTGCTAAAGAGATCCCAGAAAAATGTCACATGTAATGCCTAGATAATGGCACACAGAATCCATAAAAATATTGTATACATTATAGTAAAGCTCCCCCTCAAACTTTTAAGTAAGAAAAGTAATGTGTAAGTTGACATTTTTAATTGATCAAGGAAATAATTTAGCATTTAAAGAAGAAAGGAAGGATCCCTGCGCTAAAATAATCTGCACATCTGTTACATTTGTGACATAACCAGTTGATCTTTTTCAGGTTGCTGTACATTCTGCTGTAGAAAAAGTTTTTAAAAGCATCTGGACTGTCCCCCACAACAAGCCTCCCATAGCTATAAAATACTTTTTTGATTTCTTGGATGCCCAGTCAGAAATAAGGAAAATTACAGATCCAGATGTAGTACACATTTGGAAGACAAATAGGTATTTATTATTTGATGTTACTGTACATGCAAACAGCAAGTTGCTAAATGTAAGTAAAGCTAGATTATCATTTATTTGGGGCATTTTTTTTGTTTAACTTTTTTTAATTTATTTTTCAATAAAACAAAAGATATACAGAAATTTAAACATATAGAAATAGTAGACACTGTTTATGAGATTTTAATTGGACAGAGCAAATAAAAACATCACTTAAGGCACCATGAACACGGCCGTGCCCGTAAACACGGCCCGCGGTTGCGGGCACGGCCGACCGTGGACAGCCACCCACATTTGCGTGTCGTGCTCCCATATAAAGTATGGGAGCTTGGCCGGTAAAATGCAGAAGAACGGACATGTCCTATATTATGTGGTACAATCTACATCCCGGACACTTTCCCGTAAATATATGGGAAGGTGTCCGTGGTCAATAGGAGTGAATGGGTCCGTAATTTGCAATTAGCAAAAATCTGACCTATATAAAGGTTGAAGTATTAGGGTATGTGCACATGGCTTATTGTCGGCCATTTTTCGGGAAAAACGGCCGGAAAATCGGAAGGAGAATGCCTCCAAACATCTGGCTATTGATTTCAATGGAAAAAATGTCGTTCTGTTCCGACGGGGCGTTTTTTACGGGGCCGTTTTTCAAAACGGGCGTGTAAAAAAATGCCAGTGAAGAAAGAAGTGCATGTCACTTCTTGAGCCGTTTTTCATTGACTCTAAAGAAAAAACAGCTCCAAAAACGGCCGTAAAAAACGCGAGTTGCTAAAAAAAAAACGGCTGAATTCAGGAGCTGTTTTTCCTTGAAAACAACTTCGTATTTTCAGACTTTTTTTAGTAATCATGTACGCATACCCTTAGGTACACACAAAATTAAAAACGTCTGAAAATACGGAGCGGTTTTCAAGGGAAAACAGCTCCTAATTTTCAGCTGTATTTTTAGCAACTCGCGTTTTTCGCAGTGTTGTTTATGTCCGTTTTTGGAGCTGTTTTTCTATAAAGACAATGAAAAACGGCTCCAAAAACGGCTCAAGAAGTGACATACACTTCTTTTTCGCTGGCGTTTTTTTATGCGGCCGTTTTGAAAAATGGCCGCGTAAAAAACACCCCGTTGGAACAGAACACCGTATTTCCCATTGAAATCAATGGGCAGATGTTTGTAGGCGTTCTGGTTCCGATTTTTCAGCCGTTTTTCGGGACGATTACAGCCGAAAACTCTACGTGCACACATACCCTTACTGTTATCAGTGTTAAGAAAATAAGATAAAACTAGATAGTAATAGTCCAAAGTCCAGGGAAAAATAGGATGGGGAACAGGGTAATGGAGAAACTAGCTTACAGTATTATCTATATTAGAGAAGTAGTAACATAGTCGTCCCATTTGGCCTATATCAGATAAAACTGGTCTAACATGTTATTGATCGATGCCGTGAGGAACTCCAGACGACAGTGTTGCTGGAATAAAGTTCACCTAAGGCAGGAGTCAACCAGTGAGAAGAAATAAGGCATTTTGCCGCTGTTAGAAAATGGAGTAGCAGCCTGGCTTGAATTTTACACATCTGGTGTGTTGGCACATTAAGCAGGTATGTAAGTATGTCTAGGTAAAGTGAAACACCCAGTACAATAGTGACCAGACCTCCATTAAAAAAGGCACTATGTGCGCATTCCCAAAATTTGTGGGGGAGAGTTCCCACGTCGTAATGACATCTCCAACATTGGTTGGAGACAGTGGGAAAAAGCCTATGTAGTAAGGCAGGAGTGTGATACCAATACATAAGAATCGCATATTGGTTTTCTTTATACAATACACATAAGGAACATTTATCGTAGCTGCTTTAAACCAGATAATTTGCCATAAAAAGGGGAGAAGCTCTCTGCCCAAATATGCCTCCCATTTGGACATGTAAGAATGTTATTTGGTGCATTCTACAGATTCTAAAAAGTAGCTGTAATTGAGCGAAGCCTCACATCTTTTGTGACTGCTATGTACAAATAGTGCTATGAAAATTTATTCCAAGTTCTAAAATATAGCTAGCCTGAAAATGTACAAACCAAAATATGAAACAAAATCCACATATGTTACGAGTGTATTTGGCCACAGATTTCGCCGCACATTGCAAATCGGGGAAATCCGCAGCAAGCAGCTGCAACAGATAAGGACCTGTTCACATCAGCATCGGCTTTCCATGCATGGGTTTCATTAGACCTTTTCGTCGGAGGAACCCATGAACGGAAAGCCAAACGGAAACCATAGCTTCTGTTTGCATTACCATTGATTTAAATAGTAATGCTTCTGTTGCAATTGGTTTCCGTTTGTTTCCGTTACGTAAGGTTTCCAGTTTTTTAGCGGAAACAATAGTGCAGTCAACTAAGCTATTGTTTCCTGTAAAAAAGCGGAAACCTTATGGAACAGAAACAAAACAGAAACCATTTGCAATGGAAGCATTACCATTAAAATCAATGGTAATGCAAACGGAACCTATGGATTCCGTTTGGCTTTCCGTTCATGGGGTCCTCAAATGGAAAGCTCTAACGGAAACCGTGAACGGAAGCCCAACGCTGATGTGAACACAGCCTAAGGAATACTATGGATTTACAAAATCTACAGCCTGTCTAGAATTCACCCGCAGACCCTGTAACAGGCACTCCTGCTTTATTATGATTGGCTAATACAACATGAGTGACAAAGGCTCGGGAGGGGGGAGTATAGAATGTTATGTACAGTGCTTGGGATACAAGGGGTAGTATTGGTCAAGTATATAAGGAGAAGAAATGTTAGAATAATCTAGTCATGGAAATGACACCCAAACCTCTATAGGCCATTATTACTTTATATGGCCTAAAAAATGTAAACTCTAAATAGTGCAACTGACAAAAATAAGGAAAGGAGGTTGGATAAATCTCGTGGGTACTGTTTAATTGAGATTTTCTGTTTTGTTGGCAAAATTCCTTTAAATACTCTTTTCTTATTCTTTTATATTATTTAGCCTTCCTCTGCGGTTTTGGATTAATATATTGAAAAATCCACAATTTTTCTTGGATATAAAAAAGACTGTTCTCCTAGAGATCTGCTTGTCAGTAATTGCCCAAGCTTTCATGGATGGATTTTCTCTTGCAGAGCAGCAACTAGGAAAGGTATTGTGAAACAATGTTTATATCACCAATAATCTATATCTATAATCAACATAGGATCATACTGACACAATAGCATAGAACATATTAGAGCTGCCCAAGTAAAGATTCACAGGCCAGATGCTTCTTCTTCGTGTCTGCCATTATCCTGGACAATATCCTTTAAGGAAATGTCCACTACTTTGTTTTGTTGTTTTATTTAACCTGTTGACGACACAGGGCGAGTGTGCGTGTCATGAGTGACAGGACATTACTGCACCAGGACGTTGCTGTACTCGACCTGCTTATCGTGTGGGCATAAGTGCGCTAAGCAATCAGGAGTGGGGTATCGAATGTAACACAGCTACAGCCCCATTTTAATGGCAGAGATCAGAGAAACCGGTCCCCAGGGTTGTCTGACCCTTTTTCCTGTTAGAGCATACTTACTTCTAGTACACAGGCTAATGTACTGACATATAGATATATGCCAGTATTGTAGTTAAAATAAAAATGAAAAATCCCCCTATGGGACAAAAAAAAAAAAAAAAGAGTTAAATAAATGTAAAAAAAAGTCTTGTTAAATAGCATAATTTATGATGATCGGGTGTATGCGGTTATAAAAAGAAACTGCCATGGAATGACTTTTTTCTGCTTTTTTACCAAAATAAAAATTTATATTAATAAAACGCTATTGTATATGCACCAAAAGATGGCAGAAAAAATAAAAATAAATTCTTCTGCTTCATGCTTCAAGACCAAATTGACCTGGTGGTCAATGGGTTAAATGGGTCTAAAATTCTGTGCTGATTTATTCATTTATATTTACACATGACATCGAAGCACTATTTTGATGATACAGAGCTCTACGCAACATGGTACATTTGGTGCAACTTACTGGCATGTTAGAAATATTTATTTTCACTACACCACCGCATTGCCAGCAAACACATCAATATTTTGCAACAAAAAAAAGCTGAATGTTTTTTAAACACGTCAGTTAAGGCCCTGATCTCATCACCATCGGCTTCCGTTCATCCATTCCTTCAGAGGAACAGATGAACGGAAAGCCAAACGGAAACCATAGCTTCCGTTTGCATTACCATGGATTTCAATCATAACGCTTCCGTTGCAGTTGGTTTCAGTTTGTTTCTGTTCTGTAAAGTTTTTTTCTTTTCATGGAAACAATAGTGTAGTGGGCTATGCTATTGTTTTCATTAAAAAAAACTATACGGAACGGAAACAAACCGAAACCAACTGCAACGGAAGCATTACCATTGAAGTCAATGGCAATGCAAATGGAAACTATAGTTTCCGTTCGGCTTTCCGTTCATCTGTTCCTCTGAAGGAATGGATGAACGGAAACCCCAAAGGGAACCCGACGGTGATGTGAACAGGCCTTAACTAGGGTGTTTGTGTTGCAGTTCAGAAGGGTACCACTAATAAATGACAAACATGTGTGTTTGCTATTTATTTTTTACTGTAATTGTCAGGGTCCATTTAAAGTGGAGATCCAGAGTATCCCCTAACCAAAGTATATTTGGCAATTTTTATATTTTTTTTTTTTTTAAACCTCAACTAAACTTACCCATAAGTTTAAACAAACCGCTTTAGGAAAGGTGTACGGCCTTGTTTACACAGTAAATGCGCAAAAAATACCATGTGTGAACCTGTCCTGATGACTACAGGAAAAGCCTATTGGTAAACACATATTGTAGCGAGAGGAAGATTGAAATTTACCTCATTAACTGGATAATACTAGTACATATAAATAAAATTGTTTATTCTTCTACTTTGTTACTCATTTCAATGTGACTACTTTAACCACATATGATCTTTGTATATTTAATTTCTTTATTCACAGTCTGCTCCAACTAACAAGCTTCTTTATGCAAAAGACATCTCTTTGTTCAAAGAAGAAGTTAAAACATACTATAAAGAAATTCGAGATGCTCCCCCTTTGTCCTCCACAGAGTTGACCGACTTCTTGACTTCAGAATCAAAGGTAATAACTAAGACACATGCACATAAATATGCTACCAGGGAACGATATCTCCCTCATATAGCACCAGATGGTACAGTGGCATTCGGAGTCAGTATGCCATAATACAGATTCCCGTTAGTGGCTTTTTAGATGTGAATGTGTTCTCCGACTCAAGATGAATGTGGCAGTGTGCAGGGCTATATGTATGTTGTTTTTTTCCCTCATACATTAACCCCTTAATGACCGGGCCTGAAAAGACCTTAATGACCAAGCCAGATTTGTTAAATCTGGTATGTCTGACTTTATCAGAGAATAACTCTGCGAAAGTTTTGAATATCCAAGTAATTCTGACATTGTTTTTTCGTCACATGTTGTACTTTATTTTAGTCGTAAAAGTAGACTGATACGATTTGCGGAAATTAATGAAAAAATAGAAAAATTGAAGAAATTTTGTAAAAATTAGCATTTTTCCCTATTTTTAACTGCAATATGTCACATATGTACATACATACTGTACAATTTTTTTTATTAAATATATATTTCCATCGCTTTACTCTATTTTGGCAGCACTTTTTAAAAAAAAATTTTTTTTGAGCAATTTAGAAGACTTACAAGTTTAGTAGTGATTTTATAAATTTTGAAGTACATTTTGTTTTCCTGCACCAAGCCAGGTTTTCAGAGGCTCATAGGTGTCAGAATGGTGGAAACCCCCACAAGTGACACCATTTTGAAAACTACACCCCTTAAGGTATTTATTAAGGGGTGTTGTAAGTATTTTGACCCCACAGTTTTTTTGTAAGAATTCATGCAAAGCAGGCGTAAAAAAATATAATTTCACTTTTTTCATAAAAGTATCACTTTGAAGACCGATTTCTTTGTAAAGCGACCATGAGAATGAAGAAATGCACCCCAAAATCTATCACCCTGTTTCTCCTGTTTTCAAAAATGCCCACATTGTGACCCTAATGCGTTGCCTGGACACACAGCAGGGCCCGAAATGAAGGGAACAACCGGAGGCATTCAGGTCTCATATTTTGCTTGAAAATGTTTTAGGCCCCACTGTACATTTGGAGAGGTTTTGAATTACCAGAACGATAGAAACTCCCCATAAACGACCCCATTTACAAAACTAGACCCCTTAAGATATTTATCTAGGGCTGTAGTAAGTATTTTGACCTCACAGTTTTTTGCTAAATTGAATGCATAGCAGGTGAAATAAAAAAAACACTTTTTATATAAAAGTATCACTTTGAAGACCGATTTCTTTGTAAAGTGACCATGAGAATGAAGAAACACCCCCCAAAATCTATCACCCTGTTTCTCCTGTTTTCAAAAATGCCCCCATTGTGACCCTAATGCATTGCCTGGACACACGGCAGGGCCCGAAAGGGAGGTAGCACCCGAAGACTTTCAGGACACACATTTTGCTTGAAAATGTTTCAGGTCCCATTACACATTTATAGAGGCACTGAGCTGCCAAAAAGATAGAAACTCCCCATAAATGACCCCATTTTGAAAACTAGACCGCTTAAGGTATTCATCTAGGTGTGTACTAAGTATTTTGACCCCACAGTTTTCGCAGGAATTAATGCAAAGCAGGTGGAAATAAAATTTTATTTCACTTTTTTTCACAAATGTGTCATTTTAAGGTCAGATTTCTTGTACAGAGGACATGAGAATAAGGAAATGCACCAGAAAATGTATCACCCTGTTTCTCCTGTGTTCAAAAATATCCCCATTGTGGTCCTAATGTGTTTCCTGGACACACGGCAGGACCCAAAAGGAAGGGAGCACCCGGAGGCTTTCAGGACACACATTTTGCTTTGAAAATGGGAGGATTCTACTTTTCTAGATTGAGAAATAGATGTCCCTAACAGTTTCTACACCCTATGACTATGTCGTGCTAAGAAAGCAGCTGTCCTGAAATCATGTCAGTCCATAGACATTATGTATATCAACCCGCTCTGATACAGTGAAGGAAATAAGTATTTGATCCCTTGCTGATTTTGTAAGTTTGCCCACTGTCAAAGACATAAACAGTCTAGAATTTTTAGGCTAGGTTAATTTTACCAGTGAGAAATAGATTATATTAAAAAAACAAACTGAAAATCACATTGTCAAAATTATATATATTTATTTGCATTGTGCACAGAGAAATAAGTATTTCATCCCTTTGGCAAACAAGACTTAATACTTGGTGGCAAAACCCTTGTTGGCAAGCACAGCAGTCAGACGTTTTTAGTAGTTGGTGATGAGGTTTGCACACATGTTAGATGGAATTTTGGCCCACTTCTCTTTGCAGATCATCTGTAGATCATTAAGATTTCGAGGCTGTCGCTTGGCAACTCGGATCTTCAGCTCCCTCCATAAGTTTTCGATGGGATTAAAGTCTGGAGACTGGCTAGGCCACTCCATGACCTTAATGTGCTTCTTTTTGAGCCACTCCTTTGTTGCCTTGGCTGTATGTTTCGGGTCATTGTCGTGCTGGAAGACCCAGCGACAAGCCATTTTTAATGTCCTGGTGGAGGGAAGGAGGTTGTCACTCAGGATTTGACGGTACATGGCTCCATCCATTCTCCCATTGATGCAGATAAGTAGTCCTGTTCCCTTAGCAGAGAAACACCCCCAAAACATAATGTTTTCACCTCCATGCTTGACAGTGGGGACGGTGTTCTTTGGGTCATAGGCAGCATTTCTCTTCCTCCAAACATGGCGAGTTGAGTTAATGCCAAAGAGCTCAATTTTAGTCTCATCTGACCACAGCACCTTCTCCCAATCACTCTCAGAATCATCCAGATGTTCATTTGCAAACTTCAGACGGGCCTGTACATGTGCCTTCTTGAGCAGGGGGACCTTCCGAGCACTGCAGGATTTGAATCCATTACGGCGTAATGTGTACCAATGGTTTTCTTGGTGACACTGGTCCCAGCTGCCTTGAGATCATTAACAAGTTCCCCCCGTGTAGTTTTCGGCTGAGCTCTCACCTTCCTCAGGATCAAGGATACCCCACGAGGTGAGATTTTGCATGGAGCCCCAGATCGATGTCGATTGACAGTCATTTTGTATGTCTTCCATTTTCTTACTATTGCACCAACAGTTGTCTCCTTCTCACCCAGCGTCTTACTTATGGTTTTGTAGCCCATTCCAGCCTTGTGCAGGTCTATGATCTTGTCCCTGACATCCTTAGAAAGCTCTTTGGCCTTGCCCATGTTGTAGAGGTTAGAGTCAGATGGATTAATTGAGTCTGTGGACAGGAGTCTTTTATATAGGTGACCATGTAAGACAGTTGTCTTTAATGCAGGCACCAAGTTGATTTGGAGCGTGTAACTGGTCTGGAGGAGGCTGAACTCTTAATGGTTGGTAGGGGATCAAATACTTATTTCTCTGTGCACAATGCAAATAAATATATATAATTTTGACTATGTGATTTTCTTTTTTTTTTTTAATATAATCTATCTCTCACTGGTAAAATTAACCTAGCCTAAAAATTCTAGACTGCTCATGACTTTGACAGTGGGCAAACTTACAAAATCAGCAATGGATCAAATACTTATTTCCTCCACTGTATATAGTAAGTTAGAGTGGGAAAATGTATGAAACTGTTGGCGGAAAAAGGCAATATATCCAAAAAAAAAGGAGGAAGAATATATCCAGCTATGTGGAAAACAAGAGCATGTTCACAGGATGAAAGAAAATTTGTAAGGCTGTAATGACTTTATTATTCAAAGTGACTGGTCATACAACGTCTCTTTAGCTCCATCAATCTCTATATAAGGGACGAATGTGCCAAGTGATCCGGTACACCATAACAAGCCCCTGCCCGGCAAGGTAGGAACCGCCATGTGCACAAAACAACCAATTACCTGTAGAATATATAAAGGGGCAGTGTCCCACACCATATGTATAGATACAGTAAAGGACCACTACTCCCCAAATTAATGTCGCTATTTCTAGAAGTATTGTCGGGTGTAAGAGGTCCACCAAAAACCCGAACAAAACTGTAATAAAGCCCATAGTGTATTGATAAGGACAAAAGAGGGACTTATGCATAGACCAGGGTTGGAAGGACAAGCGGAACAATAATCTCGTGACTCACTTCGCTGTCCTCGTTTGCTGCAGACCCGACACCGTTTTTTGGGGTATTTTTGGTTAGATGTTGAAGGGATGGGGTGTAAAAAATGTTTTTCAACAAGTCGGTGTACATCCTCTGACTCATGGACTACTCTCTGGTCTGCAGATTGAAATAGGAGATCTTCAATCACTTTCTCCTGAAATTCAAAGAATGTCGCCCTGCCCGCTGAATTTTTGTACAGGACAAATGCGTTCTGCATCACAACCTGAATTTGTTATAGCCGATGACACACACAGGCTTTTGTCTATCTGCAGAGGCCCCACGTTCTCTAATAGTTGCTGTTGCACTTGAATGGACAGTGCTGATCATGTAGACGTCCTTGCGGTCACGAAATTTTAAAGCCAGCATCTTCTCAATTTGAAAAGTGCATGACTCCCCCTTTCGTAGTTTTTTTATCCACAAGTTGACGTGGGAAACCTTTGCGATTCCTGCCTATTGTGCCACAGGCTCCGGTATTGGCACAATGAAGGGTGCTAAACAATGGCACACTGGTATAAAAACTGTCCATGTATACATGATACCCCTTGTGTAGGAAAGGGCCAATTAAATCCCACACAATCTTACCAGTGGTACCAATATTTGGAGGGCACCCTGGTGGATTAAATTCACGGTCTTTACCCTCGTAGATCTTAAATGCACATGTGTAGCCAGTAGTGCTTTCACATAACTTGTAGATCTTTACCCCGTATTTTGCACTTTTTGAGGGTATGAATTGATGGAATGAGAGACGCCCTTTGAAATTTGTGAGATTCCACAACCTGGCATTAGGTGACGAAGGCATATTGGCAATGTACTGCCTGGCATACAAATTTGTTTCCTGCACAAAATGTTCCAAAACTTGGTCCGTAATAAAAATATTAAAATAATTTAGTGGTGAAAAATTACTGACATTGGGACTTATGCCAGGAGTAGCAATAAAGTCATTTATGGTGGGAGAAAATAAACTCGTGGGTTCCCACACTAAATCGGTTTGGTGGGGTTGTGCAATTTCAGGGGCTGCACTTTGAACGGACGTTGTGGCAACTGCGCCGTCTCCCATATCACTGGTGCTGGGTCTCATATCCATAGAATCCCTTGAAGCGACACTTTCGCTGTCGCTTTCAAGTAAGGCTGGGTTCACACTACCTATTTTCAGACGTAAACGAGGCGTATTATGCCTCGTTTTACGTCTGAAAATAGGGCTACAATACGTCGGCAAACATCTGCCCATTCATTTGAATGGGTTTGCCGACGTACTGTGCAGACAACCTGTCATTTACGCGTCGTCGTTTGACAGCTATCAAACGACGACGCGTAAAAATACAGCCTCGTCAAAAGAAGTGCAGGACACTTCTTTGGACGTTTTTGGAGCCGTTTTCTTATAGACTTCAATGAAAACAGCTCCAAAAACGGATGTAAAAAACGCAGCGAAAACGCAGCGAAAACCATGAGTTGCTCAAAAAACGTCTGAAAATCAGGGTCTGTTTTCCCTTGAAAACAGCTCCGTATTTTCAGATGTTTTTGGTCACTACGTGTGCACATACCCTAAAAGCTCAACTTCAGATGCAGAATCCGTATCTGAGCATAGCATCTGATAGGCTTCCTCAACGCTGTATCTTCTGGCAGCCATAATGATAATACAGTCTAAACCGCAAATAATAAATGGAACTAGCGGTTTCAATTTTTTTTTTAATCAACTAAGGCCTCATGCACACGACCGTAAAAACACACGTTATTGCGGGTCGTAATTACGACCCGCAATAACGGGCTCATAGACTTCTGTTACCCACGGGTACCTTCCCGTTTTCTCACGGGAAGGTGCCCGTGCCGTTAAAAAAATAGAACGTGTTCTATTTTTCTATTTTACGGGCCGTGCTGCTATACTTTATAATGACAGCACGGCTCGCAAAAGCGGCCGGCTGCCCGCGGCCGGCCGTGCCCGGCCGTGCTCGTAATTACAAGTTGTAATTACGAGCACGGTCGTGTGCATGAAGCCTAATCAAGTAAGAACACTAAAAGAATGAAACTTTTTTTTTTTATTGTTTTTTTAAGTTTTTTTTTTTTTCAAACCTAAACCTAAACCCTACGCCTAACACAAACCGTAAACCCAAGCCCAGAACAGCACCCTACGCCGTCTAAGGCCCCATGCACACGAATGTGTTTTTGCGGCCGCAATTCCCCCGAAAATCCACGGGAGAATTGCGGCCCCATTCTTTTCTATGGGGCCATGCACACGACCGTAGTTTTTGCGGTCCTTGCACGGCCCGGGAGCCCGGACCGCAGAAAGAACGGGCATGTCTTATTACGGCCCTGTTCTGCGGTCCGGGCTCATTGAAAACAATGGTGGCGGCCATGTGCATGTCCCGCGATTTGCGGGCGGCCTGCGGCTGACAGTCCGCAGCCGGCCGACCCGAAAATCATGGCCGTGCACACGGCTACGGTCGTGTGCATGAGGCCTAACAGCGTACACGCCGTCTAACAGCGTACCCTAAAAAGAAAGTAGTTTATAGTACGATTCTTAGTATATACAGTAAATATATTTATATATATATATGTATATACTATAAAATACTGAAAAAAATTTGTTTTTTTTAATAAACTGTGTGTGAGGAACAAGTGATTTTGTGTGGGGACACTGACACACTTGTAACTGTTTCTCTCCACAGCTAGAACAGTGAGGAGAAACAGATACATGTTTTTACTTTTATTTTACAGTAGTGATCACTATGATTGGATCTCATAGTGATCACAAAAGATCAGGAACCAATACTATTGGCTCCTGATCACTGCTCTAAGAACAGAGCTGCTAGCAACAGCTCGTTCTTAGAGCAGGAGCGGTCATTTAGACACTCCCGGCGGCTCTGTACGCAGTAACAGCATGTGACCGCTGTGATTGGCTGTCACAGCGGTCACATGCTGTTACGACGAAATCGGCAGGTCCTGATGGCTGCACTAAGAACCGGACCTGTTACTTACAGCCGGTTTTTAGTGCAGATGTCACCAGGGTGCCGTTAAACCCCCTCTACTACAGCGACGCCAAAAGGCGTCGCTGTAGACTGAGTACCTGCACCGCCTGACGTCAAAAGACGGTGGGCGGTCGTTAAGGGGTTAAGTAGCGCCATCACGCACACATGGAACAGTGAATTTCATTGGAAGGCAATTCGTTTAAGTAATACAAATTATTTCAAGGATCTAGGGAATTTTGCTGACCAGGTAAACATCAAAAAAGTGCTCCCTTCCCCTTGAAATTCTTAGGGGGATTTTGCTTTGTTTGGTCACGCCACTCACGACTCTGACAGCTACCACTATTCAAAGAGCAATATAACAATAATACCGCCATACAGTGACCATATACTGGTCAGATACCAGTTCTACACAGGCGGTCTGCAGATTGTCTATCTGCAGATTATACGAGAGAATACAGTACTGATCAGACACAGACAGAATAAAAAAAACAATTAAATCTAGTGACTCACAGGTGACTTCGTCTCTGACTGGAGTTGTTTACTTTCCTTTTCTTTTCTATCCAGCCAAAACAGCTATGACAAATTTTCCAAAGGACTGCCAAGTTTGCTACCCATAGTAGAAGAAAGAAGGTACGCAGCACTTAAGGGGTGAGGATAAATCACCAGTGGTTTCTTCCACTGGTGATTTATCCTCACCCCTTGAGTTCTGCCTATCTTCTTTCTTCTACTATACGTTTGTGGGGAAACTGGGACTATGCCCCTGGTTTGGCGTACACTATGAGGATCCAAAAAGAAACGAATAGAAGTGCTGTTCCCATCTCCATTTTTAACAAGATTGCTACCTAGACATCTTTATCCCCTTGCTTCTTCAGCCCATCCCCACCCTCTACAAACAGGGGTAGGCAACCTTGGCAAGGTGGAGAATTACTGTTATAACTTGCAAGGGTCTTGAGATCTACTTGGTACCAAGTCATCACAGGAATATGGGGGTAATGATGTGTACATTACAGGGACATTTCTAAGGTCTCAAACTAGACTGTCCCCATGGGATAATTAAATTTAGCAATACAGAACATTTAAGAGAATACAGCACTGATCAGACATAGTCACAGGCAGAATGCACAAGAATTACATCCAGTGACTCACAGGCTACATCTCTGATGGTAGATGTTCTCTTTCCTTACCTTCTCCATTCGGGCAAGAACGCTATGAACACTACTTCCAGCCACAACTCAACTCTACAGCATTTGTTGTCCAGACATCTTAGGTTCCAGACTTCTCCATCATCCTCCCCACCTTCTCACCTTTTCCATCAAACTCCCCATCCTGGTGACCTAATAGTGTCATCCTGCTGCAACCCCTAATTCTGTGCCTGGCGTGATGCCCAGTGCCCCCAAATACTGTACTGCAGAAATATTGCTATGCAGATAATTCCCCTGAAAATACCAGTACCTCAGATAGTTCTTCCTTTAGTAATTAGTACCACACAGTGCCCTCAAAAATAATTGTGCCTAGCAAATAGTCCCTCTGCCAGTAATAGGGCCACAGACATAGGGCAGATTTACGAATACTGTCAGATTTAGACAGTGTTGATTTAGACAAGGCAGTCAGAAGATGCACCAAATTTAATCAAAGTAGTTAATGCTGTATGATAAATTTGGTGCATCTAGACATTTTTTCACTTCCTCTTGGTTGGCTTACTTTTGGCGCACAGAGGCGGATTTTAAGCCACATCGCTTTCTATTAGATCATGACACCTTCCCTTATAAAAACCACACCCCCTTATCGAGCATGGTGCACAAAGTGTCCTGCGAAATGCAGATAGATAGTAAAAATTGGAATACAACTAGAGAGACGAGACAGCACATCCAAAAAAAGGAGGAATTTATTCACCCAAATATGCCACGTTACAATCCAATAGGACCTTTCTCAAGCATGCTTGAGAAAGGTCCTATTGGATCGAAAAGTTGCATATTTGCGTATATAAATTCCTCCTTTTATTGGATGCGCTGTATTGTCTCTCCATTTGGATTACATCAAAGGACTTTGGATCAGGTTCTTTTGAGGCTTGCACTCATATAATCATATATCTGGTGCTGTGATATTCCATTATGTGAAAGTTAAAATGGGGACACGTGACATACTCTCGCTGTGACATACAGCGTGACTGTCCCGCTGGATCTGGGACTTTGGGGAGGCATAAGAAAGTGCCCCTGACAGTAATAGTGTTTAATCAGTGCTTCCAAAAAAAATTGTGCAAAGCAGAGTGCCCCCATTAGCAATAGTGCTCCCACATAGTGCCCCCAATAGTAATAATACTGCCCAGAGAGCACCATTAGTTATGGTGCCCCTAATAGTAATAATGCTCCCCCAGAGTGCCCCATTATTAAGTGCTCCCCACAGTGCCCCATTAGTAATAGTGCTTCCCCATGGTACCCCGATTAGTAATAGTGCCCCCACAGTGCCCCATTAGTAACATGCTCCCCCACATTGCCCTATTAGTAATAGCACCCCTATTCGTAATAGTGTTCCCCCAGAGTGCCACTATTAATAACATGCTCCCCCACAATGCCCTATTAGTAAATGTGCCCCCTACAGTGTCCCTATTAGTAATAGTGTTCCCCCAGAGTGCCCCCATTAGTAACAATGCTCTGCAGAGTTCCCCCATGAGTAATGGTGCTCCCCAACAGTGCCCTCATTAGTAATATTGCACTCCACATTGCCCCTATTAGTAATAATGCTCTCCCAGTGCCCCCATTAATAATAACGCTTACCCAGCGTGCCCCCATTAGTAATAGTGCCCTCAATTGTAATAATGTTCCCACATAGTGCTAACATTAGTCGCCTGGTCCTTTTCCATTATGCAACCAACCATGTTAAACCTGTCAGTGTGCATCACCCAGCTATTCTATGAAGTCTGCTTCTTTTCCGAAGCACCTCTGTACGAGCGGCAGTACATCGCCACTAGGTGCAGAGGATGGCTGTGGCTCCATTACAACCGGCAAGCCAGGGACTCAGTCAGTACTGCAGATTAATTTTTATTCCGCAGTACTGACTGAAGCCCCGTGACCTACTCGCCACCTGTTTGCGATTGACCTCTTCTGTTCTATAGCAAAACAGCTTCAGACCCCAGCCCTGACCCGTAAATAAAAGACTCCAGTCCCGACCCCAAAATGACTTGCTTAGACCAGACTCCAAAATTATTTCAGACATACCAGACCCTTAAGCAAATTCAGACTCTAGACAAGAGCATATACTTACCTTCTTCGTTACCGAGTTCCTCTTCAGCTCCAGGCGGAGCTGCACATCAGGACAGAAGTCAGGAAAGTGTGTGCCCAGACCTGTCACTGTCTGTCCTTCAGCAGAACAGAAATGACAAGCATTGGGAGCGCTGTTGTGCCCCCTACACCCCTACCAAAAGAACCGGCGACAAAAATGGTCGCACCTCCTGGCTGTGTTCAGCTGTAATCAGTTCTTTTTGAGTGTGCTTCTGTGGTTCAGACACCTGTTTATATAACAATAAATCACTGATACTGAACTGATGTCTTCATCTACTTTTCAGAAACATACTCATGAATTTAAAGAAGATGTGGCTTTGAAGGAACTTTTTAAGTACATTGAGAAATACTTTAATGTGGTATGTAGACAATTCTAATGTAATGTATATATTTATAATGTATATTTATCACAAATGTTGTGAAAGGCATGAATTTACGAGTTGGCAAAAATGTAGCAAATTGCACCAAACTTTTGAAAATGATGCACATAGCAGAATATATTAGGTGCAACACCCTAGACACATTTTATGTCGTACGCCATTACACAGCAGGCAGACATGTTCACCAATAATTTGCACAAAAACTAACGCATGCCTTTTAATGTTGCACATTTTAAAATTATTAACCATTTCTCACCTATCGAGGATGGCATAAATGTGATGCTTAGATCCCAGAAATGGAAACAAAGATTGTTGACCAACATTTTCATTAACCCCTTAAGGATGCAGCCTAGTTTAAGGCTCAGAGCCCAATTTAATTTTTAAATCCGACATGTGTCACTTTGTGTGGTAAACACTCTGGAATGCTTATACCTATCCAAGCGATTCTGAGACGGTTTTCTAGAGACACATTGGGTTTTATGTTAGTGGTTAAATTTGGTCGATATATTCAGTGTTTATTTGTAAAAATTTTGGGGAAAAAACAGCATCTTTCTGAATTTAAATGTATCTGCTTGTAAGACAGATAGTAATACCATAATATAGTGACTATTTCATATATCCCATATGTGTACTTTATGTTTGCATAATTTTTTGAACATTCTTTTATTTTTCTAGGACGTTACAAGGCTTAAAACATAAGCAGCAATTTCTCATATTTTGAAGAGATTTTCAAAAGCCTCTTTTTTTTTTTAGGTACTAGTTCAGTTTTGAAGTGGCTTTGAGTGCCTTCTATATTAGAACCCCCCCATAAAACACGACATTTTAAAAACTAGATCCCTCAAAGTATTCAAAACAGCATCTAGAAAGTTTCTTAACCCTTTAGGCGTTTCCCAGGAGTTTAAAGCAAAGCAGAGGTGAAATTTACAAATTTCTTTTTATTTCATTATTTTCTGTAAGGGCGGATTTACACGAGCGTGTGCGTTTTTGCGTGCGCAAAAGGCACTTAACAGCTCCGTGTGTCATCAGATAGGATGTGCGGCTGCGTGATTGTCGCGCAGCCGCCATCATTATGACACTCCGTTTGGATGTTTGTAAACAGAAAAGCACGCGGTGCTTTTCTGTTTCCAAACATACTTTTGACTGCTGTTGCGCGAATAACACGCGTCCCACGGAAGTGCTTCCGTGTGGTGCGCGTGATTTTAGCGCACCCATTGACTTCAATGGGTGCGTGATGCGTGAAAAATGCAGAAATATAGGACCTGTCGTGAGTTTTACGCAGCGGACTCACGCTGTGCAAAAATCACTGACAGTCTGCAATGCCCCATAGACTTGCATAGGTCCGTGCGACACGCGTGAAAAACACGCGGGTGGCACGGACGTATATCGCGTTCGTGTAAATCCGCCCTAAAACAGAAAGTTTTACCAGAGAAACGCAACTCAATATTTATTTTAAGCCCTCTTTTTTTATTAGGCACCATGTCCGGTTTTAACCCCTTCCCGTCGTAAACAACTTTCAGATTTTCATTTTCGTTTTTTCCTCCCCACATTCCAGAAGCCATAACGTCTTTATTTTTCCGTTCATATAGTACTATTATGGCTTGATTTTTGCGGGACGAGTTGTAGTTTTTCGTAGCAACATTTATTTTGCCATATAATGTACTAGGAAACGGCAAAAAAAAATATTTGTGGGGTAGAAAATGAAAAAAAACAGCGATTCATCCATCTTTTTTTGCGCTGCGTTTTTACGGAATTCACTGTGCAATTAAAACACCATGGTAACTTTATTCTGTGGGTCAATACGATTACGGCGATACCAAATATATATAGTTTTTTCTTTATTTTACTACTTTTACATGTAAAAACCTAAGTGTAAAAAAGAAAATTTATTTTGCGACGCCAAATTCCGAGAGCCGTAACTTTTTTATTTTTCCGTTGATTAAGTGGTATGAGGGCTTATTTTTTGCGGGATAAGCTGTAGTTTTTAATAATACCATGGTGTACATGCGACGGTTTGATCACTTTTTAGTTCATATTTTGTGGGAGATTAGGTGACCAAAAAAATATACATTCTGGCGTTTACAAATTATTATTTTTTACGGCGTTCACCGTGCGGGTTAAATAATGATATATTATAAGGGCATGACCACACATGGCGGAATTCCTCCGCAACTGTCCGCATCAATGCCGCACCTAATCCGGGTTGCGGATTACGGCTGCGGATCTGCACAAAATGTGCAGAAAATTGATGTGGACTGGCCGCTGCGGACTGCAGGAAAAGTGCTTCCCTTCTCCCTATTCAGTGCAGGATAGAGAGAAGGGACAGCACTTTCCCTAGTGAAAGTCAAAGAAATTCATACTTACCGCCCGTTGTCTTGGTGACGCGTCCCTCTTTCGGCATCCAGCCCGACCTCCCTGGATGACGCTCCAGTCCATGTGACCGCTGCAGCCTGTGCTTGGCCTGTGATTGGCTGCAGCCGTCACTTAGAATGAAACGTCATCCTGGGAGGCCGGACTGGAGACAGACGCAGGGAGTTCTCGGTAAGTATGAACTTATATGTTTTTTTACAGATACATGTATATTGAGATCGGTAGTCACTGTCCCGGGTGCAGAAACAGTTACTGCCGATCGCGTAACTCTTTCAGCACCCTGGACAGTGACTATTTACAGACGTCTCCTAGCAACGCTCCCGTCATTACGGGAGCCCCATTGACTTCCTCAGTCTGGCTGTAGACCTAGAAATACATAGGTCCAGCCAGAATGAAGAAATGTCATGGTAGTAAAAACAATACGCTCCGCAGCACACATAAGATCTGCGGACTTCATTGCGGAATTTTGACTCTCCATTGAAGTCAATGGAGAAATTCCGCCATGAGTCCGCAACCAGTCCGCCACTGCTCCGCAACAGACAGAGCATGCTGCGGACACCAAATTCCGCTCCGCAGCCTATGCTCCGCAGCGGAATTGTACGCATCGTGTAAACGAACACTGCTAAATTAAAGTGAAAGTCAATGGAGAAACGGCTCCGCTGTGGATTAACGCTGCGGAGTGTCCGCAGCGGAATTTAAGTGAAATTCCGCCATGTGTGAACCCGCCCTTATAGTTCAGACTTTTACGGACGCGGCAATACCAATTATACTTCTTTATTTATTTTTTTACTATGCTCTAGGGGGAAAATGGGAAAAGGGTTTTTTTTTTAACTTTTCATTTTTTTTTACACAAAAAAAAACTTTATTTAACTAATTTTTACTTTTTTTATTAGTCCAGATTGCAGTATATCGTGATTCTGACAGGCACCTATTAAGCCCTGCCGGTGTACAAAGATGGCGGACTTGGGGGCGCTCATTAAGCCCCCAGGCAGCCATAGCAACCATCGCCCGCCCCCCGCAATTGCGTTGCGGGGGGCGCGATGAGCAGGTATCCCCCCTCTTTCTGACTATTTAAATGCTGCGGTCAGTATTGACCGCAGCATTTAACAAGTTAAACTAGCGGGATCGTGCTCGAGCGCGATGCCGCTAGTTACTCTGATGTGTTGGCTGTAACATACAGCCAAACACCGGCATCGTATGGAGCGAGTTCACTCCGTGAGCCCGCTCCATACTTCCCCTACCCGACTTTTGCGTATGGATACGTCAAATGTCGGGAAGGGGTTAAGAGGTCTTGTGGTGCCAAAACAGTGGAAACCCTCCAAAAGTCGCCCTATTTGGCAAACTACACCCCTCAAGGAATTTATCAAGGAGTAAAGTGAGCATTTAGACCTTACAAGTTTTTTGCTGCATTTTGTGGAATTAGGCTGTGCAATTAAAAATCTAATTTTTCCGATAAAAGGTACACATTTTTACTTTTTACAAGGAATAAAGGAGAAAAAGCACCCCAACATTTGAAAAGCAAATAAAACTGCTGGTTGGACAAATGGCAGGGCTCCAAAAGGCAGGAATGCTATTTGGCATGTAGATTTTGCTGTATTGGTTTCTGGGAGCCCTGTCGCATTTGCAGAGCTTCTGAGGTACCCGTAGAGGGGAAACCCCTTAAAAGTGACCCCATTTTGGAAACTAGACCCCTTGAGGAATTCATTGTAGTTTTCATGGGGTGAATGCGACTTTTTGATCAGTTTCTATTCAATTTTTTTAAGAGGCGTGGCGACTAAATAACAGCAATTCTACGATTGTTTTTTATTCCTTTTTTTTTTAGTGTTCACAGTGCGCTATAAACAACATTCACTTTACTCTGTGGGGTGATACGATTACGGCGATACCATATGTTTATAGTTTTTTAATGTCTTATGGCGTTTACACAATAAAATACTTTTTGATCACTTTTTATTCCATTTCATGCAAGGTGAAGTGACCAAAAAATTGTGATTCTGGTATGGCTTATTATTATTTTCTTTTATGGCGTTCACGTCGTGGGAAAAATAATGAAATTCTTTTGTAGATCAGGCCATTACAGACGCAGCGATACTAATTATGTATAGTTTATTTATTTAATAATAAAGGGACTGATAAGGGAAAAGAGGGGATTTATACTTTTATTACTTTAAAACTTTTTATTTTTTCACAATTCTTTTGTAACTTTTTTTATTTTGTCCCACTAGGAGACTTGAAGGCAGGAGGCTGTGATCGCAATTCTAGTAGTGCATGCGTAGTGCAGTGTATTAGAGCTGTCAGCTACTCGCTGATAGAAAACATAGTGGGTCGTAGGCAGCATAGCCGGAGGCTATTGTTAGGCCTCCAGTTGCCATAGCAACCATCGCCGCCCGCTATCATGTAGCGGGCTGTCGATGGTGGTTTAACACCTAAGAAGCTGTGATCGCTATTGAATGCGGCTTCTAAGGGGTTAATCAGTGGGGACATCGCGATCTGTCCCCGCTGAAGGAGCTGCGGCAACTGCTGTACGATGCACTTACCATGACCTAATAGTACGTCAAGGAGCGGGAAGGTGTTAAAGAGATGATATACCAATGATATAAAGAGGACCTGTCTGTTCGTCTGACAAGTCTGTTTTAAGAAAATACTTATATTCCCCATAAAATAACAATTCTGGATCAGCTTTTCTGAAAACTTTACATTGTACCAATGATCTGTTATTCCTCCTACAAATTTATGATTCAATTGACAACTGGGTGTTACCAGTTGGGGGTGTGTCCCTACACTGTCTTACACTATTCAACCAGTTCTTATAAGAAAAGAAGAAAACAGCGCTCCTCTGAGATAATAACATGCGGGGATATGTACAGCATATGTGCAGTGAATCTGAGTAGACTCATCTTGTGGAGTTGTGCGGGATCATCGGCACAACTCAACTTTAAACTGTGCCAGGTCAGTCTGACCCCAGTGTCAGCGTAGTTTGCAAGCCTCCGGAGTTGACTCTGGGTGTGTAGCTCCTAGATTGGAGGTCCTCCTGTAGTCCGGTAATCAATGGCAAAGTGAAGAAAACTCCTTTCTGCGGCTCTCCTGTGCTGGTACTCAGATAAGTTTGCAGTCAGTTTCCAAAGGATAGGAATTTATTCACACGCATATAAAAACAAACACTGTGCAATGCGTTTCGACCTCATACTGAGGTCTTCGTCAGGCATATCCGACAGAACCCCTCAACGGAAAAACAACGCTGATGTGAACAGGCCCTTATTTGTATTCTTCATTTACCTTTTTCAGATTGGGTGTAATGTTTACATATAATGCTCACCATTTATGTGCCATACACGACTGAGTAATATAGCTATAGCCCATAGTGGTTAACCCTTTCATTACTGGGGGTCTTTTGGGCCTTCATGACCAGAGCAAAATTCCACCTTTGGAATGCTGAATTCTAATAGAGAATTTTTTTTTGTTGTTGCTTAGTCTCCCACACAATTTTTTGTTTATTTTTTTTTGTGGAACACAAACATTTCTCATGATCGATATCAGGTCCAATTCTTAATTCATTTTATAAGTCTTTTTTTTAGCGAAAAATGGTCAAAACAGAAAAAAAATACTGCATTTCCCTTATTTCTTTATGCTGTTTTGAGGTAGCTTGTTTTTAGCTGTAACTGTCTTTCACTCCCATGGCTTTAGACACAGCATTTTAGTAAATGCGCAAAAGTAGATAGGGCTGGGTTAGAACAGACTAAGATTGTTTTTATTTTTCGCATTTTTTTTTACATTGTACTATATTAAATTTATCTGTGTTCCCGTTTTCTTAATACACAGATCCCTGTTAAGAGTGATCTAATGGTAACAGCCCATTAAATCATTGTTACCAGTGATCTGTATATTGCCGATGTGCAATGAACACACAGATCATGTCTTCTCTCCATCCCTCTAAGCCCGCTCTCCACATGGAATCCCCTTGACATAATTACTGACGTCACGGGGGTTCCCTAGCGAGCGCCCGAATGCAGGAGCAGTGACTTCTGCATTTGAAAACAAAGCGCTCAATATGAGCGATATGTTTATGGTTCTCTGCGACAGGGAACTTAAATAATCAGTTCCCTGTCAAAGTACAGGATCAGGCTGTCACACTGGTAGCCTGATCTTGCCGATGGCATTGCCTGCAGGAGTGCCATCAAAGACAGCAGATACATTAACGGGCTGTAGGTACAAGGACCAGTCCCTTAGCCCATTAATTTAAGTGGTGTGGGCGAGAAGGGGTTAGAGATGCGATTTTACTCCTGGCAAAAAAAAAAAAAATTACACGTAACCAATGAGTACACGCTTCTGCAAAGGTTTTTCCCAAAGATGGGTCTCTCGGACCCCTGCATGTAAGCGACCCAGCCTTGATACTATTGGACACTAGGCGCAACACTGATGTCATAGCATTACAAAAACTTGCTACCAGAATCAAAACTATATCACAGTTAATGGCAGTTACACTAGGGTAAAAGCCATCACTTGGTCATTACATTCCTATTTAATATCCAATGTAGTTTACCACCACCTGTCATATTTTGAAATGGCTCACAATTTACAATATATTAGGAACCTCTCTATTAGGTCATCTTAGAGAGGTCCCAATATTAAAGGGTCTGCTTGGTGTCATATACCACAGAACCTTATAGTAACATTTGAAGGGTAAATACTGGAATCCAAAAAGATTCCTTTTTTCAAGGACAAAAATTGCAATTTGTTTTTATACAGAGTAGCAAAGCCTTGGCATTAACACTGTAATATAATGGGTTGCGGTACTTAAATTTTTTTATTTTAATTTCACATCTATTTCAGATTATAAGTACCGTGGAGAAGGAGAGGGGGTTTGACTCTGAACTGAGGCAGTTGCAGCATCTCAAAAATATACTCGAAGACAAAAATAAATGTGTATGGGAATAGTGGCATTGCAAGCATATGCTGCATTAATCCGCAACCTAAGTGGACAGAAGATGCGAGATCCTCTTTCAAAGTACATGCTGTATATATGAGGACATTTTAAAACATCTGCTATTTACATAATGTGAAAGCTGTTTTACAATTAAGTTTTCATTTCTGTTTTCCTGTAAATATTGTATAACCAAATGTGATTGTGAATTTAATATGCTAAATTCATTAAAATCAGAGAGAAAGTGCAGGAAAGTCCAGGGCTTACTCCCTTCTCTTTTTCCTACCTTTGAGCGAAGGGTGGAATAACTGCTGCGTAAGAACGCTGTTTACCGTATTTACGTAGTAATAGGGAGAAAAGCCCTGAGAAGGTTAAAAAGCATCCATGGGGTAGGAATATGGGTGGTATATTAGTTGCCTCAGTAGCTGGCTCTATTGCATTCAAATTAGTTTTCCCATCTTGCACATTTATAGAATATCCACAAAATACGCCATAAACATGTGATAGGATAGGCTATAAATATGTGAGCCCGCTTTATTAATTCTGTGCAGCCCCTTTCCCTATTGATATCAATGGAGAGGAGGTTGATTTTGCACACGGCCCTCTCCATTCCAGTCTATGCAGTTACAGAAAGAGCAGAGTGCTGTTCTGGACTTGTTGCCAGTAGGTACATCTTCCGTGGGCATTATTTAGGTACCACCGCACAGCAATTCCAGAAAACCTTTTTTTGTAGCTGTAATATGGATTTTTTCGATCTCAGTGTAAGGGTATGTGCACACGTTTACTAAAAAAACGTCTGAAAATACGGAGCTGTTTTCAAGGGAAAACAGCTCCTGATTTTCAGACTTTTTTTTTTAGCAACTCGCGTTTTTGGAGCTGTTTTTCTATAGAGTCAATGAAGAATGGCTCCAAAAAACGGCTCAAGAAGTGACATGCACATTTTCGTGGGCGTTTTTTTATGCAGCCGCGTAAAAAGACGCCCCGTCGGAAGAGAGCGCCGTTTTTCCCATTAAAAACAATGGGCAGATGTTTGGAGGCATCCTGCTGTGTGCACATGCCCTAAAACTGGTACAACACTTGGACTAGATAGATTACATCAGAGATCTCCCAGCTTGCACACGCTTCACTTAAATTTCATAACGAAATTCCCAGATTCCACACATTTCTACACAGAAACGGTCTAAATTTAATACATACTGACAAGAAAAAGATGCTGAGAAGCATCGGGGGGGTTCATAGAATACATTATGAGGTTGAGCATGAGAGAGATAGGAAAAAAAGCAGGGATCCATGCATATTAAACTTAACAGAATGACATCAGTGTCCTATAATGAATAGAAGTAACAGCTAATGAGATAGGACATGTACTATACGGCTCTAGATTGTGTATTTGAATGCGGAGGAAAAGGGGATACCAAGCGAACATATACAGAAATATGGAAGAAAACCCTATAGGTCATAAATTAAGGAAAATATATTTTAAATGTAAAGATATGAGAAGCCCTAATAAAAAGATTAGAAACTGTTTGACTTTTTAGAATAAAGAGGATATGAAATAGTAGAGAACCGCAATATATCTGAATCGCGGAGGTGTAATATATTTGTAAGTGTTGCACACTGTGACTGACAGAAACATGGAGCCAATTTGGGAATGCATGAAAAATCCCCGTGACGATACTTAAAACCCAGCCCACTGAGGAGGCAATAGAGGACGTGAGACAGGAGAGATCAGGGATGAGGTAAGAGCTCCCCCCTGTGGTTGGGTGTCTGACGATTGAGCCTCCAGAAGGGGAGGGATATCCCAGTATACAAAAGACGTGAGATTTAGATGTTCACTGCCAAAGACTTGTTATGCCGTTATGCTACATATCTCCCCGAGGAGCCAGAATTAAACTGGTGAAACACGTAGGAGCTTAACCCCTTCAGGACTGAGCCTGTTTTGGCCTTGAGGACAAAGCAGATTTTTTCAAATCTGACATGTGTTACCTTATGTAGTAATAACTTGGGAATTCTTTTTACCTATCCAAGTGATTCTCAGATTGCTTTCTCGTGACATATTGTACTTTATGTTAGTATAAAAATGTGGTCAATAAATTCAATATTTGTGTGTGAAAAACACCAAAATTTAGAGAAAATGTGCAAGAATCTGCTTGTAAATTCACACAAAATTGTCACTATTTCATATATCCCACGTCTACTTTATGTTTGCATCGTTTTTTTAACATTCTTTTATCTTTCTAGGACGTTACAAGGCTTAGAACTTTAGCAGCAATTTCTCATATTTTTCAATAAAATTTCAAAAGGCTATTTTTTCAGGGACCAGTTCAGTTCTGAAGTGGCTTTGAGGGCCTTGTATAATAGAAATTCCCCATAAATCACCTACATTTTGAAAACTGCACTCATCAAAGTATCCCAAACATTATTCAAAAAGTGTTTTAACCCCATAGGCGTTTCCCAGGAATTAAAAGCAAAAGTAGCGGTGAAATTTACAAATTTAATAATTTTTTGGGGCAAAATTCATTTGTAATACAGATTTTTCTGTAACACAGAAGGTTTTACACGAGAAATGCAACTCAATATATATTGCTCAGATTCTGCAGTTTTTAGAAATATCCCACATGTGGCTCTAGTGTGCTAATGGACTGAAACACCGGCCTCAGAATCAAAGGAGCACCTAGTGGATTTTGGGGTCTCCTTTTTTTGAATATATTTTAGGCACAATGTCAGGTCTGAAGAGGTCTTGTGGTGCCAAAACTGTGGCAGCCCCCCAAAAGTGACCCCCATTTTGAAAACTACACCCCTCAGGGAATTTATCTAGGGGCATAGTTACCATTTTGACCCCACAGTTTTTTTGCTAAATGTATTTGAATTAGTCTGTGAAAATGAAAATCAACGTTTTTTTCTGAAAAAAACCAAAAACGTAGAAAATGTTTAATTTTCACAAGGGATGAAAGGAGAAAAAACACCCCAGCATTTGTAAAGCAATTTCTCCCGAGTACGGCAATACCCCACATGTGGTCATAAATTTTTTTTTATTAGAAAGTAAATTAACACTTTCTGGACTGATCCATTTTTTGCTTTTTTTATTTTCGTTTTTCACTGCCCGCCTTCCAAGAGTCATAGCTTTTTTTATTTTAGAGTCGTGTGACGGCTTATTTCTTGCGGGAGGAGTTGTATTTTCTATAAACACCATTTAAAGTACCATTTAATGTACTGGGAAACTGAAATAAGTATTTGCAGGCTGAAACTGGAAAAAAACTGTGATTCCTCTATTGTTTTTTGGGTTTTGTTTTTACTGCTTTCACCGTGCAGTAAAAACGACAACTTTTTTCTGCGACTCCATACAATTACAGTGATACTAAATTTATATTTTTATTTTTTTATATTTTACTACTTTTACAAAGTAAAAACGATTTGTTAAAAAAAGAAATTGTTTTGTTAAACGACATTCCGAGAGGCATCAGTTTTTTTAATTTTTTAGTCGATTGAGAGGTGTGAGGGCTTATTTTTTTGCGGGAACAGCTGTAGTTTTTATTGGTACCATTTTTTGGTACATACAACTTTTTGAGCACTTATTAAAAAAATTTTTTTTAGAGCTACGGTGACCAAAACCCAGCGATTTTTGAGTTTTAAATTCTTTATTATTTACAGCGTTCACCGTGCGAGTTAAATAATGGTGTATTGTTATAGTTCGGACTTTTACGGATGCAGCGATACCAATTTTGTGCATTTTTTACATTGCTTTAGCGAAAAAATGGGAAAAAGGTTTTCTTTTTTACTTTAAATATTTATTACATTTTTTTCACTAGTAACTTTATTAACTTTTTTTTTACACATTTTATTAGTCCCCCTAAAGGACTTCAACCAACGATCATTAGATCGCTGGTACAATACACTGCAATACTAATGTATTGCAGAATATTGTCATTTTTACAGGCTCCTGTAACAGCGGGATCGCTGTTCCTGTCCGTTAGTCCCGGGTATCAGCTGTAATACATAGCCGACACCCGCAACGTATGGCGCGGGCCCAGCGCGTGAGACCGCTCCATACACCCCTCCACACCACGACATGCTATTAAGTCGTGGTGCATGAAGGGGTTAATACGCAACGGATGGTGCAGAGTGAAATTTTCCACTGATATGCCATTTTAGTGCACAATATGTTGTGTCCAGTTTGTGCCACTGAAGACAAATACCTAATAAAATATTAAATCGGGTTCTCCCGGGTATGGCGATGCCAGATCTTTGGACGTAAACTGCTGTTTGGACATGCTGTAGGGCTCACAAGAGAGGAAGCACCATTTGGCTTTTGGAGCGCAGATTTTGCTTGGTAGTAGTTCAGTTTGGGGTTTTACTTGTATTTCAGTTTATAATGTGGGGGCATATGTAAGCTGGACAGAGTACATCAGGGGCATAATAAGAGGGTATAATAATGGGGTAAATAAATAATAATCCGCAGATGTGTGGCCTGTGTCACATTGATAAATGGTGCCAGATCTTATCCGCTTCTGGAACACACTGCACATTTTGCATCGCCATATTCTGGGAGACAGAATTTTTCTCCACCGGAGCTCTGTGAGGGCTTATTTGTTGCGGGACAATCTGTAGTTTTCATTGGTACGATTTTGTGGTACATGCAGTTTTTTTTTTTATCACTTTTTATTAAATATTTTGGCAAGCAAGGTGACCAAAAAGCATCAATTCTGACAATGTTTTTTATTCTTTTTTTTTACGGCGTTCACCCTGGGATATAAATGACCATTTTACTTTATTCTGCGGGTTGATAAGATTACAGCAATACCATATATATATATATATATATATATATATATATATATATATATATATATAGGTTTTTTTTTCTTGTTTTGCAGCGTTTGCACAATAAAATCACTTTTCTATCAAATTATTTCTTTTTTTGTATCACCATATTCTGAGAGCCATAACTTTTTTATTTTTCAGTCAAAAAAGCTGTTTAAGGGCTTGTTTTTTGCGGCACGGGTTGTTGTTTTTATTGGTACTATTTTGGGGTACATGCAACTTTTTGATCACTCTTTATTGTATATTTTTGAAGGGGTGGTGACTAAAAAAATAGTGATTCTGGCATTGTTTTTTACTTATTTTTTTTGCAGTGTTCATCGTGCAGGAAAAATAATATTATAGTTTTGGTCGTTACGAACGCGGTGTTCGTATATTTGTACTTTTTTAACGTGTTAATTTTTTTCCTATAATAAAAAACTTATAGGAAAAAAAGCATTTTTTGTTTATGTAACTTATAACTTATATTTTTAAACTTTTATAAAACATTTTTATTAACTTATTTATACTTTTTTTTTTACTTGTCCCACTAGGGGACTACGAGACTTGCAGCTCTTATCACTCCTAGAATACATTACACTACCTACGTAGTGTAATATATTCTAACTGTCATAGGCTGGTGCTCATAGGTTCTGTACATGGCTTCCGGTTGCCATGGCAACCATCGTCAGCCCCCGTGATTTCATGTGCTAGAGATCTGCTCTAAACTCCTCAAATTGCAATCGACCGCCGCATCTAAGAGGTTAACTGTACATTTCCTGAGTAATATTCAGAGTACACCATAACAATGCCAGCCACAGTGCTCCAATGCCAGCCACAGTGCCTCAATTCAATGCCCGTCACAGTGCCTAAATACAAGGTTAGCCAAAGAAATACAAGATATTGGCAGCTATTGTGCCCTCACCCTCCCCTGAACTCACCAGACATCAGAGGTGTGGAGAGGCAGGGGTTAATAGTGATGAATCTGCTGCCCTATTCATAGGAGGGGGCGTGGCTAGAAGGTCCTTGCGGAATAGTACCTGCACAGATTTACTGTACTGTGTGTACAAATGTCTGTGTTATTTGCTCACTGAACAGTGAGATTTGATAGAATTCTGTATGTTAGATGTGACTGTTCAGTGAGCAGATAAGATTTTTTACACACAGCACAGGACATGCTGCTTCCATTACACTGCACTGCAAGGACCTTTGAAGCACTGCGCTCAGTCTCCTGCTTCTTCATACAGTGTCTGCCTTCAGGCTATAGGAAGCAGTAGAAGATTACAGCTCAGTTTCTAGGACAAAAAGAGCATCTTATAGTCCGAAAAATACGGTACTTCTTATTAGAATCACTCCCTTTATACATTCAAATTTCCCACATTCTCTCTGTAAACCCATCAACGGAGAAACGACCATGGGATAACAGAGTACGTTCCGAGCCCCAAGCCATAGATCTCGACTGTCAAGTGACCATAACCCCTAACCCTCTATTTTCATGAATAAAGCCTCATGAACACTACAATATTTTCATCTATGCCGAAATACTGTCCGTAAATACGGATCAGTAAGCATATTTCATCCGTATATACGGAAGAGTGTCTGTAAATACGGTCCGTATTGCATCCGTATATACGGATCCTTACAAAAAGAGGGAGGTTGCAAATGAGGTCATCAACATGTTGTCTAGCAATGCTTCCGTAAATATGGACGGTTTATGGATGCACATCAGTAGCCGTCCGTATTTACTGATGCTCCCATAGACTTCTATGGGAGAGTCCTTGCCGTAATTACTGACAAGAATAGGACAGGTTCTATAATTTTTTCAGCGCGGACACCCATCAGTAAAAATACTGAAAAGGTGTCCGTGGCCAATAGAAATGAATGGGTCTGTAATTACGGTCAGTATTTACTGTCGGTAATTACTGATGAAAAATACTGTCGTGTGCATGGGGCCTAACAGAGACTTGGGTTGGATTAATTTGGGCCGCAGCAGCCATTTTATTAACAAACACACATCATTTTATATACAGAAACACAATTTTAAAATGACGAGGAAGAGGAGTCCTTGGATCTACAAAATCTGACCCCAAACTGTCCACTCATGTAAAATATTACCCCCAGCCAATTCCCCATAGGCTTAGGGACACCATTAACAACCACAGATGGCTGTTAAAACTAGAAACCACTCCCCGGGACACCACCCAGCAGGAGCCCAAAATTAGGCCAGACCACCAAGCAAAATTATAATTTGGGAGGCACCATACCCCCGATGAATCCCCAGCACCAATTTACCACCAACTCCAAGGACACCCAGTCCGCTACACGAACATACTTAGAAAACCTTCAAGTATGAGAGGCTCCACCAATCAACAAAGTGCACCCCAACCCCTCCTGGATTCTCAAGGCCCATAAGTCAATGTCCACCGCATTAAGGTGAACCCCATCCGCCAGCCAAAAAACCCCAAGGCCATCTGAAGTCGAAGTGATGTACGAAGACCCCGCCATGTCTTACAACAAAACCGGAAACCGCCCGGTTAACCTTTACATGGGTCTTATTCAGGTGTGCAATTGAGGCGAGCAAGTTGCCAGACCCTCCGAGGGAAATCTCCGACCACACCACCACCACCTTGGGATAACCGGCCAAAAGGCGTAGAAGGTCATACTTAATGTCCTTAATCAGTTCTCTAAAAGAGCACACCACGAGGTAGTTTCCATCCACATGGAACACTAAAGGTAAGTGCACACGCTTACTAAAAAACTTCTGAAAATACGGAGCTGTTTTTCGCAGCGTTTTTTTACGGCCGTTTTTGGAGCTGTTTTTCTAGAGTCAATGAAAAACGGCTCCAAAAAAGTCTCAAGAAGTTACATGCACTTCTTTTTCACGGGCGTCTTTTTCACGCCTGAACACACTACGTGTGCACATACCCTAATACATCCGGGGCCCTATCCAGCTGTGAGAAACGGTAAAATTCAGGCAGAACCCTATTCCAGGCTATACCTCTAACCCCAAGCCAGCGAACAATTGCCGCGGGCCGGAGATAACCCAGTTGTCGCCCATCAGGGCGGACATCAGCCCGTTCAGCCCCCCAATCCACATAGGAGTGCCCGATAATCCACACTCACTGGGGGGCTGCATCTAAATAAAAGAAAAAAGGAAAATGGAGAGTGAGGTTTAACAGTTAAATAAAGGCCAAAAAACTACCCCAAGCCCAACAAAACGAACCACTGTCCCAAATTACAAAAAGGAATGAGGAGCATAAACAGACCTATCCAAACCCAACGCAGCCAGGCATTTTCAAAAGACCCATGTAAACTGGTACCTGCTGACTCACAGAAGACAGGCGAATAGAACTGTAGTGAGTAAAACAAACCAGCGGGCACATCCTTGCCCCATGAACCTTCCTCAACACTACTCTCTTCCTCATACCAACCTGATCAGTTTTCGACTGCCTAATCCAAAACTCAACCCTATCATCCAACAACAAAAGATCCTCGGCCCGTAACCCACCCGATTGAACAGTGACGGGAGCTACCAATTCCCCTATGTGAAGGACCCCGAAGAAGGCCCAAGAGAAAGCTATCCTACACTAACATCCTTCAAAATCTCCCACAAACCTTCCAATAACAAGAAGGAAACCAGGCGACGCCGATCCGATAAAACCCTACCCCTAGGATGACCCCTCAAGTCTTGAACAACCAAGAAATCTTTTGTGACATCTTCAAAACCCTGAAACTTAAAACCGAAGGCCAAAGCGTACACAAAACTATTCACTTTCGACACTGACCAGCCCGATACTAAAACCTGCCCCAGGAACCCCAGCAAACTACCAGGCTAGAGAAAACCGAATCAATCCTCCCGCCAACATCCGAAACCGATACCAATGTAAACGAGAAAGCGAATCGGCAATCAAATTCTTAACACCAGGTACATGAACTGCGACTATCCAAGAATTCAGGGACAGGCACCGCAAAACCAGATGATGCAAGAGACGAACCACTGGAGGGGAGGATGCAGACAAATTATTAATAGCCATCACCACCCCCATATTGTCACGATGAAAACTAACCTGGCTGTTCCGGAACCTGTCACTCCAAATCTCAACCACCACTACAACAGGAAAAAGTCCCAGAAAGGCCAGGTTCTGCAACATACCATGTTCCGACCACTCAGATGGCCACCGAGACGCACACCATTGCCCCCTACAATACACGCTGAAACCCACGCTGCCCGAAGCATCAGTAAATAACTCCCATTCTATTAACATCTACTTTCCATTGTACAACCGCAGGAACACAGACCAAACCACCAAATCATCCCTGTGTTCCCTGGTTAGGCGAACAAAATTATGTTGCCCCCGCCGTGGCCCCCAACAGCCGTCTAGAAAACACCCTGCCCATAGGCATGATACAGCACGCAAAATTGAGTTTGCCAAGGAGGGACTGCAAATCTCTAAGGGGTATCTTACACAAATACCACACCCACAGCACATCTGCCCCTAGTGCCACCAGTTTTTGCTCAGGAAGTCGACACTCCATGTTGACAGAATCAATTGGGATTCCAAGAAACACGATACAGGACCGCGGACTCTCAGTTTTCTCAGGAGCCAATGGGACGCCGAAATGCTGAGCCACCCACTGGATGGTGCTAAGCAGGACAGAACAAAACGAAGTCTCCGCAGGCCCGACGCATAGGAAGTCGTCCTGGTAATGGATGAACGACGTGGCACAAGCTACGTCGTAAATCATCCATTCCAGGAAGGAGCTGAAAGTCTCAAAATAGGTGCACGAAATTGAGCAACACATCAGGAGGCAACGGTCAACAAAACAAGTCCCGTTTCAATAACAACCCAACAGCCGCAAACTGTCAGGATGAACAGGGAGGCGGAAGGCCAATTTGATATCCGTTTTCGCCATTAAGGCCCCCCTGCCATTGCGCTGAACCCACTAAACCACCGCGTCAAAAGAGTACACCACTGAGTAAAGCTCAGGAGCAATACCATCATTGACCAAACACCCATGTGGGTGCGACAGGTGGTGAATAAGCGGAAACTTGTGCGGGTCCTTTTTTCGGACAACACAGGTAGGAGACACTACGAAATCGGGTAAACGACTATCCACAAAGGGGCCCACCATCCTACCCAAAACGACCTCCTTATTTAATTTTTCCATGACAATCTCCGGATAATGATGGGCAGACCGTAAGTTCCGCAAAGAAAAGGGGACCTATTGAGGAGGGGGAAGGGATCCTGAAACCGAACCATCAGACAACTCCGCTTGCGCCCTATCGAGGAATCTATTTTGATAAGGCTGAATCTCTAACCGATTCACTGGCATCCGACCCATGGCTAGAAGCATTTGCTCCTTTACCCTTACCTTTTTTTAAAACATTTAGACAATCCGTGTGATGTCGATAAGTCGCCATCGCAAAATAAGCCAATAATTCCCTCACACAACCTAGCAATTCCTGCACATCCCCACCAGCCGGGGCGAAGGAGACATCTCGATGACTGCCATCCTCCATGACAGCCGTATCCACGGACTTGACCGGATCATCAGGGACTGGACAGACACTGCATGAACGGCAACCACGCCTCATCTCGGGGGTCCTGTAGTAGGCCTCAGAAGACCGGGGCCTACTACCTCCCGTCCGACAGGAACCGCCTCAGCATTGGGGCTGGCGCCCAATGCCAGCGTGCCGTACGAGCGCGGCCTATGCGAAAATCCAGTACTCACTTCCTGGCGACTGGCACGCCACCCCGACTGGAGCATCGCCAGGTCGGCCAACCACAGGTCCGAGTAACTGGGATCTGGAGAGCTGTTATTTTGGTGTATACTTCCATCAAAAAGTAAATGACAAGAGATGTTACTAAAGTGGTAATATCTTTGTACAAAATGTTCTTCATGCAGCTAGAGTATGTGTATTGCAACAAACATTACATAAGAACATGTTCAGTCGTGGCAGATATAGTGCAGATTTTCAGAGCATATTTCACACAGAAAATCGTAACAACGTACACGCAGTAGAATGGAAGAGAATGGGATTTTTGAAAATCCTATTCACACGCTGTAGAAGTCTGTAGATTTGATGGCATGCTCTTCATTGTATTGTAAAGGATGAAAAACACCCAAATTTACTTGTGGATTATTCAATGTTACTACACTATGGAAAAAAACCTGTAGTGTGTATATATGATCTCACAAGCTTTTGGTAGATAGAACACATGAAGGAAGATTTACTAATGTAATGACATCTACATGTATGCATTTCTGCTTTATAAATTAGTCACAGTCTACCCCAACGGGCTCTTTGAAATCCTTTAGAAATAAAGCTCTGTTCACACTGGTACTGGGTTCCATTCCATCAGGTTCTTAACCATGTAAATCGTGAGCCTGTTGTGAATAGTCTAAATAATTTTTATTTGCATATTACCATCAGCAAATATTCATTTATCCCATCAGATTTATAAGTATAATTTTTTTTTTTTTAAACTCGGTTTATTGTAAAAGTACATACAAAAATCATCAGCAAATGGAAACAAAATAATGACATTAACATTAACGTTCCTGCATACCATGAATACACATTAGAAACAAGAGTTTGCAATTTACATTTATACATGAAGGCGAGTCACAGGAGACTCCAAATATTCACTGCACGCAGGCAGATCATTGTCTCACTTATTTGTGATTCTGTAGACATACAGGTCGCAGTTATTTACCAGAACCAAGCTCCATTCTCACACCTAGGGCATTAAATACCTGGTCAAATAGATCTCAGATCCCTCCTACTTGAAGTGGTAAGGATTCTCTAAGGTCGCCCATGCTGAAGGAGGCAAGAGGTGAGGAGCACCACTCTCCCAAGATTTTCAAGAATTTATATTGACATCCTGTAATGGTGGGGGGGGGGTAGGGAAACGGACAAGTGAGCCCTAATCTACCCGCCACTCTGTCCCTGCCTACTTGCAACGACCCGCCCTAGGCGACGGGGTACAACTGGGCGGCGGTCCCTGCGCTCAGTAAGTGCATGACAAACACGACAAACAAACAAGGGAATACAAGCAAGGGAAATGGGCAGTTGCTCGCGGAAACACCGTGAGCAACAGAGTAGTGAACGAGCCGAGTCAAGCCAGGAGAGTGCGAGGTACAAAGCGAAAAGCAGAAGAGTAGTCGGTAAGCCGTGGTCTGTATGGAGCAGGATCAAAAAATAGCAGGAGCTGTAGCTGGGCCAGGAAACCTCAAGGAAAGAATTCACAAGCACAGATGGACAGGAAGAGCAGGCTTAAATAGACCGAGGGCGGGAGCTAGCTGAGTCTGGCCAGGCTGCGATAGGCTCTCCCACTCCTAAGCCTGCCAGCCTGAGTGGAGGAAGCTGGTGTCTGTCTCAGGGATGTACACTCAGGTGTTGACTGATTAATTCTGGGAGTTAACCCCGAAGCAGTGCCTGGCAGATCCTTTACACATCCTCTATGTTTATATACTATATTTTCATATGGGAGAATGGCATTGACCAAGCTTTTCCATTGTGATGTATCCGGAAAAGTGTCCCCCATCCATCGGATGGCTATCGCTTTTCTGGCTAAGAACAGGGCTTCTCGCAGGAAGATACCCTCATAGTGTGTCCGGGTCCTCTCTCCCAACAGCCCCAATAAGCATAGACCCGGTTCACATGGAATCGGGTTAGTCATAATTGAGGACAGTATTTGCGTCACTTCTTTCCAGAAATTGGCTATGACTGGGCATAACCACATCATGTGATCAAAGCCAGCTTGATCTTGAGAGCATCTAGGACATCGTGTGCTAGATGCCCTTCCCATCCGATATAATCTAATGGGGGTAATATAACATCTGTGTATGATGTACAATTGCGTCAATTTATTGTTCGCTGCAGGCGAGACCAAGAGATGTGATCCCATGGCCTCCCCCCAGTCCTCACTGGATAGTGTGGGAATAAGACCCCTCCATCCAACCTCAACCGACATCTCAGCGTGAGCGACCCTCTGCGACAGGAGGTAAGTATAAAGGGCAGATACCATCCCCCTTGGTCCCTGTGTTCTCAGAATACCAATGAGTGGAAGTTAAGAAATGGATCTCTGATCTTCCCTGAACTGGGATTGTAAAGCATGCCTAATCTGTACACAGCGGAATGCATCTCTCTCAGGGACCCGGAATGTATCCTGTATCTCTCTGGCTGATATCATATGTCCCTCGTCATCTATCAGGTTTTGCACCTGCGTTATACCTACTTCAATCCAAAAATCAGAATCCTGCATCCCCCTAAAATGAGAAAGACCCTGATGAGACCAAATTGGCAGCTCTGCAACTATGTCCTCCCATTCCAGAACTTTCTTAACATGTGACCAGACCTGCCTGGCTAGTTTAATTATTGGCAAGGAATGCCTAGGGCTATATCCATGCGGCTCAAGTATGGGCCACAAAGAGGGGATCCTAAGAAAATGGGCCAAGTGGAGATCTGCATTAGGCATTGGTTCCTCAGCCACCCATGCCTTAATATATCTTAATTGGCCTGCCAAGTAATACAAGAACACGTCAGGTAGAGCAGCCCCCGCCTGTTCCTTGGGGCGTTGGAGCGTGCTAAGTTTAAGCTTGGGGCGACTCTCCCCCCATACAAATGAGGAAAATAAGGAGCTTACCAGGTTGAAAAATCGTTTAGGGACCAGGGTGTCCGCGTGTTCTAGGAGGTATAACATTTTGGGCAGCACTATCATCTTAATTAAATTTATTCTTCCTGCTGTCGATATAGGGAGCGCCTTCCAGACAGCAAATTTATCTCTCAGATATGTCAACAGGGGATATATATTTAGATCATATGAAGCGCCACTATCCCTAACTATATAGACCCCTAAGTATTTAAAACAGGAAACCACCTGCAGGCCCTGGAATTCCATATCCCACCCACAGTTATCGGGTCTAAGGGGCATAAGAAATGACTTACTCCAATTGATACATAGGCCTGAGAACCGTCCAAACTCTTCCAGTATTGTCATTGCTCTTGGTAAGGAGGCGTTTGGATTAGCCATATACAAAATCATGTCATCGGCATAAAGTCCGATCCGATCCTCCCGTGGTCCTATGCGGATACCCTGAAAAGCCGCATCTAGACGGATGCGGATAGCCAGAGGCTCAATGGCCACTGCAAACAGAAGAGGGGACAGGGGACATCCCTGCCTCGTGCCTCTATGGAGACAAAAGGAGGGAGACAAAATCCCATTGACCAACACCGATGCTTTCGGATCTTTGTATAGGATGTTAATCCATTTAAGGAATCTCTCGCCAAAACCAAATCTGCGAAGGACCTCAAACAAATAAGGCCACTCTACTGAATCAAAGGCCTTAGCCGCGTCCAACGAGGCCAATGCCCAGTCCTGCTGCTCCCACCACCCTATCTGGGTCACCACCTGAGCTCTGCGGATATTATCCGATGTTGATTTGCCTGGGATAAAACCGGATTGGTCCGGATGAATAATATCTGTGATAGCGCCACTAAGTCTATTAGCTAAAAGTTTGGTTAGGATTTTATAATCCACATTGAGTAGGGATATCGGGCGGTACGACTCACATTCCTCTGAATTTTTTCCTGGTTTCAAAATGACAACTATAGTGGCATCTTTCATCGAGACTGGTAATTCACCCTTCTGAAAGGCGTCCTCAAATACAGTTAATAACTGGGGATTTAGAGTATCTGCATATTTAATATACACCTCTAGAGGGAGACCATCCGGACCTGACGCCTTCCCTTTTGTCATGGAGGATAAGCATTCTTCTATCTCCTGTACCGAGAAAGGGGCCTCTAACTTGATTCTATTCTCCTCTGACAACCCTGGGAAGTTTGCCCTATCTAAATAGGAGTTCAATTCCTCCATTGAATACTGTGCCTGCGAAGTGTAGAGTTCCCCATAAAAAACTGCAAATCTATTCAGTATGTCTAATGGCGTAGTAGCCGTACCCTGGTTTGGTTGGGATATACGTAGCACTGGAGGGGACATGGTATTCTGTTTCGCTATTTGTGCAAGCAGCTTACTCGACTGATTACCGTGCTCAAAAAAGGATTGTTTAGAGAAGAATATCCTTCTTGCTGCTTTTTCCTTGACTAGAAGCAAGTATTGTCTGCCCGCTGACAGCCACGCTTCTCTGTTACCCTGGGATGGGTCCCGTACGAAAGTATCCTCTAAACCCCTGCATTGTTGTGCTAAATCCATTTCTTGTCTGGCTGAGGAGCGCTTAACATAGGAAATAGAGGATCTCAAGCACCCTCTCAAATACGCTTTTAATGTATCTGTGACGATCGCCGATCTCAGGTCACGTCACAGGGGTGAACTACACTACTGAGTTTATTAATTTACCTCATAAATCCACGCCCACCTACTCTAGATGACAGGATTATGCTAAATTACTCCCGTAGTTTCCAACACCCCAATAATTTATACCACAGTATGCTACCACCACCTATACTTATCTAGGCAATAGGGGCCTAAGTCTCTATGTTCCCTTAACACCAGTTCCTATAACACAGGTTATCTAAATTGAACATAAAATACAGGTAACGTTCCTCACCTTCGGAAGATTAAGTTCTGTAAGACTACAAGGAAGAGACTTATAAATATTTCAGATTTAATACACAATAGTGCAGTGCAATACATAAAATAGTTGTCAGAATAAAAGATAAAAAATATACATACAGTTACAATGCAATCAAACAGTTTATGAAAATAAAAGGGATAAAAGAAACAGAACAAAACCTTACTGATGTACAGCGGCGATATCCTGGCTGTGGGGACAGCTGAAAATATGGGCAGTCACTCCAACCGAGATATGGATCCCCAACGACTGACACTGACCCTCACTTCTCATGGCATTTTAAACCCAGTTTTTTCCCTCCAGTTCACTGGCTGATGATGTCACTGAGAGGAGGCTGTTCATATGATAATGAAGGGTACTCCTCCCATTACACAGTTGTATTTCTATAGAGAAACATAAAAGTGATCATGTGTCCTTGCAGGAATCCCCTAGAAATATAATATTACCTGCATTCACCTGTGCAGACATTTACCAACCAGGGCATATCAAACACCACTATAATAGGCCCATGTTTTTAGCCAATAGCCAATCCCAGGTAGTTCCTCTGAGTGTAGGGATCTGAATTTGACATATATATGAGGGCTATTTTCCCTGATCATAACTAGCTATGTGGGTCATTACAAATATAAATTATGACGGGGTTTGCCTTGATGTATCATACTTTCTTTGAACACCATGCCATTCTCCCATGTTTCTCCTGGTCCACAGACAGACACACCACAGGCATCCATTTGCATAGCTTTAGATGTTTGGTCAGGATGTTTGGTCAGCCCTAGTGACAAATCCTTAATCAGCACATCTCGCACCTTGGTGAGGAAAGAGCCAATTAAACATTTGTCAGACAGTGGACATCCTTTGATGGCCAAAGATCTGCATTTCCTATGCAAATCAGATGTATCTTCTGTGTCAGAGGGAGTTATGAAATTACCTCCTAGTAACCTATTTTTGATTCTCTTACCTATAACACCACACCTCCCCCCTTAAGACATGGCATGGGATCATTGATATAGCCATCAATATCCCAAGCCGATCTCCGCAGCTTCCCCCTGGCGCGATAACCCATCTGCGTTGCCATGCTCACTGCCCTTTTTGTGCTGGATAGTGAAATCATATTGTTGCAAGGCTAAACTCCATCTCAGCAGCTTCCCGTTATCACCTGCTACCCTGTGCAACCAACTAAGTGGGTTGTGGTCGGTCACTACGGTAAATCTGCGCCCATAGAGGTATGCCTGTAATTTCTGCAAGGCCCATACAATGGCCAAACATTCCTTCTCTACAGTGGCATACGCAACCTCCCTCGGTAGAAGCTTTCTGCTCAAATACATTATTGGATGTTCATGCCCTTCTGGATTTACCTGGCTGAGCACTGCGCCTAGCCCATAGGCGCTGGCATCAGTCTGCACCACAAACTTACGAGTGAAATCCGGGCTTTGCAAGACTGGGGAGCTAGCAAGGGCAGCTTTTAAAGCTGACAGAGAACTCTCGCAGTCGGCAGTCCAATTAACTATTTGAGGCTGTTTCTTCTTTGTGAGGTCTGTCAAAGGTTTTGCTAGGGAACTATAGTTAGGAACAAACTTTCTATAGTATCCTGCGGTCCCCAAAAAGGACATAACCTGTTTTTTGGTCTTAGGAGTGGGCCAGGCAGAAATTGCATCAACCTTTCCTGGCTCTGGCTTTAGTGTCCCTCCACCCACCTTGTGCCCGAGGTACTGCACTTCGGTCATGCCGATTTGACACTTTCCAGGCTTGATGGTCAGTCCTGCATCCTGGATACGCCTGAGCACCTGTGACAGGTGGGTCAGGTGATCCTCCCAGGTCTGACTGAATACAGCAATGTCATCCAGGTAAGCGACAGCAAACCCTTCAAACTTCTCTAACAGCTTGTTCACCAAGCGCTGGAATGTGGCAGGAGCATTTTTCATACCAAAGGGCATTACCTTGGACTCATAGAGTCCAAAGGGGGTGATGAAAGCGGACCTCTCCTGCGCTTCCACGGACATAGGGATTTGCCAATACCCCCGACTTAAATCCATAATTGTTAGGTACCGGGCACCGGCTAGCTGATCCAAAAGCTCATCTATGCGGGGCATTGGATACGCATCAAACACAGTGATGGTATTCAACTTCCTGTAGTCCACGCAAAATCGTGTTGTCTTGTCCTTTTTGGGGACAAGCACTACAGGTGATGCCCAGGCACTTTGAGACTCCTGGATCACGCCCAGCCCTAACATTTCCTCTATTTCTTTCTTCATGTCAGCCCTCACTTCTAGGGAAACTCTATAAGCTGCTTGCCTAACAGGTTGGTGATGCCCCGTGTCTACATGGTGAGTTGCTAGCGGAGTTCTCCCAGGTCTCCCTGTAAAAGTGGCAAGGAAGGGGTTAAGTACCTCCTGCAGCTGGAACTTCTGACCCTCAGACAGCTGTGAATTGACTACGGCATCCTCAATGGATCCTATCTCCTTTGCGGAAGCCACTAAATCCAGCAGTGTTTCACTTTCTCCCTCCTCTGGCAAACTGCAGACTGGCAGAGCGCACATATCCCGGTCATAATGCGCCTTGATCATATTCACATGAAAAACTTTGTGTTTCTTGCGAACATGATCGATCGTGACTACGTAGTCCACATCGTTGAGGCGTTGATGAATTGGATATGGGCCTTCCCATGCCGCCTGGAGTTTGTTTTGGGTCATAGGGACCAGTACCCATACCTTCTGACCCACCGCATACACTCTCTCTCGGGCATTCCTATCATACCACCTCTTCTGACTTGCCTGTGCCTGCACCATGTTCTCATGTACTAGGCCTGTCAGTTCCTGCATCCTCTCTCTGAATTTCAAGACATAATCTATCACAGAGACCTCTGGTGTAACCAATTCTCCCTCCCATGCTTCTTTCATGAGATCTAGGGGTCCACGTACCCTCCTTCCATACAGGAGCTCAAAGGGTGAGAAACCGGTTGATGCCTGCGGTACCTCTCGGTAAGCAAATAGCAGGTGCGGGAGATAACGCTCCCAGTCTCGCCCTTGGGACGCCACAAGCATTCGTAGCATCTGCTTGAGGGTCCCGTTAAACCTTTCACACAGACCATTAGTCTGAGGATGGTAAGGGCTGGCCACCAGGTGTTGCACCTGTATTTTCTTACAGAGGCACTGCATCAAATTTGACATAAACTGGGTCCCCTGATCTGTGAGCATCTCCCTGGGAAATCCTACACGGGAAAATATGGTCAGAAGGGCGTCTGCTACCTTATCAGCCCTGATGGAGGATAATGCTATGGCTTCTGGGTAACGTGTGGCATAATCCACTACCGTCAGGATAAAGCGCTTTCCAGAACTGCTGGGTATGGCCAAGGGCCCTACCAGATCCACAGCAATCCGTCTAAAAGGCTCATCAATTATGGGCAAAGGAATGAGGGGGGCCCGGTGCACAGGTCCCGACTTCCCCATCCTTTGGCACACAATACAGGAACGGCAGTAATCTGTCACATCATTCCCCAGGCCAGGCCAGTAAAAATTGTGTTTTAAACGACTCTTAGTCTTACTTATCCCTAGGTGACCAGCTAGTGGTATCTCATGAGCCACCCGCAGGAGTTGTTCCCTGAACTGACGTGGCACCACTAGTTGCCTGTCTTTTAATGCATCCTGCTGGGGATCAGTGGAAATACTTTGTCTATACAGTCTCCCCTGGTCCCAGGTTATTTTTTCAGTGTCCCCCTCCTCTGGGGTCCGATCAGCCAGCTGTCGCAGCTTCTGCAGACTATCGTCAGTGCGTAGGGCCATCTGAAACAACTGACATTCTGCGTCTGTACTGGCTGATAGCAACACATTCTGACTAACTTCTGCCGCTGGCTGCGGGCTGTCAGCTGTCCCCACTTCCTCTGCAGCAGACACAGTAGGGGGCCCAGAACCCAGGTTTGTGTTACAGGCACCCTGACTGCGCGTAACAGGAGAAATGGACACAACCTTCTCCCCGTCTTGGTGAACTGGTGTGTGTGTGCATGTGACAGGGATTTCATGCATGTTTATGACGTTTCCCGCTACTAAATCTACACACAAATCATTATCTGACGCTTTACAATCACCTACATCATTGCTAGTTATACAGTCTATATCCAATGCATTGTTAGATGAGTCTAGGCTATCACTAAGCACAGTAACATTATGTAAGTCTATAACATTGCTGGACACAGGGTCATCACATTCCATAGTATTGACAGTTTCATTATTATCATATACTACCTGCGGTGACACACATGGGGCAGCAAGTACGCTAGAGTCCTCCTCAAGGTCTGAAGAAATATATCTGGAGACTAAACGTCCCAGATCGGTTCCTAGTAACACATTAGTGGGGATTTTATCCGTCACTCCCACATCCATCATCCCTCTTCCCGCCCCCCAATCCAGGTAAACTCGTGCCATGGGTAAGGCCGGGATCAGACCACCAACTCCAGAAACAGTTAGAGTTTTTCCTGGGATAATGTCTTCTGAAGAAACAAGCTCTGGGTGGACAAGAGTCATTTCGGCACCAGTGTCCCTCAGTCCCATGGTAACCGTCTTGCCCACAGTGACCGCTTGTAAATTGTCACAAGATGCCCTCTCCCTCCCACCCACAAACAAAACTGCTGGGGACAAAATAGATGGTTTGGGCAAAGGGGTAGTTTTCCTCTTCTCTGGGCAAGCAGTGCTGATATGCCCCACTTGGTTGCATCCAAAACACCTGCGATTATCAACAGCAGGCCTGGGAAGTGGGGCAGGGGCAACACCTCCTGGTGATCTGCGAGTAGGGGCAAAAGTGTTAATAGGGGGCTTTCCCCCTTTCCAGCCTGGAACAGCAGGCTTTCGCGCCTCTGGCGCTCTGTTGGCGGCATATACATCCGCTATCTGGGCAGCCCGAAATCGCTTCCTGTATACCTCTGGGGTGAGGTTAAATCGTTGGATTAAGGCCTTTTTAATAGCCTCATAATCTTGATCGATAGTTGTGGGCAGGGCTGCAAACACCTCCAGAGCTTTGCCTTTCAGCCCTGGAGTCAGATACTTAGCCCAGTCTGCAGGTGGCAGTTGGAATTGTCTGCAGACCTTTTCAAAACCTTTCAAATAAACATCCAGATCGCCGTCTTTCTCCATGACAGGGAAACGCTCTAGACGGGGTTTAAGGTTGATTGTGCCTGTGGACTCACTCTGAGGTGAGGATGAAGCACTTGGCAGCTGCATTTGGGTCAACTTGAGCTGGTACTCCCGCTCTGCCTGGCGTTCTTCTCGCTCTGCTTGACGTTCTGCAAACTCTGCTTGGCGTTGTGCAGCTTCTCGCTCTGCTTGGCGTTGTGCAGCTTCTCGCTCTGCTTGGCGCTCTTGCATCACCAGTTGCATCCGCATATTCGGATCACAGTTGCCAATCTGCTGGAGGATTAGAGAAAGAGAAGACTCCATACCGTTTTGAGACCTGGTACTGCTGGTACTGCCATGCCCAGCCAGTTCCTGACTTGAGTCTCCTGTCCGTTCCTCTGAGACTGAAGTTTCCTGCTCTGTTCCCTCGGAATGGTGGAGCTGTGTATCATCTGCCACCAACGCTAGGATCAGATCCACTTTACTTTTGTTCGTTCCGTCCAGCCTTCTCTCCTCACAGAGGACTAGCAGTTCATCTTTCCTCTTATTTCTATACACCTCTGCCATCTTATCAGCGGTTTTTCAAAATAAAAGAAAGAAAAGAAAAAACAAGAAGGGGAAGGGAAACTGTTTTGCACGTGTGTATGTTAGCTGACAAATAGTATGCACTGAGTTCTTCCTTGTGGACTGTTGTATTCTTTTCAAGGATACTCCAGCCCTTAAGTGTAAAGGTTAATTTCTTAAACAAAACACTTAACGTCTTTAACAGTGTAAATGACAATAACACTATCCCACCGCTGCCACCAATCTGTGACGATCGCCGATCTCAGGTCACGTCACAGGGGTGAACTACACTACTGAGTTTATTAATTTACCTCATAAATCCACGCCCACCTACTCTAGATGACAGGATTATGCTAAATTACTCCCGTAGTTTCCAACACCCCAATAATTTATACCACAGTATGCTACCACCACCTATACTTATCTAGGCAATAGGGGCCTAAGTCTCTATGTTCCCTTAACACCAGTTCCTATAACACAGGTTATCTAAATTGAACATAAAATACAGGTAACGTTCCTCACCTTCGGAAGATTAAGTTCTGTAAGACTACAAGGAAGAGACTTATAAATATTTCAGATTTAATACACAATAGTGCAGTGCAATACATAAAATAGTTGTCAGAATAAAAGATAAAAAATATACATACAGTTACAATGCAATCAAACAGTTTATGAAAATAAAAGGGATAAAAGAAACAGAACAAAACCTTACTGATGTACAGCGGCGATATCCTGGCTGTGGGGACAGCTGAAAATATGGGCAGTCACTCCAACCGAGATATGGATCCCCAACGACTGACACTGACCCTCACTTCTCATGGCATTTTAAACCCAGTTTTTTCCCTCCAGTTCACTGGCTGATGATGTCACTGAGAGGAGGCTGTTCATATGATAATGAAGGGTACTCCTCCCATTACACAGTTGTATTTCTATAGAGAAACATAAAAGTGATCATGTGTCCTTGCAGGAATCCCCTAGAAATATAATATTACCTGCATTCACCTGTGCAGACATTTACCAACCAGGGCATATCAAACACCACTATAATAGGCCCATGTTTTTAGCCAATAGCCAATCCCAGGTAGTTCCTCTGAGTGTAGGGATCTGAATTTGACATATATATGAGGGCTATTTTCCCTGATCATAACTAGCTATGTGGGTCATTACAAATATAAATTATGACGGGGTTTGCCTTGATGTATCATACTTTCTTTGAACACCATGCCATTCTCCCATGTTTCTCCTGGTCCACAGACAGACACACCACAGGCATCCATTTGCATAGCTTTAGATGTTTGGTCAGGATGTTTGGTCAGCCCTAGTGACAAATCCTTAATCAGCACATCTCGCACCTTGGTGAGGAAAGAGCCAATTAAACATTTGTCAGACAGTGGACATCCTTTGATGGCCAAAGATCTGCATTTCCTATGCAAATCAGATGTATCTTCTGTGTCAGAGGGAGTTATGAAATTACCTCCTAGTAACCTACTTTTGATTCTCTTACCTATAACACCACAGTATCCCACACCAGTGCACTATTTTGTTCTTGTGAATGCGCTTCTAAAAAGACATCTAGTTGGTCAGGTATTCTGTCACTTCCCGTAAACAATTGCAACCAAAATGGGTGTATCTTAAGGGCTCCCCTCCTTCCCTCCGCCCGTTGATGTAACTGTAAAAGAATCGGGCTATGATCCGACACCCCTCTGGGCAAGTGCTCTATAGAAGCCATGCTTGAGAAAATGGCGGGAGATCCCAACACGTAGTCAATGCGAGACAGAGCGTTAAACTGCGGAGTATGGCACGTGTATTCCCTTATTCCCGGGTGGCTCACTCTCCATAGATCCAACCATCCTATCTCCTCTATCATAGATGCTAGCGGAGTGGGGCTCGTGGGCCCGACCTAACAGTAAAGCGATCCAACAAAGGGTCTATGGTGAGGTTCAGGTCCCCCATTAGTATAACTCGCGCCTCCTGATAAGTGGATGCGAATGTGATGGCCTCTCTGAGTATACTCATTGAGCCCTGTGGTGGGTTGTATATACCAATTATGACATAAGGGACAGAGTTTACATTAGCATGAACCAGCACATATCTACCATCAGTATCTATTCTTGTATGTAACGCCTCCCAGCGTAAATTCCTATGTACTAGCAGTGATACTCCCCGTGATGCTGAGGATCTAGTAGCATGCCGCCCCCATTGAATCCAAGATTTACTCAGCATATGCACCTTATCTGCCGTAAGATGCGTTTCCTGAAGGCATATAATATGAGGCATGTGCCTCCGTAGTATAGAAAAGACCACATTTCTCTTACCCGGCGTTCCCATCCCCCTCACATTCCAGGACATAACTTTAAGTGTCGCCATATTCCACTCTATACCATATCTCTATGTGAAGGCACCATCCCCCCACAATCAGCGAGCAGTGATAATGGGACCCTGTTCCCATGTCATCATGTAGCAGGCATGCAAAACCGTTTTGAACCTTAAACCAATAACTTTGAACAATTAAGCTCATCAGGAGCTGCTTAAGCCTACAAGGCATAAAAAATGCAAAGTGCATAAAAACGGGGGAAGTTTCCACTGCTTAGGTTAGTAACACAGAGGAATCAAGATAAGCAATAGTACCTTTTCAATGGCTTCACCCTTTGTTAAAGAGGCTCTGTCACCAGATTTTGCAACCCCTATCTGCTATTGCAGCAGATAGGCGCTGCAATGTAGATTACAGTAACGTTTTTATTTTTAAAAAACGAGCATTTTTGGCCAAGTTATGACCATTTTTGTAATTATGCAAATGAGGCTTGCAAAAGTCCAAGTGGGTGTGTTTAAAAGTACAAGTCCAAGTGGGTGTGTATTATGTGCGTACATCGGGGCGTTTTTAATACTTTCACTAGCTGGGCGCTCTGATGAGAAGTAACATCCTCTTCTCTTCAGAACGCCCAGCTTGTGACAGTGCAGATCTGTGACGTCACTCACAGGTCCTGCATCGTGACGGCCACATCGGCAGCAGAGGCTACAGTTGATTCTGCAGCAGCATCAGCGTTTGCAGGTAAGATCGACTTACCTGCAAACGCTGATGCTGCTGCAGAATCAACTGTAGCCTCTGGTGCCGATGTGGCCGTCACGATGCAGGACCTGTGAGTGACGTCACAGATCTGCACTGTCACAAGCTGGGCGTTCTGAAGAGAAGAGGATGTTACTTCTCATCAGAGCGCCCAGCTAGTGAAAGTATTAAAAACGCCCCGATGTACGCACATAATACACACCCACTTGGACTTGTACTTTTAAACACACCCACTTGGACTTTTGCAAGCCTCATTTGCATAACTACAAAAATGGTCATAACTTGGCCAAAAATGCTCGTTTTTTTTAAATAAAAACGTTACTGTAATCTACATTGCAGCGCCTATCTGCTGCAATAGCAGATAGGGGTTGCAAAATCTGGTGACAGAGCCTCTTTAAGCTGTATTTCAGCCATATAAGATTCCATGTTTCCTTCCTTATAACTTAGATAAACGTGAGGGTAATTAATCCAGTTATTTAAACTATAACATTTTACTCCTATGCCGCCTCAATATATCTGCCCCTCTCCCCTTATCTTCTTCAAGGTTTAGTACATACATATACTCCGTACATCAAGAACACTTCCATGTATATAACCCATGTGTGTGCGGGATCAAACATCCACTGCATAGGGACCCCTCATAAAATGCATAGTGCAATCATGTAAACTCACTGTCCCCTTCATATAACACATGGTCCTCAAGTCAGCGTCGAGGAGATCGTCCATGTCTGGTGAGCCACTCATCTGCCGCCTCAGGGGTAGTGAAAAACACGGATCTCTCTCCATCCACAACTCTCAGTCGCGCAGGGTACGCCATAGAATATGGGATCTGACGCTCCCGAAATTGTCTCTTGACGTGCATGTACGAGGCCCTCTGTCGTTGTAGCTCCGGGGAAAAATCCGGGAAAATGGACACCGTCGTGTTCTCCACTCTGATCTCTCCTTTGCGCCTTGCCGCCTGCAGCACCAAATCTCGGTCCTTGCAATTTAGCAATCTCGCCAGCAATGGTCTGGGATTCGCCCCGGGTGGTGGTGGTTTCGCTGGCACTCTGTGCGCCCTTTCAACTGCAAAGGCCATTGAAAATACTGTATCCGGAAATAGGTCTTTCAGCCACTTCTCCACAAATTCATCTGGTCTGGGCCCCTCCGGCCTTTCAGGGAGGCCTATTATCCTCAGATTATTTCTTCTCAGTCGATTCTCGAGATCATCTGCTTTTTGGCGCCACAACTCCACTTTTCCCGACAGGTCTCTCAGCGTGCGCGGTACTCCTGCCGTTACATCTTCCAGGTCCGAAACCCTTGTCTCAACCTGAGTTACCCGGTCTCTCAGATTATGGAGGTCCTGCCGCATCAGACCAACATCCACCTTCACCTCCTCCACCTTCGTTGTTACCGAGGTACGTGTCTCCAGAATCGCCGCCAGGAGCGTCTCCGTCACCTGCTTCAGCATTAACTCGGGGGGCACCGCTTCCACTGCCTCGGCGAATGCAGCAGGCCGTCTCTCCTGAACATGTGCCGACGAGGACTGCTCCCCCCGGGCGCCATCTTGTCCCGAGTTCCTGGCGAACTCTTTCAGTTTTTCCACCGCTCCCGATGTCTTGGAGGGTCCCATATTGTGCCGAGTGGGTTTCCTACCCTTCTTTCTCAACAGGTAAGGAATTTTGGCTGAAATACTTTCTCCACAGGATGAAATACAGGGTTCAGCACACGGAGCTAAGGTTCAGTGCGACCGCTCACATCCGTGCCTGGCCACGCCCCCTTATAAGTATAATTTAGTTAAGGTGGTGTATGTGATTAATAATAAAAAAAAAATAATATATATATATACACACACACACACACACACACACACACACACACACACTGGGCCATTTATATGGATACACCTAAATAAAATGGGAATGGTTGGTGATATTAACTTCCTGTTTGTGACACATTAGTATATGGGAGGGGGGAAACTTTTCGAGCTGGGTGTTGACCATGGCGGCCATTTTGAAGTCGGACATCTTGTATCCAACTTTAGTTTTTTCAATGGGAAGAGGGTCATGTGACATCAAACTTATCGAGAATTTCACAAGAAAAACAATGGTGTGCTTGGTTTTAACGTTACTTTATTCTTTCATGAGTTATTTACAAGTTTCTGACCACTTATGAAATGTGTTCAAAGTGCTGCCCATTGTGTTGGATTGTCAATGAAACCTCTTCTCCCACTCTTCACACACTGATAGCAACACCGCAGAAGAAATGCTAGCACAGGCTTCCAGTATCCGTAGTTTCAGTTGCTGCACATCTCGTATCTTCACAGCATAGACAATTGCCTTCAGATGACCCCAAAGATAAAAGTCTAAGGGGGTCAGATCGGGAGGCATTTCTTCTGCGGTGTTGCTATCAGTGTGTGAAGAGTGGGAGAAGAGGGTTGCATTGACAATCCAACACAAAGGGCAGCACTTTGAACACATTTTATAAGTGGTCAGAAACTTGTAAATAACTCATGAAAGAATAAAAGGAACGTTAAAACCAAGCACACCATTGTTTTTCTTGTGAAATTCTCGATAAGTTTGATGTGTCACATGACCCTCTTCCCATTAAAAAAACTAAAGTCGGATACAAAATGGCCGACTTCAAAATGGCCGCCATGGTCAACACCCAGCTTGAAAAGTTTTCCCCTCCCATATACTAATGTGCCACAAACAGGAAGTTAATATCACCAACCGTTCCCATTTTATTTAAGTGTATCCATATAAATGGCCCACCCTGTAAATCTCAACTGTTGCTTCTATAATTCCGGATTCATGAATGCCATTGTAAAGGATCTGCCAGGCACAGCTTCGGGGTTAACGCCCATAGGTAATCAGTCGGCACCTGAGTCTATGTCTCGGAGACTGACTCCAGCTTCCACCACTCAGGCTGGCAGGCTTAGGAGTGGGAGAACCTATCGCAGCCTGGGCAGACTCAGCTAGCTCCCGCCCTCGGTCTATTTATACCTGCCTTTCCTGTTCCTCCTTTGCTTGTGATTCTTCTCGTGTGGTTTCCTGGCCCAGCTACAGCTTCTGACTATTTGATCCTGCTCCATACTGACCCTGGCTTACAGACTACTCTCCTGCTCTGCGTTTGGTACCTCATACACTCCTGGTTTGACTCGGCTCGTTCACCTCTCTTGTTGCTCACGGTGTTGCCGTGGGCAACTGCCCCATTTCCCTTAGCTTTGTGTACCCTTGTCTGTTTGTCTCGTGCACTTACTGAGCGTAGGGACCGCCGCCCAGTTGTACCCCGTCGCCTAGGGCGGGTCGTTGCAAGTAGGCAGGGACAGAGTGGCGGGTAGATTAGGGCTCACTTGTCCGTTTCCCTACCCCTATCATTACAGCCATTCTTGACGAGATAGTTCAAGGATCCCCAGTGATGCCGAGGCACCTGCCAATAGCCACAACTCATCGGCCTAAGGCAGTATTTTGTTAAATTCAGAGATTTCTGTATCTTAGAAACCGAGTCAATGCGATTTTCATTATGCTATATGAAACTGCATTTAGGAGTGAGTGTGTGCGGTCTATTCATCATAGAAATAAGAGTGCTGTAGGGGTCAATAACCCGATATAAACTGCAGTATTAGCCATACTTGCCAAGTTTTGCAAAGGGATATTAGGGAGATTTCGAAATGTGGTTTAGAAACCAGCGCACAGACATTTTTGGCCATATGCTCTGCGGATTCATGTAGGGCACGTCTCTAACCTACGACACTTGAATCACAAATCGTGCATATGACCTTCTTCATCACATCCCAAAAGGAATACAGATCCCAGATTATACCCCCGGAACAAAAACACAGAACCTAGAACAGACCCCCCTAAATAAACAGACCCCAGTCTTCTTAATACAGCCCTCAGACCAGACCCCATATTAATAAATCCCCAAGATCAGACTGTTCCTGCAGTCATCTTCACTTACAGGCACCATGGCCGTGGAAAACATCCTGTCTGCAGCAGTGTCTGTGAGGGCGGTGCCTGGGAGTATAGAGGACTGCAGGAATGGGGAGAGGTATGATTTAAAGAGGCTCTGTCACTTGTTTAGTAATGCCCTATCTCCTAGTTAATCTAATAGGCGCTGCCACACTGATAACACTAGTGAAAATTGTGTCCCAAAATGTTTATTGTTTTAAAAAAGTTATAAGCTTTTTTTTAAATTATGCAAATGAGCCTTTATTAGACAAGTGGGCGTCAACACCAGCGATTCTCCTGAGGTGGAGCTACCACACAGCCTCTGACACAGTGCGAGACTGGAGGGAAGGAGTATCAATTCCAACAGCCATATCTCAGGCTGTGGACCACTTAGAACAGAGGTTCTGGTGGCATATGAAAGACGAGATTCTAATCTTTCATATGACACCAGGATCGCAGTAGCTGTGAAACAACCAGATATTGCCAGCTTAATACACAGTCAGGAATGGAAGCTGTATACAATATGATCACGCTATGTCGCTGGGCAGGGAAGGGGGAGAAGCTGTATTCGGACTGGACAGCGTCATACAGAAAACATTACACCGCCCAGAGTGAAAAGAAAGAGTCACCTCCCATTTGGCAAGTATAGCCACATTAGCATATTTAGAAAAATGCACATAAAACTTTGCAAATAATAAACGTAAAAAAATTTACACTGTAGTTATCAGCATCACAGCGCCTAATAGATTAGTTAGGAGATAGGGAATTCATAAACTGGTGACAGATCCTCTTTAAAAAAAAAAAAAAAAAGAAGAGGCGCGTGTGGCAGATTTACCATTTCAAGACAGTTGGCAAGTATGGGATTAAATAAAGTAACATATGAATGCAAATATCCAAAACGCAAGCGGATTTGGAAAGCTGCATTTACCCAACACTCCAGGCTCCCCTTTACTGAGATTCATTTGGCTCAGTGTATGGGTGATGATGAATGATGATGAATGATGATGAAAAGTAAAGGCCACCATCCAGACTTGTTTTAAAGGGTTCTCCGAAGTGTATATAAAAAGGAAAGTAGATCCAGAGTTTTATATATATATATATATATATATATATATATATCTTTTACTTGTTTCTCTTAAAAAGTTGCTCTAGAAAAAACATACATGTACAGACAATATATATAAGGTAGCAAGTGCACTGAATTTTTGGTACTCATTCGTAGCCTGTATCCAGTATCGTGAGGTAATTCGATATTAACAGCAGTTCATGCGTGTTTATAGTGAATAGAGAGTGTTCATCAATTTTTATATATCTAGGGATCCTTTCTTGTGAGTAACCAACAGGTGCTTATAGGTGACCAACAGGTACAAGAGTGCGGGGCTCAATGCCCCCCTACCCGTATAGATGTCATCCGTTTTCTCTGATAACCTTTTAAGCTTGGTGTCCAGTGGAACAGGAAAAAACTCTCTTGGTATATGTAAACGCTCGTAATATAGATCAAGGGAGACACTTGCTACCTTATATATATTGTCTGTACATGTATGTTTTTTCTAGAGCAACTTTTTAAGAGAAACAAGTACAAGTTATATTTTATATATATAAAACTCCGGATCTACTTTCCTTTTTCAGTGTATGGGTGGCAATTTTTCACACTTGTGGTTTTCTTGACGTCATGAAAATAAACTATTCATGCGCTGACAACCTAATGGGATTGTTAGTTTACAGAGCAGCCAATCTGAACAAGCAGAGCTGCAGTGTAAAGCACACGGAAGGTACAGAACAGTATCAAGTGCTTGCATTTAGACTTTCTTACAGATGGAAATGGCTCCCCGAGAAGTTGAACTCGACATTCTGGCACGTCATCCAAATTAAATAGGATGAAATATCAATATATAGGAAAAGAATCACAGAAATTGTGCAATACACCACCAAAAGGATACAAATTATTTTGAATTTACAAGACAGCACAGCTGCGTTTAAATATATTGTAAAAAAAATATCTTACCAATACAAATCGAAAAGACACGGTCAGCGGAATCTGCCGGCATCCTCATGTATATGGGGAAGGACTCCACAGTGCTACAGTAACAATATCAGTGCATAAGTGCACGGCAATAAAATTGAAAAAGTATATACCCATCAAAACTGACACATATACAAAAAGAAAACCCAGTAACCGCTTTTTTTTCTTATGAAAATGGAAAACCCCTTTAATGTTATTAGTTTCCAAAATGACACAATCAACATGAATTTGACATAGTTTTTTTTTAATAGAATTTTTACACACCAGTGCCAGCTACAATAAATAATTTTAATGTACAACGGTCTGGAAACCATGTTCTGCTGTTTCACTAATCTCTTCTTCCTCCACATGCTTTTGCGGATACCCAGAGCTGATGTTTTCAGGTTTGCTGCACTCGGCAGGAGGACCAAGTTCTTCTAGTTGTCTCTCCTGGGTTACCTCCAATTCCTCAAGTCTTTTTCGTAACATGGAAAGTTCTTTTTGATGCTGCTCCTCCTGCAAAAAGAAAACAAGAAAAAAACAAAAACACTGCATATCTGTTTTACAGTGGCCAGATATTACATGCATGTGTATGGATATATGTACTAAAGGGGTTTCCCAGTAATCAAATTTATTACCTCGCCACAGGATAGGTGCCAAGTGTACGATCGCTGGAAACCCCCCTAGAATGGGGGTCCCGACCCCGTTCCTCCTCACTGCACGATCGCAGTGGGACGGATTTTGAATGGAGCACTTGGCTATGTTCGCCGGCCCATAAACATTGAATGGAGCGGCAGTGCAAATGCACAACCGTGGATCCAATCAGAATCCTCGTTACTGCTACTGTGCAGTGAGGCGGAACAGGGTTCAGGACCCCCATTCTAGTGAATGGTCAGGGGTCTTAATAATGGGGCCCCTGTGGATAGTTGATAAATGTGCTTAGTGGGAAACCCCTTTAATTCTTAAAGACACAGAGTAGTAGTGCGCTGTGTATCACTGCCACCCCATTCTATGCATCGTCCCATTCTGAGGGTCCTCTTACACGGCCCGACGGCGAGCGCCAATCAACGAGACGTTACTACGATCGCTGGTCCCCATACATTTTTATTATGTTGGCGGCACGTCTCCCTGTTTACAAAGAGAGATGTGCTTCCGACAACGCTAATATTTTACTGCTGCATAAACAATACGATCAGCTGATGAACGAGCATTTGCTTGTTCATCGGCTTATGGTTGCCCTGTTTACATTTATGATTAGGAACAAGTGTTCTATGAACACTCCTTTGCCCGATAATTGGCCCGTGTAAAGGGCCTTAACACTTGCATTGTAAATTATTTTTTTTTTTTTAAGTAAGAACCCATGGGAAAGATTTATCAATAGCAGCGCACCAAACAATGGTCTCTCCTCCAGTGCGGTGTACATAGATTCATCAACAGGGCATACAACCTGTTGATAAATCTGTTGGTATCTTAGAAAAGTGTTAAAAAACAACAACAACCTGACTTGGTTTTATTTAAGAACGGGTCAGAAATCTTTCATAAACAGGTGGTGCTAGGCTAGATCCCAACGACTCACCCACTTTTTTCTGACAGTCGCACAAGTAGGGTAGGGGTTTCTTAAATACAATTTGTTGTTCGGCAGAAAGCCACATTTTTCAATGTATTCATGCCAGAAATCGAAATCTTCCCAAAGGTTTTAAAATACCAGTTCAAAAATTATGTCCTGGAAAATAAAATGTATACTGCTGCAAACTCAATACCATTATCTTACATATCGCTGGTTACCTGCACATTTTGAAAAGAAAACGCCTCTGGAACCATTGTGGATGACAGGTAACTGGATGTCTTCAAGTACCCAGAGGCTCCAATATTTGGACCAAGTATTAAAGTGCGGAACTCATTATGTCTGCGCTGAAGATCCTTCATTCTTTTCTGGAGACGTCCATATTCTTCTTGGGGAATGTTCTGTCTAAAGTAGCAGCGGATATTCAGAAATGCATGCATTGTGGCCGATTATGGTAAACACAGAAAACAGTAATTATTCATTAGGCAGCGCTTCGTGATGGAGGACAGAAAATAAAGTGCCAGTTCTCCACGCTCCTGTGGAGAATGCCATTGTTACTTTTTATAATGTACAGGGGCTAGATAGTGCATATTTTCTACAGTACACTATTACGGGCATGAAGCCACAATATTGACATACAGATGACCATTCTTATTACGATTACTATCTAAGGCAGTAAAGAAACAAAAAAACATTCACATCTATGTACTCAAATATTAGCCACTATTGAAGCCAGTTAGGATGTTGATATTATTCCATACAAGGTCTATATGACAACACTGCACCTAGCGGAAATCAGAAAGAAACATGACGTCATCAGAAACCCTCAGGGCTGCTTGAAACTACAGGCCCAAATCATGTGGGTTTACTTCAAATTTTGGTGTACTCTAAAGGATAAATGTTTATTTTTTGCAATGAAATCTGGTGCGGAAAATCTGCAGTGTATACGCTGTGTTTGTTCCTACCGTTATTGAATGTGGAAATTCCCAACAGTAATAAGCCTACCCAAAAGTTATGCTTACTTTTCTTAAAAGTTAAGGGTTTTCTATACTTTTCAACATTGATGGCATATCGCTATGACTGGGAACTACTCATTTATTAACGGTACCTTTGCACTACATTTTTTCTATTGTTCATTGGCTCATTGTTGATTTTGTTTCTTCAAATGCAAAACAAAGAAACTAATTGGTTTTCATTAAAAATGTCCTTCCATTTTGTTGCTGTAGAGTCTGTGCAGCTCCTGTATATAGCTGGCTGTACTGCTGCTTCTGACGTAGATCTGACAGCACACTGCTCCTGTCGACTCAGGGCTGACGTAATCCGATCTTTCCCTCCTTTCACTCACTGTTGGGTCTCTTCACACACCATTTTTTTAAACTTTTAAACGCTGGTATAAAATATCATAGATTTCAAACGTTTTTCATTTTTGATGCCGTTTCTTTCGTTAGTAAAATTTGAACACGTGTTTTTTCTGCCGTTTTTAAAGTCGTTTAGAAAAGTTGATCAGAAAAAACGCCCCTGAAAAACACACCATACCCATAGTATGCTACATTTTGGGGAAAAAAAAAAACTGCCACTGACCCTAAAAAAACACCACAAACCAAACCGCTTTGTATGTAATGTTTTCTATATTTTGCTATAGACTATAAAGTAATATCTGGAGACAGGGTTTTAGACATAAAAAAAAAAAAAAAAGCAGAAAACGCCAACGAAAAGCGACAGCAGCATAGAGGCAAGGGGAGGAAGTTGTACAGAGAAGGCAAGAGTATAGAAAAGGAGAAGAGTACCTAGGCAGTATTCGTAAGTGGAGGGAAGATTACATACGCTATAGATAGGGAGAAGAGAACCCACAACAGAGTGTGCAGAGGGGAATCACACAGGTTCTACTGTATGACAGTATAGATTGGTAGGTGAGCAGAGAGAATGCAGGCAGAATCAGTGTTCGTGTATGCACAGCAAATTATACAGGGACTGTATTAGAAGGAGAAAGCGGAACAGCAATAAAGCTGTACAAGTACATGGCATCTAGCAGCATCCTAAAGTCACAGGCCTTACAGCCAACATGTATTACTGGGAGGGATTTGCCCACATGAGTTAAGTCTAAAACTAGGAGCAGGTTGCAAACTGCATATCAGGAAGCATGAAAATGAATGAATGAATGAATGAATGAATGAATGGAGATAGCAGCCTAACTTTTTTTTTGTAACTCCAGGTAACCACTGACATGTAAAAATATTTTTCCCCCCATATCAAAAGGTGTCCATTGCCTACACTTTAGGTAATAAACAAAAAGGTGCTTTTGTGATGTAAATTCATAAAGATGGTGGTCCCAGCAAGACATAACTAGACAATCACTACTCAAGTTTCTCATTGCCTATTGGTTGTAGTGTTACGGTAAACAACAGGCACTACAAAGGAAAAAAGGCACAAAGGGCTTTGAAACAAACCTAAATTTCTGCTGGTCTTAAACTTTTACATTTTGAAATATTGCTGAAAGTTTAATATTTTAAAATGTAAAAAAAACAATGAAGTGAATGGCTCATCCATGGCCTCTAGCTTAGTACACACATTGGAGTATACAGAGAGTGTTCACATTGGTAAATGGCTTCTCTATTCAGGAGCTGTTCATTTCTTCTCAATAAAGAACTCCTGGAAGACACTTTAGCTGGCAAATCCCGACAACGTTTACTGGATTCACAAACGGACTGTCTGATTGTCGAAGTAAGGATCTGACTGGTTGGATTTCGGTCTTATGTCATTTCACTTATTGCACACTTAGCCATGTAAAATATACATGATTATGAAGAAGTCATGGCTCAAAGCTGTTGGCTGAAGTATTGTTTCCAAGAATAGAGTGCTGTGTCACAGTCAAGAAATCCACTCACCTATTTAATATAGATATTTCCGTCTCAAGTTCCTCTTTCTTTGCCTCCAAAAGTTCTATTTTTTCTTTTAATTTTCTGCATCTATTCTCATGTATATTCTTTCTCTGCAGGAGTAATAAAAGTGATAAATCATTAAAGAAAAAGTCTGGAATGATACGACTGTCCAACGATTAAAATGTACAATGTGTTATTTGAATATAATGGTGGTTTCTCTTCTGCTGTTGCATCAAGACATTTCTTTGAGAGCAATAGAGTTCCTTTACACACCACGCGCTACCATAAATTTCTCTTTTAAAAAAAAAACCCGTATATAACCTATAATGGCATGTTCACACACAGCAGATTTGGGGCAAACATTTCTGCGAAGTTCCCATACATCTGAATTGGGTTTGTAAAAATCCATGCATATCCTACAAACCCATTCAGCAAAAAAGAAAAAAAAAACCAAAACTGCCAATTGTAAAAATAACCGGATCAGACAAAAATAAGCAAATAGTTCATAATAGTATTCCACAAAAAAAAAAGAGAAAGAAAAAAAAAACTACTGTTTTTGCAGGCAATTCTAGAAAGTAGTACATTTTCAAATATATTTGTGAAAAATCTCCCTTACATTTTCCTTCATCATAGTCCTGCTGCCGAGCACCTAGGACCACCTAACTTAAAAGTTAAATTTTGCGGCAGCGGCGCTGATTGGTAAGATCAATAGGGCGTCCACTGAATTCAATAGTTAGTTATTAGCAGCCCCCTTATGAGAGGTCATAATGAGAAAAGAGAGGTTTACTTAAAGCAGACAAACAACTTTAATTTAAAATACATGTTCTCATAAAAACATATGGGCTACTGTCCATTTTTTTATGTTACATAATATCTGATTAATATGTTATATGGATGAAGTGGAAGTAAAGTGAAACTGTATTCCATCAATAGCACATACAGTAATTTAAATTCCCTTAAAGCCCCCACATGCTCCTTGATCAAAACAGATCTGCATGTAAGAGTAAAAATGTTGACGTGATTCGGGCGTTTTACACCTCGAATTACGCCTGAAAAATGCCCCTAATACGTCTACAAACATCTGCACATTGCTTTCAATGGGTTTTACAGTGTTCTGTTTCCACGAGGTGTAATTTTACGCGTCGCTGTCAAAATACGGCGCGGAAAAAGAAGTGCATGTCACTTCTTGGGACGTTTTTGGAGCAGTTTTTCATTGACTCCATTGAAAAACAGCTCCAATAACGGCTGTAAAATACGCGAGTTGCTACAAAGACATCTGAAAATCGGGAGGGGTTTTCGCCTGAAAACAGCTCCGTATTCAGACGTATTTTGCGTTTGTGTGTGAACATACCCATAGAATAATCCAATCTTTAAACCCCTTAAGGAAACAGTCAATTTTGGCCTCGAGGACAGAACAATGTTTTTATTTTTTTCCTCTTTGAATCACAGAGCTTATAAATGTTTTAATTTTTGTTTGACGTAGCTGTGGGAGACTGTTTTTTGCGCGAAGAGTTGTACTTCATGTAGGTGCCATTTTTTGGTACATATAAATTATCGTTTAATTTCTATAAATTTTTATTTTGGCAAAAATGCAGAAAAAAAAGAATTTTTTTTAAAAGCATACACTAACATTACTATTTTTTTTATTATTAATCCCATAGGGGTATTTATTATTTTGAGTTTTATTTTTTTAACTTTAATGTACTGGCATATATCTATACGCCAGTACATTATCTCCGTACTGATAGTAAACAGGCAGTCGTTGGGGCATACCGAAGTATGCCCTAACAGAAGATATGGTCAGTCCGTCAATGAACCCCTGGGCTCTCTGGCCATACAAGGTATGTCCAGCGATCACATCACAGGGATTTCCTGTGATGCGATCAAAGGGTAGTCCCCCTTCTCATTTTCCCTTTGAATGCCGAAATCAGCTTTGATCACGGATTGAAAGGGTTAACGGCAAAGAGAAGAGGTTTCTCTTATCTTTGCCATTAGAGCAGGGCTGCGGCTGTGTATTATAGCCGTTGCAACGACCCTGATTGCGTAGGCACACTTGTTGTGCCCGCGCTATCAGCATGGCATCTATGCTTATCATGATGCGGCAACGTCCAGCTGCTCATGACGAGCATAGAAGTCATGCGTCCTTAACCGGTTGAAGGTGGAACTGCAAAATAATGAACAAAATCTAATTTACCTTCTTTTGGGCCTCAGCTGCTCTTTGCATTTTCTCTTTAACCTGCTTATATTTTTCTTGTAGCTGAGACAGCTCCTCCTGTAATGTGTGTTTTACCTGTAGCCATTCTATTTGGTTGCCTTCTAATTCTCTGCACAAAAGAAATGAAGCAGCCAATCAGAGATATATACAAACCGCCTTAACTACATACGCATACGTTTTTTTTTAAAGAAATATCCTTAATTTCCCTTTAAGGATAATTTTAACTTTTCATGTGACTTTTCAGAAAAAGCGGTTATCTGCTTGTGCATGAGGAATAACAGTATTTCTGATCATTATAGGACTTGTATATGCAATTTTTTTTTAGCAGTTTTCCCCTCTGCGGGCTGTCTCACTAATTCTCAGTTTTCTCTGAGCAAGTGGGTGGAGCCTAACTGCTATCATGTCTTCTATACACACAGGAGGAAAATAATCCTGCTCTCCTGTCTCTAGCGATCACATAAATAGAAGCTGCAGCAACACGGAGGACATTATACAACAGTAAGGAGCAGTGTAGCTGAGAATCCAACACTGGGGTGACATAAATCTTACCAGCAGCCTGTGTCTCCTCTCTCTGCTCCCTCCTCCCCACTCTATAAACTTCTATGGACAGCGTGTCCATGTCTCTCTCTCCCTGCTCCCTCCTTTCCCTCTCTATAGACTTCTATTAGCAGGCAGTGAAGAGACACACCCGCAGTCCATGTCCTCTGCTTTGTAACTAGAGATGGATTTTGCATGACAACAGAGGATGAACAGCAGATTACAGGAATAGACACACCTAGTGACAATAACGTCACACAGAATTTGCATGGATAAAACAACTACATTTTAACAGTAAATAAATGACAAAGTTGATGTCCATCAGGTATACGATTAGATTAGAATAAAATGTTTGAAAAGTTAGTGTCCATTTAAAATCTGCAAGAATTCAGAAAACAGTGCAAATACCATCATTCCTGGAATCCATATGGACACAAACTTCTGTATTGTAACATTCATTAAAGGGGTTGTCCGAGATAAAAGGACAGTGTTAATGCTTGTAATTTATAAATATAAATAAATTTGTAATATACTTACTTTTTTCCAAAGTGGCCCTGTTTCCAGATCCTGCCGTGGGGTACTTGACAGGTGATGTCACTCTCTGGCCGCTGCGTTGATCTTCAATTCTTTTCAGGGTATATGACACGTCACTTGTGACGTCCCCGGTATGGGATGTTCTGTTGTAATGTGCATGCGCGGTACCTGCTGTTATCTCGAGAACAGCAGGGACCGCGAGAACAGCAGAACAGCCCGTACCGGGCACGTCACAAGTGACGTGTCGTATACCCGGAAAAGAATTGAAGATCAAAACAGCGGCCAGAGCTAGTGCAGAGAGTGACGTCACCCGTCAAGTACCCCACGGCAGAATCTGGAAACAGGGCCACTTTGGAAAATGTAAGTATATTCCAAATTTACATTTATAAATTACAAGCATTAACACAGTCATTTTATCTCGGACAACCCCTTTAAGGAGGTAGTACACTTTGGACAATCTCAGGAAGGTCCCCGGACAATAAGCTCATCCCAGGATGCCATGCTTCTGGGACCCCCAGAAATCAACTGTAATCTGTGGGGAAACTTGGCATGTGTTCAATTTACCTGCAGCACCTCCACAGGGGGAATGAGGCATTACACAGGTCCTATAGAAATCCTGTGCAATGCGACTTTTGAGCGGTAGCAGGAAGAACTCGAGGTGTGCATGAGAGGACATGGGCCACATGTAAGTGTATTGAGTTTTATTACCAAAACAATCACCATTAAAAGAATACAAGTAGGCTTACTTTTCGGCATCCTGTTGGGCTTTTTCTGCCTGGCTTCTAGCACAACGATTTTCTTGTTTAAGTCGTTCTACCATGTCCCGGAGTTTTTCATTAGCATGTAACAAATTGTTTTCTGACTCCGACAGGGACAGTACCTGAGTTCTTAAGTCACTAATTTCCTGCAAGTGAAAGTGAACAGAAAAAAAGAGAACACAGTTAAATAAATAAATAAGAGTGAAGTTTAGATTTGGCTATATTATTGACGCACATAACTTAAACCTTACATTGAAATTCCCAAGTTATTGCAAATACTAAGAGAATAGGGAATGAAGATTTAACACCTTAACGACCGCCCACCGTCTTTTAATGGCAGGCAGTGCAGGCGCTTCGTCTACAGTGACATCTTTTGGCGTTGCTGTAGAAGAGGGTGATGAGTGCTCCTGTGAGTGTTCATCCTCTAAGCAGGAGCTGTAACGAACAGCTCCTTATCTTCGAGGAGCCTGCTGACTACAGCTGGGTTCGGAAAACATTTGGACCCCAGCTGTTTAACGCTTTGATCGACGCGGTCCGTGAACGCGGCAAGATCAAAGGGAACTCACCGCGTTGATCTAGTCATTGGAAACCTGGTGACGTGATCAAACACCGGGGAATCCCTCTGCAGTCAGCCCTGGGGACCTAGAAAGGACCCCAGGGCTCTCTGTTCAGTAAGCCTGCTGTTCGGGCACACTATGTGCTGCCCTAATAGAAGCCTGTGTCATAGTGACACAGTATGATGTATTAGCATACAGGAGTATGCTAATACATTACAAGTAAAAAATAAAGTTATAAACAAAGTTATCCCTTAATCGGATTTTTAAAAAAAAGTGACCAAAAAAATAAATAAATAAAAAAAAGTCCCCAAAAAAAAAAAAGTCATTCTTTTGCATAAAGTATATGTTATTGCCCCTACACTAAATAAAAACAAATTAGGTATCTAAACGACTGCAATAACCTGAAGAATTAATCTAATGGGTTGTTTAGCTTGAAACGTGAACGGGATAAAAAAAAACAAACAAGAAAATCTATGCAGAGTATCGCTTTTTCTTATATTCACATCATAAAAATAAAAAAAATTCTACCTCCAAACTATGAAAAAAAGTAATACTATTTCTTTTGTTTTATAAAACAAGGCCTCATCAATGAAAAAAAAAAAAAAAAAGTTATAGCTGCTGAAATGCAGAGGTAAAAACTGAAAAATGTAGCTGGTCATTAAAGGAACAGTGTCACCAACATTTTTTTTTTATATCAGTTCTCTGTAAGGCTATGTTCACACGGGGTCTTTTGCCGAGTTTTTTGACGCGGAAACCGCGTCGCAAAACTCGGCAGAAACGGCCCGAGAACGCCTCCCATTGATTTCAATGGGAGGCGTCGGCGTCTTTTTCCCGCGAGCAGTAAAACTGCCTCGCGGGGAAAAGAAGCGACATGCCCTATCTTCGGGCGCTTCCGCCTCCGACCTCCCATTGACTTCAATGGGAGGCAGGAGAAAGCGTGTTTTCTGCCCGCGGCGCTCAATGGCCGCGGGCGAAAAACGGCGCGATAATTGCTATTCACACGGAGTATTTTGGGGGAGGAATATCTGCCTCAAAATTCCGTTTGGAGCTTTGAGGCAGATATTCCTCCCCCAAAATACTCCGTGTGAACATAGCCTTAGGGTTTTATTAAAAACGTTTATATTTGTGTGTTTGTGTGTTACTTTTTTCTATTTTTACACTTTTTCTTCCCTATGGGGGCTGCCATTTTTTTTTCCATTTCTGCATGTGTCGATTAACGACACACACAGACATGGAATACGGCAGCTCCAGTCCCATAGGGACTGCGAACGGGGCCCGTTCCATCCACTATGGTGTACGCCGTGTGTGTGGGAACGGCGCATGCGCCGCTCCCACACAGTCCGATTTGAAATGCGCGCCGTATGGCGCCATTTTCCTGTGGACCGGAAGTCGCGGCCGGGCAGTAAGATTACTACTTCCGGTCGCAGCTTCCGGACTTTTGCACATGGAGCAGCGGCAGCAGCAGCAGACGGAGCGGACGGACCGGAGGGAGCGGCGGCGAATGGAGCAGGTAAGTGATTTCTATGTATGTTCGTGTTTCAGTGTGTTTTACTAGTGTACGTAAACCTTCTACACTGTGTGTTAGCTCAAAAAATGGCGACACACAGTGTAGGAGGTTAGACCGTTCAAACCCCTCGTTTCTCCCGGCACTAGCCAGGATAAAGGAGGGGGGGATTCTGAGAGCTCACTAGAGCGAGGGATTTATATTTGTAAAAAACACCAAGACTTAGAGAAAATTAGCAAAAATGTATCTACTTGTAAAACAGATAGTAATACCACACAAAATACTTACTAGTTTGTATTTCCCATATGTCTACTTTATGTTTGCATCGTTTTTTGAACATTCTTTTCTTTTTCTAGGACGTTACAAGGCTTAGAACTTTAGCAGCAATTTCTCATATTTTCAAGAAAATTTCAAAAGCCTATTTTTTCAGGGACCAGTTCAGTTCTGAAGTGGCTTTGAGGGCCCTATATATTAGAAAGTCCCCATAAATCACCCCATTTTGAAAACTGCACCCCTCAAAGTATTCCAAACAGCATTCAGAAAGTGTTTTAACCCTTTAGGTGTTTCACAGGAATTAAAGCAAAGTAGAGGTGAAGTTTACAAATTTCATTTTCTTTTTTTCGAAAATTTATTTGTAATACATTTTTTCTGTACCACAAAAGGTTTTACCCAAGAAATGCAACTCAATATTTATTGCCCAGATTCTGCAGTTTTTAGAAATATCCCACATGTTGCCCTAGTGCGGTAATGGACTGAAACACAGGCCTCAGAAGCACCTAGTGGATTTTGGGGCCTCCTTTTTTTAGAATATATTTTAGGCACCCTATCAGGTTTGAAGAGGTCTTGTGGTGCCAAAACAGTGGAAACCCCCCAAAAGTGACCCCATTTTGGAAACTATACCCCTCAAGGAATTTATCTATGGGTATAGTTAGGATTTTGAACCCACAGTTTTTTTGCTAAATTTATTTGAATTAGTATATGAATAAAGTAGAAAAAACACCAACATATGTAAAGCAATTTCTTCCGATTATAGCAATACCCCATATGTGGTAATAAACTGCTGTTTGGACCCACAGCAGGCCTCAGAAGAGAAGGAGCACCATTTGGATTTTGGATTTCTGATTTTGCTGGAAGTTTTCAGTGCCGTGTCGTGTTTGCAATGCACTGGAGGGGTGAAAGCCGAGGAAACCCCCCAATAGTGACCCCATTTTGGAAACTACACCCCTAAAGGAATTTTTCTAGGGGTAAAGTTAGCATTTTGACCCCACAGTTGTTTTGCTGAATTCATTGGAATTAGTCTGTAAAGGTAAAAATCTACTTTTTTTCTGTAAGAACTTAGACATTTGTATTTTTTACAAGGAATAAAGGAGAAAAAGCACCCCAATATTTGTAAAGCAATTTCTCCTGATTACGTAAATACCCCATATGTGGTCATAAACTGCTGTTTGGACTCACACCGGGGCTTAGAAGGGAAGGAGCGCTATTTGGCTTTTGGAGCTTAAATTTAGCTGGAATAGTTTTTGGGTGTCATGTCGAATTTGCAAAGCCCCTGAGAGGCCAAAACAGTGGAAGCCCCCCAAAAGTAACCCCATTTGAGAAACTACACCACTTAAGGAATCTATCTAGGGGTATAGTGAGAATTTAGGCCCCACACGCCTTTTGCAGAATTTATTAGAACTAGGCCGTGAAAATTAATATCAACATTATTTCCACTAAAATGTTGAATTTTTTCAATTTCACAAAGGATAAAGGAGAACATGCACCCCAACATTTGTAAAGCAATTTCTCCCGAGTACGGCTATACCCCACATGTGGTCATAAATGGTTTTTTCATTAAAATGTAATTAACCCTTTCCGAACTGAACAATGTTTTGCTTTTTCTTTTTCGTATTTCCTCCCCGCTTTCCGAGAGCCACAACTTTTTTATTTTTCTGTCAATAGAGTGGTGTGAGGGCTTATTTTTTGCGGGACGAGCTGTAGTTTTTATTGGTACCATTTTTTGGTACATAAGACTTTTTGAGCACTTTTTATTACTTTTTTGGTAGAGCGAAGGTGACCAAAAAACTGTGATTTTGCCGTTTAAAATTCTTTATTTTTCACGGCGTTCACCGTGCGAGTTCAATAATGGTATATTGTAATAGCTTGGACTTTTACGGACGCAGCGATACCAATTTTGTGTATTTTTTTTACATTACTTTAGAGAAAAAATGTGAAAAGGGTTTCTTTTTGGACTTTAAATATTTATTTAATTTTTTCCACTAATAATAACTATTTACTTTTGTTTTTACATATTTTATTAGTCCCCCTAGGAGACTTGAACCAGCAATCGTTAGATCACTGGTAGAATACACTGCAATACTAATGTATTGCAGTATATTGTCATTTTTACAGGCACCTGTAACAGCGTGTTCGCTGTTTCTGTCCGTTAGTCCCGGGTATCAGCTGTAATACACAGCTGGCACCTGCAGCGTATGGCGCGGGCTCAGCGCGTGAGACGCTCCATAGGTCACCCCCCACACACCACTACATGCTATTAAGTCATGGTGCGCTATATATTCCACTGATGTGCCATTTTAGTGCACTATATATTGTGCCCAGTTTGTGCCACAAATACCTCATAAAATTTTAACCGGGTTCTCCCGGGTATGGCGATGCCATATCGGTGGACGTAAACGGCTGTTTGGGCACGCTGTAGGGCTCAGAAGGGAGGGACACCATTTGGCTTTTGGAGCGCAGATTTTGCTTGGTAGTAGCTCTGGCGTTTTTCTGGTATTTCAGTTTATAATGTGGGGGCAAATGTAGACTGGGCAGAGTACATCAGGGGCATAATAAGAGGGTATAATAATGCGGTAAATAAATAATAATCCGCAGATATGTGGCCTTTGTGGCACTTATAAATGGCGCCTGATCTTATCCGCTTTTGGAACACTGCACATTTTGCATCGCCATATTCTGGGAGCCAGAACTTTTTTTATTTTTTCACCGCCGGAGCCGTGTGAGGGCTTATTCTTTGCGGGACAATCTGTAGATTTCATTGGTACCATTTTGGGGTACATTGTCTGGCGTCCGGTTGCCATGGGTACCATCGCCAGCCCCCATGATTTCACATGGGGGCTGCCGATCGGCGCTAAACACCTTAATTGTGGCGTTCAAAATCGAACGCCGCAATTAAGGGATTAACTGCCGAAATCAGCGGCGATGGGCCGCTGATCGGCAACGGGGAATGCAGGGCAGACACCCTGCACAGTTAACCGCCGCTGCGGTGTAGCGCTGCGCGGCGGTTAACTGTCAAAGCACTGACGTTACTGCACGTCAAGGTGCGCGAAGGGACTGCTCACATTGACGTGCATTAACGTCAGGGTGCGGTAAGGGGTTAAAAACTATTGCCAGTGTAATTTCAAAACGGATTGGCTGTTTTTTCAACTAAAACTTAAGAAATTCATGCACTTGAATCTTTGATCTTTTTTCAAAATCAAAACTATTTGTATGCATGTATTTAGTTACCTGTTTTAAGTCTGCTTCATCAAGTTTCTCTTTTTTAATTTGCTCTGCATAGGCCACTTGCTGTTGAAGTTTTGACCTAATCAGAAGACAATAATAAATACAAGACAAAAATTGCAAAAACGATGCAATACAATAGAACAAAGCACCATATACTTCAGTTTGGAACTTTACCACTAAGAGTAGCTCACTGTATGTGGATAAATACTGCTACTATTGAACTAAATGTCAGCTGTAAAAATCTGTTTACAAGAAGCTCCCCCTAGTGGCTGTTTCCAGCAGAAAGGTTTTTATTTTATCATTTAGCAATATGGCTGGTGTGAGTGCGGATCTCCACTGCCATAAAGGAAGCTGGAGGGGCACAGGGATAGTATGGAAAAGAGGGGATGCATGGGGCAACAATAAAACTGAGGAAAAAAGATGAACCATGGGGGCAGCAGAGTGGGAAATGTAGGAGGCGCACAGCACTGAGAAGACATCAGATGAGAAGCCAAAATAAGCAGGGAAAGCTGTAACATACAGCATGCAGCTCCCCCACTTGCATTAACTTTAGGAAAGTTGGGCAGAAAGTTCCTCAAGAACACTTGCCTAAACTTTCTTTTGCTTTAACATTTTTTTTTTTTCACTTCTATGTAAAGGTGTTAATTGATATTCCCATCTTATAACGTTATGGAATATCTCTAGTGTATGCCATAACATTATGATCGATGGGGATCCAGCCGCTGGGACCCCCACTAATCCCGAGAACACAGGGACCAAGTTCCTTTCAGCTTTTTCCCTCCCGAGTGCTACCGTGCATCCACTGTGCTATTTAAGTAAATAAGAAGCATCATTGCGTAGGCAAAGACTGTCTAAAGAGCCACAGTGGTTTAGGTAAAGTGGATGCAAGACTCAAAAAAAAAGAAAAAAAATAATAAATCAATTATGAGAATTTATTCAGGGGCGCAGTGTATGGTTATTATATTTAGGGGCACAGTGTATGGCACCACGAGAATTTTATTTTCGTTTATAGGTTCAAAAAGTGAGGAGCCGAAGACATCCGAGTGGCAAATTCTGCAGAAATGGGTCATGGCCCGGAGAAGTCGTCATGAGTTCTGGACCAGATGGAGAAGAAAAGAGGAAAGAAAACTACTAGAATCAAAAGAGATGTCACCTATGAGTCACTGGATTTATAGAGAATCTGTCACCTCTGCTGACATGTTTATTATAGGAAATCCGTGTATTCTATATCTTTGTGCAGTCCAGGACTGATAGACAAATGGGTGTTACAATTCCCCTTGTCAGGAGGATGTGTCCCTGCACAGTGTGATACGGTCAGTGATGGTTGGAAATGGACAGTATGTAGAGGCACAGCCCTTTGACAAGGGGAACCCGTAACACCCATTCGTTAATGCTTGCACAAAAAGGTAGTGTTAAAAATAGTTACGGCGTGGCAGGGCAGCTGTAGAGAAGGGGGGGGGCTCAAGTTTGGGTAATAGTCCAGGGCCTATGGTCTATCTAATCCGCTACTGGGTATTGCAGTCTTCTTCTCCCATTGAAGTGAAAGGGAGAAAAGGCTGCAATACCTGTGAATCGCTGCTAAATGTGTGTCGACAATTCACAGTGAGCAAGTAGAAATGAAGGGGAAGCATCGCTCATATGAGCACTGCATCCCCTTCAAAACAGCTGATCGGCAGGGGTCCCGGGAGACGGACCTCGGCCCATCAGTTATTGATGGCCTGCCCTGAGGATAGGCCATTTAGGGACTGGACAACCCCTTTAAAGAGATCCTAACATAATGCTCTTTCAAATTGAACTTCATGTTCACACATTACCACATTAAAGCAAAGTAACCTTAAACTCAGAAGTTCTCTTCTAGCAGATTCCTCTGCTAACTGTGCAATACGCAGTTTTTCTTCCAGCTGCCTGATTTCAGAATGTTTTTGTTGCTCTCTCTCTTCTTTATACTTTTCTAGTTCAGATATTTTGTTTTCCAGTTCAAGCCTAGTAGTAAAAACAGAAGCCAATGTGAATAAAAAAAAAAAAAAAAAAAGTCATAGAACAAATACAAAGCCGTAACACTGAGGGTATGTCTACACAGGCTATTTTCAGCCGTTTTTTCGGGCCGTAAACGTCCCGAAAAAGGCAGAAAATTCGGAAGCAGAACGCCTACAAACATCTGCACATTGATTTCAATGGGAAATAGGGCGGTCTGTTCCAACGGGGCGTCATTTTACGCCTCATTTTCAAATAACGGCGCGTAAAAAGAAGGGTCAGTTCTTGAGCGTTTTTTTTTGAGCCGTTTTCCATTGGCTCCAAAAACGGCCGTAAAAAAGGCTGCAAAAAAAACCTCTAGTACCTTGAAAACAGCTCTGTATTTTCAGCCGCTTTTTGTTAAGCTTGTGAACATAGCCTTATATATTATAATTTCAGCTCACCTTTCATCCTGAATTGTGGCAATTTGTTGAAATCCTGCTTCTTTAACAGCCTGAATTTTACGTATTAATTCCCGTTCCTTTTCAGCCAGTAATTCTTTCTGATGTTCCATTGATGCTTTCAGAATTTCATTTTCAGTCCCTATTGCTAAGGATTAAAAACATAACGTAATTAATATTGGTTTAAAAGCAACTTATTATATGTAGAAATGCATCAGCCACACAGAGACTTAGATAAGAAAACTAAAAAGGCACGCAAAATCTGACTAAGGCCCTATTCACACAACAGGGTTTAAAAAAAAAGGGCGCAGTTGGAACAATAGACCCCAAATGGGGCTATTCCCACGACCGACTTTTTGACGGCCAGGGAAACCAGTGCGAAGTGCATGTGAGGAGGATATTTTTTTTGCTCCCTGTAGCAGCGGAATCCCCAATCCTCGGCCACAGCTTCAGCAACGATGTGGCCGATGTTTCCGCTCCAGGAGAAGTCCCTGACTTCACTGTCCATATATGGACACAGTGACTTCAGGGACTTCTGAAGCAGGATCCCTGGTGCTGTGGCCGGTGTTTCCGCTCCAGAAGTCCCTGACAGTCAGGGACTTCTCCTGGAAAGGTGGTGCTATCTACAGAAAGGTAGGGGGGGTGCCATCTATTGGGGGGGGGGTGCTATGTAAAAGAGGGCTGTGTGGCACTACCTACAAGGGAGCTGTGGGGCACTACCTACAAGTGGGTCTGTGTGGCACTACCTACAAGGGGGGCTGTGTGGCACTATCTACAGAGGGAAGTGTGTGGCAAAAAAATGTACAAATGAAATTCATCCGTTTTTAAAACGGACAGGGGAAAAAAAATGGATGCAAAACGGGTCAAAAATCGACAGTTAAAAACGGAAACACTGCCCGGAACGGACGCAAAACGGATGCAAATCAGCCACTCGGACGCCGTCGTGTGAATAGATCCTAACAGTTTTACATTTTTTGTCCAATTTTTATTACACATCTTGACCGCATATATTATAGAGATCTTTATAGCCATCTATAGATGTGTATTTTAAAACCTTTTTGAGATATACATCCAAAATTACAGTAAAAATGGTCTTCTATAGAGTTGGTTCACTCAAAAAAAGAGGTCCAATATGCATAAAAAATTAGGAATCTGTGACAGGAAATATAAAAATAAATATTGTTGTTTTTTTAAACTACAAGCGTTTTATTACCCTCAAGTTGACTTTGAATCCGGTCTTTGTCTTTCTCAGCACCATTCTTTGCTCTGGCAGCTTCTAGTTTTATATTGTCAATTTCAATTTTCTTGGAATGTTTGAGCTCATCAATCTGATGTTAAGAAAATAAATACAAAAAGTAAAAAATCTGAGGGCTTAGCATCAGAGTATGGCTGGACTGACAGGTATGGAAGACCATCAATATTCGACTCCCTGTTACAGGTTAAAGGGTAGCTCCAATATTTGTGTGACCTGCATCTTCCTCAAGAAGTTTAAAACGGACAGCAGAAGGCACAACCTGGAGAGTGGGCGGTCTGGTTGCCCAGTCAAGGATGCAACGCCAGAAGCCTCCCTTGCAAAAAGAGAGGCTTCCGGTGTCATCTGGCTGCCTAAACTTCTGGTGGGAAACATATCATACCCCATCATTGGAAGTACACTTTAATCATATTTTTATTTTAGTGCGAAAGAGTTGACAATTAAAAACAAATTTGTTACTTAGGGGGGGTTATCCACGACTTTTATATTGATGGCCTATCCCTTAGGACTGAAGGGGCCAGGCAAAGAACTGGATGTCTATGACGCTGTACCTGGTAAATTATGGAACGCAGTTGAACATATAAAGCACCCACTGCGCCTAATTAGACCATTTGTCCCTGACTAAACAGTTTTAGGCCTCATTTACACGAGCGTGTGCGTTTTGCGCAGGCAAAAAAACGCCGCGTTTTGCGTGCGCAAAAGGCACTTGACAGCTCCGTGTGTCATCAGTGTATGATGCACGGCTGCGTGATTTTCGCGCAGCCGCCATCATAGAGATGAGGCTAGTCGACGTCAGTCACTGTCCAGGGTGCTGAAAGAGTTAACTGATCGGCAGTAACTCTTTCAGCACCCTCGACAGTGAATTCCGATCACCATATCGAGTAACCTGTTTAAAAAAAAAAAAGAGGTTCGTACTTACCGAGAACTTCCCGGCCGTTGACTTGGTGACGCGTCCTTGGTGACGCGCCTCTCTTGACATCTGGCCCCACCTCCCTGGATGACGCGGCAGTCCATGTGACCGCTGCAGCCTGTGATTGGCTGCAGCTGTCACTTTGACTGAATTGTCATCCCGGGAGGTCAGACTGGAGGAAGAAGCCGGGAGTCAGAACTTTTTTTTTTTTTACACGTTCATGTATATTGGGATCAGAAGTCACTGTCTAGGGTGCTGAAACAGTTTAACTCTTTCAGCACCCTGGACAGTGACTGTCACCTGCCTGGTTCGGTCAAAACGAGTTCGGCCGAACCCGGTGAAGTTTGGTTCGGTCATCTCTAAGACACTCCGTTCGGATGTTTGTAAACAGAAAAGCACGTGGTGCTTTTCTGTTTACATTCAGTTTGACAGCTCTTGCGCGAATCACGCAGTTCGCACGGAAGTGCTTCCGTGCGACCTTCGTGGTTTTCACGCACCCATTGACTTCAATGGGTGCGTGATGCGCGAAAAACGCAGATTTTTAGAACGCCGTGAGTTTTTTTCAGCGCACTCACGCTGAGCAAAACTCACGGACTGTCTGCATGCCCCCATAGACTTGTATAGGTCCGTGCGACCCGCGTGAAAAGCACGCGAGTCTCACGGACGTATATCACGTTCGTGTAAATGAGGCCTTACACAAAAGTCTTTGGTCTCTACAGTTTTGAAGATTTTGTGAAGAAATGTACACGTAGACACAGGCATAGGTGGCATGTAGTGAACATCTTACCGTTAAAAAAAAAAGTGAGGTCTGCTTGGTTCAGACTTTAAAAGCTATGTACACCTTGGAAAGTGATTTTTTATTATTTTTAATAAAAATGTTGGTGTGTTTGGTGCAACTTTCAAATTAGTTTTTGTTAAAAATGATTTTTACTTTTTGAGATACAGCTGCTCTATATTCTCTATACAAAGCAGCTGTATCGTTCGCGAAGACCTGAATCTGTCAGGTCCACGGGACGGATGGGTTCAGTGTCAGCGTGTCGGGTCCAACTGTAATCTATCACATCTAAGTTATGAACTTTCACTGAACCTGTAAGTCCCGCGGACCTGACGGGTACAGGATTCAGCAAACGATACAGCTGCTCTGTATACAGAATACAAAGCAGCTGTATCTCAAAAAGTAAAAATAATTTTTAAATAAAACCGAATTTGAAAGTGGCACAAAACACACTGACATTTTTATAAAAAAATAATTAAATAAATCACTTTCAAAGCCTTTAAGCCGCAAACATGACTTTTATACATTGTTTACAAACCGCTAGTTTGATGAAAATTGCATGGAGGCTCCCATGAATGTAAAGTGCTAAGTGGCATTTTCACAATGTGCTAGGTGTCTACTTTCAGAAAATATATACTGTAGGTATGGGAGTATAATTATATTTTTTTTTCAGTTTTTTTTTTTTTAGATTTGGAAATGTCAAAATTATAACAAAACCCCTGGCAACGAAAGGGTTAAAATGTAGGATCTAAAACTATTATATCTGTATATAAACTGTAAAACGAGGCTCCAAAAGGTAAAGATATGCTTTAAGACCTTAATTACAAGGCCTGAAAAGGCATAACGACCAGTTACATTTTCTGTTTTGCCTCTGTCTTTCAGCAGCCATAATTGTTTTATTTTTTCATTGATTGTTGTGTAGGAGAAATTGTATTTTTATTCTTCGCGGTTTGGGGGTAGAAAAACGTGCTGGGTAAGTTATAGAATTTAATTCTGCTGCGTTTTTTTTATCCCGTTCACATTTCACGATATATACATTCTTCAGGTTATTACGGTCGTGTAGATATCTAATATGTGTAGGTTTTTATGGTCACGGGCCATGGCGATCAAAGGGTTAAACAGCTGGGGTTGGATTTTTTTCCGATCCCAGCTGTATTCAGGAGGCTTCTCCAAGTTCAGGAGCTGTTAGTTACAGCTCCTGCTTAGAGAATGAGCACTCCCGGGAGCGCTCATATGCCTTTGCTATAGCACTGCCAAAAGACTTCGGACCTGCACCACCTGCCAAGACAGTGAGCAGTCAGGAGGGGGTTAAAATGAGGGTACAAGGATTTGCGAAACATAATTAGTATTTTTTTATTGCAATCCTTTTGTACCTAAATATCCATAGTCAATAATTTTTTTCTAATGTTTAGATCTGTGAATCTACCAGAATCCATAGCAGGGCAGGTTTCCCCTATAGGATGACTAATGCAAGCATTTGTTCTATAGGGATTCTTCTCTAAGGTACGTATGGCAATTAACTCATATATATATATATATATATATATACCTAAACTAGATACAATTGAATTCACCTCAGCTGAGAGAAGGACTAGGTTTATGTGTTTTCAGCCTGTAGCTGTAAACAGGAATGTTTTAATCCACTGACAGCAATCAAACTTAAAAATGGTGAGGAATTCAAAGATGAGGTAGATTAGAAAGTTTAGAACTTTCCATTATACAGTGAGCAAAGGGGATGTCTCAGGAGGACAACAACTGCCCATATGGCCTTTTTTTTTGGTGGATTTTCGCCCTTGTTTTTGTACGGTGTTTAACTGGCAGTTTAATTGATGTGTTAACTTTATTGCTCGGGTCATTGCGATTGCAAATATACCAGGGATGTGTATTTTTTTTTTTTTTCGTACACTACTAATAAATAAAACCACTTTTTATGGGGAAAAAGTGGTTTTATTTTCATATTTAATGTCATCTTTTTTATTTTTTAATAAACTTTATTAAACGGTTTTAATGTTTGTTATTTTCGTCCCACTAGAGGACTTTACAATGTGATCCTCTGATCGTAGATATAATGCTTTGGTAAACTTTGTATACCAAAGCATTATTGCCTGTCAGTGTAAAACGGACAGGCAATCTATTAGGCCACACCGCTGGCACGGCCTAATAGGCATATAGCCAGGGCAGGCCAGGGGTCCTTGGTTAGGCTCCCGGCTGCCCGGTAACCCATCAGTGCTCGTGGGCCGCCGATCGGTGTTAGTGTGAGCACCCTCCCTCTGTCAAACCACTTAAATGCTGTGGTCTCTATTGACCGCAGCATTTAAGGGGTTAAACGGCCGGGATCGGAGGTTACTCTAATCCTAGTCGTCGCAGCAGGAGCCCGGCTGTCATTCACAGCCGGGCTCCCGCGGTGATCGTGCTGGCAGGGCTTCTGTGCCCACACGATCTGTTGCCTTCCTATGCCGTGCATGTACATGATTATGCGCCAAGGGATTAAAGGCTATATACACCTCTGAATTATTATTTTTTATAAACATGTGTAGCTGTGTGTTTAGTGCAACTTTATAATTACTTTTTATTAAAAACTATTTTTACTTTTTGAGATACAGCAGCTTTGTATACGGTATATAGAGCAGCTGTATCTTGCGGGACTGACGGGTTCAGTGTCAGCGGGTCCTGCGTGTCAGATCCACCTGTTATCGAACATATCTAAGTTCATAACTTAAATGTGATCGATAATGGGTGGATCCTGCGTGTCAGAGACACACAGGGCTAGCTGTCACTGTACCCGTCCGCCATGCAGGTCGCAGCGCAAGATACAGCTTCTCGTTATACAGGATACAAAGTAACTGTATCTAAAAAAGTTACAATATTTTTTAAATAAAAAGTATTTAAAAAGTTGCACCAAAACACAGTTATACACATTTTTATTAAAAAAACAAACAAACAAAACGTTTTCAAAGGTGTACACAGCTTTTAACCCCTTCCCTCTTTAGCCACTTTTGACCTTCCTGACAGAGCCTCATTTTTCAAATCTGACATGTGTCACTTTATGTGGTAATAACTCCGGAATGCTTTCACCTATCCAAGCGATTCTGAGATTGTTTTCTCGTGACACATTGGACTTTATGTTACTGGCAAAATTTGCTCGATATGTTCAGTATTTAATTGTGAAAAACACCAAAAATTAGCGAAAAATTTCAAAAATTAGCATTTTTCTCAATTTAAATGTATCTGCTTGTAAGACAGGCAGTTGTACCACACAAAATTGTTGCTAATTAACATCACCCATATGTCTACACTAGATTGGCATCGTTTTTTGAACATCCTTTTATTTTTCTATGACCTCACAAGGCTTAGAACTTTAGCAGCAATTTCTCACATTTTCAAGAAAATTTCAAAAGGCCATTTTTACAGGGGCCAGTTCAGTTGTGAAGTGGTTTTGAGGGCCTTATATATTAGAAACCCCAAAAAAGTCACCCCATTTTAAAAACTTCACCCCTCAAAGTATTCAAAACAGCATTTAGAAAATGTCTTAACCCTTTAAACATTTCACAGGAATTAAAGCAAAGTAGAGGTGAAATTTACAAATTTCATATTTTTCTGCAGAAATACATTTTTAATACAATTTTTTTTATAACACAGAAGGTTTTACCAGAGAAATGCAACTCAATATTTGTTGCCCAGTTTCTGCAGTTTTAGGAAATATCCCACATGTGGCCGTAGCGTGCTACTGGACTGAAGCACCGGCCTCAGAAGCAAAGGAGCACCTAGTGGATTTTGGGGCCTTATTTTTGTTAGAATATATTTTAGGCACCATGTCAGGTTTGAAGGGCTCTTGCGGTGCCAAAACAGTCAAAATCCCCCAAAAGTGACCCCATCTGGGAAACTAGACACCTCAAGGAAATTATCTAGGGGTACAGTGAGCATTTTGACCGCACAGGTTTTTTACAGAAATTATTGGAAGTAGGCGGTGAAAATTAAAATCAACATTTCTTCAAAGAAAATGTAGGTTTAGCGATTTTTTTTCTCATTTCCACAAGGACTAAAGGAGAAAAAGCACCGCAAAATTTGTAAAGCAATTTCTCCCGAGTAAAACAATACCTCACATGTGGTAATAAACGGTTGTTTGGAGACACGGCGTGGCTGAGAAGGGAAAGAGCACTATTTGGCTTTTGGAGTTCACATTTAGCAGGAATGGTTTGCGGAGGCCATGTCACATTTACAAAGCCCCTGAGGTGACAAAACAGTGAAAACCCCAAACAAGTGACCCCATTTTGGAAACTATACCCCTTGAGGAAATTATCTAGGGGTATAGTGAGCATTTTGACCCAACAGGTTTTTTGCAGAAATTTTTGCAAGTAGGCTGTGAAAATGAAAATCTACATTTTTTCAAATAAAATGTAGGTTTAGCTAATTTTTTTTCATTTCCACAAGGACTGAAGGAGAAAAATCACCATAAAATTTGTACAGAAATTTCTCCCGAGTAAAACAGTACCCCACATGTGGTAATAAACGGCTGTTTGGACACACGGCGAGGCTGAGAAGGGAAAGAGCGCCATTTGGCTTTTGGAACTCAAATTTAGCAGGAATGGTTTGCGGAGGCCATGTCACATTTACAAAGCCCCTGAGGGGATAAAACAGTGGAAACCCCCCACAAGTGACCCCATTTTGGAAACAACACCCATTGAGGAAATTATCTAGGGGTATAGTGAGCGATTTGACACCACAGTTTTTTTGCAGAAATTATTGGAAGTAGGCCCTGAAAATAATAATCTACATTTTTTCAAAGAAAATGTAGGTTTAGCTAATTTTTTCTCATTTCCAGAAGGACTAAAGGAGAAAAAGCACCACAAAATTTGTAAAGCAATTTCTCCCAAGTAAAACAATACCCCACATGTGGTAATAAACGGCTGTTTGGACACACGGCAGGGCTTAGAAGGGAAAGAGCACTATTTGACTTTTTGAGATCACATTTAGCAGGAATGATTTGCGGAGGCCAGGTCACATTTGCAAAGCCCCTGAGGGGACAAAACAATGAAAACGCCCAAAAAGGGACTCCATTTAGGAAACTACACCTCTTGAGGAATGCATCTAGGGGTGTAGTAAGCATTTTGACCCCACAGATGTTTCATAGAATTTATTAGAATTGGGCAGTGAAAATAAAAACAGTCCTTTTTCTTCAATAAGACGTAGCTTTAGCGCAAATTTTTTCATTTTCTCAACAAATAAAGGAAAAAAAGAACCCAACATTTGTAAAGCTATTTCTCCCGAGTACGGCAATACCCCATATGTGGTCATAAACTGCTGTTTGGGCAAACCGCAGGGCTCAGATGGGAAGGACCGCCAGCTTATGACGCTGGAGACACACACCCCAAAAATTGTTAAAAGGGTTCTCCCGGGTATGACGATGCCATATATGTTGAAGGAAACTGCTGTTTGGGGACGCTGCAGGGTTCAGGGCCGAGGGAGCACCATTTGGCTTTTGGAGAGCGGATTTTGCTTGGTACTATATTTGTTTGAGTATTGCTGGTGTTTTATAATGTGGGGGTACATGTAAGCGGGGCGGAGTATATAAGGGGCATAGTCAGGTGGTATAAAAAAATAAAAATAATCCATAGATGTGTGTTACGCTGTGAAGCAATCCTTTCTGCACAGGCCGGTGTCGCACTGATAAATGGTGTCATTTCTTATCCCCCTTTTGGTCCACACTCCACGCCTTTGTAGTTTGGGGAATTTTGCTGGGAAAGTGTTGTCCTGGTATAATACGGGCACCGTCGCTTCCAGCGGATATGTTTGGGCCCTCCCCTTCCTGGTTCCCTAATTTTAGGTCCTTGATAAATCGCCTCTTGAAACAGAAGAAATGTTCCCCTCGGGCACAACTGCATATTTTTTTATTTCCTGACTTATTGGAGCCATAACTAATTTTATTTTTCATAGACGTAGTGGTATGAGGGCTGGTTTGTTGCGGGACGAGCTGTAGTTATTATTGGTACCATTTTGGGGTACATGCAACTTTTTGATCACCTTTTATCCTATTTTTTGGGATGCCAGGTAAACAAAAAAACGCAATTCTGGCACAGCTTTTTTTGTTTTTTTTATACAGCGTTCACCATGCGTTATAAATTACATGTTACCTTTATTCTGTGGGTCAGTACGATTCCGGCGATACCTAATTTATAGCACTTTTTTATGTTTTACAACTTTTTGCACAATAAAATTACTTTTGTAAAAAGAATGTATTTTTTCTGTCGCCAAGTTGTGAGAACCATAACGTTTTAATTTTTTTGTCGACGGAGTTGTATGAGGGCTTGTTTTTTGCGGGACGAGCTATAGTTTTTATAGGTACCATTTTTGGATACGTGCGACTTTTTGATCACTTTTTATTGTAATATTTGTAGGGCAAAGTGACCAAAAAACAGAAACTCTGGTAACGTTTTTTACGGTTTTTTTTTACGCTGTTCACCGCGTGCAATAAATAATATAATATTTTGATACCTCCGGTCGTTACGGTCGTGGCGATACCAAATACATATGGTTTATTATTATTTTTCAATAATAAAAGGACTTGATAAGAGTAAAAGGGGGATTGTGTGTTATTTGATTACTTGAAACTTTTATTGTTTTCAAACTTTTATTTTTTGCACTTTTTTTTACACTTTTTTATACTTTTTTTACACTTTTTCTCAAGTCCCACTAGGGGACTTGAAGGTCCAACGGTCAGATTTTTTTTTTTCTAATACATTGCACTACCTATGTAGTGCAATGTATTAGATCTGTCAGTCATTCACTGACAGCAAGCCGTTTAGGCTTCGCCTCCCGGCGGGGCCTAAATCGGCTTCCGTAATGGCAGAGCAGGAGACCATTGTGTCTCCTGTTGCCATAACAGCAGTCGCCAGTCCCGATTGCCTGTCAGGGCTGGCGATCGCTACGATGCAGCAATCGCTTTCGATTGCTGCATCGAAGGGGTTAATGGCAGGGATCGGAGCTAGCTCCGGTTCCTGCCGTTACAGGTGGATGTCAGCTGTACAGTACAGCTGACCTCCACCGCTGATGACGCCGGATCAGCTCCTGACCCGGCGCCATCTTGCCGGCAGCTACGGAAGCCCATCAGGCTCCGCCGCCGGGCGGATCTTGACCGGCTTCGGTGCTAGGCAGACCGGGAGGCCAGTATTAGGCCTCCGGTTGCCATTGCAGCCACCGGAACCCCGGCAATTTCATTGCTGGGGCTCCGATGAGCTGCAAACACCTTAAGTGCAGCGATCGCGTTTGAGCGCTGCACTTAAGGGGTTAATGGCGGGGATCGAAGCTAATTTCGGTCCCCGCCGTTACAGTCGGATGTCAGCTGTAAGATACAGCTGAGATCCGACGATGATGGCACCGACTCAGCTTCTGAGCCGGTGCCAAACGTTTGACGTACATGTACGGCATTTTGCGGGAAGTCAATGCTTTCCATGACGTACATGTACGTCAAATGTCGGGAAGGGGTTAAGATTTAGTTGCATAAAAATGCATCTGGCACTATGTATGTGGTTCACATTTAACACTTACTTTGCTAGTAAGAGTATGAACATCACTCTTCGCTTTGTGCAACTTCTCATTTAAAACGTCATTTTGTCCTGTGGCTGCCTGAAGCTCGTTCTCCAAACGTTCATGCTGCAGTTTTAAAGACCTCTTCTCAGCCTATAGAAAGTAAATTGGCATCGTAAAACATACAAGAACTTATTTGGAGTATTTTATTCCTATTGCTATGCACAGTCATCTCATATGTAGCCCAGAGGGACTGTATACGGTTTTGCCAAATAGCTGAATTGTCACAGAATGAGGGAATTCCTGCAGGTTTGCAATAACTAATGTTACATTGAAACCCATTTCTATACTTGAGGTATTCTTAAGGTTAGCTACTTTACCATAAAAATAATATATATATATATATATATATATATATATATATATATATATATGTTTCAGCTCACTCCACGGAGCCTTTCTGGAGTCCACCACCACTTTTTGGTGGCCTCCAGAAAGGCTCCGTGGAGTGAGCTGAAACATGTATATATATATGGGTAGACAACCCCTTTCTGTATACCCAATAAAGGCATGATAAATGTAATAGAGGGGGCCTCCTGATCAGAAATCCCCTTTATTAGCCCCAGCTCCCCACTTTTGATAATGTGCCTTTTTCTGTGTAGATTTCAATGGGTGACTTGTAATACTTCATATCCCTGCAGCATCTGTAATTCTTTCTTGTCCATTATTTACAACCTCAAGAGATCGGAGAGTTGCTTGAGTCTCAGTCATCTGCCGCACTTGTATCCTCTGGACATTTTCTGCTTGTGAACCATAGTGCTCTCTCTCGGCACGCAGTTCTTTCACCTCAGCTTTCAAATCCCCCACTTTTTGGCATAGTAAGACTTTCTCCGCTAGCAGAGCCTCTACATTTTTGTTATCTCTTGAGGAGTCAATACTTTGAATCTGATGATGAAGTTCTTCTTTATTTTTTTCAAGCTGTGTAATCTATAAAAGTGAAATATCAGAAAAGTGATTAAAAAACTATGATGGGATATGGCGGCCAAAAACGCAATACTTTACAAAGAACAAGCTAGACCATTGCCTCCTAAACCCCCTCCTCCAGTTCTTAAGCGTGCCACAATCTAGAAAATATTGCTTACTAATAGAATATATTTTACGCATAGATGAAACAGACCATAGTCTAGGTATCCTGAGTAGTAGTGGTTCAGATAAAGTGATCTTTCATAAATACCCTCATCAGGGGAAGTATTACCATCAGCGTGTTCCAGTAGGTAAATAAACACTTTTCAATTGACCTTTGGTGCTTTTTGCACGTGCATAACACTAACCGGACACAGGAAAAATAATGTATCACCTGAGCTTCATATTTCATATTTTGTTCTTCTAACATTCGATGTTGTTCTTCCCTCTGGTGTTCAAACTGAGTTGTAAGGATACCATTTTCATATCGAAGTTTGTTGTATTCTCCTCTGTATTTTTTAACTTCCTGCAAATATTATAAGCATGATTGTTAAAAACGGTAAAAAGAATTTCTATCCCAACAGCCTGGAAATGTAAGTATTGTCACAGCAGATCTGAACTGTAATATGAAATCTACATCAGTAGTGGTCACCCTTTTAGAGCATATTGACATTATAACAGGGGGTACCCACTCATGACCCCTCAAAATAGTAAGGAAGATTGTAGAACTGCTGCAAAGTGCGGCTCCTGCCCCAGCATGACCATGCAGTACATGGACGGCCTATTGTTTTGAATAGGTGCCGTTTAATAGCAGAGAAAATGTGTGCCCTACCACAGCTTCACCAATGACAGTTGATCGCCAAGGTTTGAGGTGGTTCAAATGGGACTACCCCTCGAAGTACAATACAGAACTAAAATAAATAAAATTAACCCCTTCGGGACAAAGCCATTTCTTTATTTTTGATTTTCGTTTTTTCACTCCCCGAATTCCAAGAGCCATAACTTTTTATATTTTTCCGTCAATAGAGTGGTGAGAGGGCTTATTTTTTGCGGGAGGAGTTGTCCCATATAATGTACTGGGAAACTGAAAAAAAATTATTTGCGTGCTGAAGTTGGAAAAAAACGGATTCCTTAACAGTTATTTGGGTTTCGTTTTTACGGCTTTCACCATGCGGCAAAAATGACATCTTTATTCTGTGGCTCCATACGATTACGGTGATAAAAAATTTATATAGTTTATATATATATATATATATATATATATATATATATATATATATATATAATCTTACTACTTTTATTGATAAAACATTTTTTTTTTTTTTAACAAAAAGTTTATTGTGTCGCCACCTTCTGAGAGCCATAACTTAATTTTTTTACCGATTGAGCCGTGTGAAGGCTTATTTTTATGCGGGACGAGCTGTACTTTTTATTGGTACCATTTTTTGGTACATGGAGCTTTTTGATCACTTTTTATTACATTTTGTTGGAGAGCTAAGGTGACCAAAAAACAGCGATTTTGGGTTTACAATTTATTTTTCACCATGCGCATTAAATAACGTAATAGTTTAGACTTTTTGGGACGCAGCGATACCAATTTTGTTGACTTTTATTTTTTACATAACTTTAGGTGGAAAATGGCAAAAGGGGGGGTTTTTTAAACTTTTAATATATTTTTTTCACTACCATAACCTTTTTTTTCCCTTTTTTTTTTTTACTACACACTTTTAGCCCCCCCCAGGGGACTAACCTATTGCAGCATATCATCATTTTTAAAGGCATCTGTTAAGACCTGCCACAGGCAGGGGCCTAATGATAGGTCCCAGGCTGCCATGGCAACCCATCAGTGGCAGTGGCATCGCCGACATTTAGGGGTTACTTGGTCTCCGATCCCAGCCATTGCAGTGGAAGACCGGCTGACAGTCAATTATAGGCTCCTGTGGTGATCACTCGGGCACATCTTCTGTGCCCACGTGATCACCATCACAGTGGCTTAACAAGTTATTATAGACGACACAGAAAATAAATAATACATTTAAAAAAAAAAAAAAAATTTTCTTTTTTTAAACATTCAACATGAAAACTTGATTTGGACTACCAATTCCTTTTTAAATCAGACTGGACTGTGCTCTATAGAGCCTTACAATACAGTAAAAATTATAACAGGCACCTCCTCTAAACTATGCATATCTGTAGAAAAAACGCACAGAAAACCACAATGGCATTGACCCTCAAAAGATCTGAATGCAAATATGTACAAAAGATATAGGAAAAAATAAATAAGTGAAAAAAAACCGGCAGTGGTGGACATACGTCATTCAGTTTTCGAATTTGTTCCCGCATCGGAGCTTCTACTTCCTGCTGCAGCTGAATTTTCCAGTCTAGTCTCTGAGGTGACAGCACCTAGAATTGAAGGGGTTATCCAGATTTTAAAAATTAAATGCAGATGCTTTGCATGCAGGAATGTATGAATGTACTGTCTGTAGGTGAGATGTCTCTGTTAGGGTATGTTCAAACAGAGTTTTTTTGTTTTTTTTTTAAGTGGTTTTGCACCAAAAGCGATTTTTGCCGTGATTGTTAACGCTTTTTTTTTTTAACCTATCTCTTCAACAGAAAGATGGAATAACCGCGAGGGTTTTTTGCCAAAAAACGCGTCAAAAAAAGTATTTCCGTCTCCCATTGATTTCAATTGGGTTTTTGAGGAGGGAAAACGGCTCAAGATGGGGCATGTCGCTTCTTTTTCCCGTGAGCGTTTTTTTTTGCTCGCGGTAAAAAACCGCCTCCATATCCCATTGAAATCAATGGTAGTAAATTTTGGCTGTCTTTTGCCGCGGAAGACAGTGAGTGATTACAGAACTACCTTGTAATAGAGGGGCGGGCAGGCAGCAGTAAATATAGGCAATGTGTGAGAGGGAGAGGAATCATGGGAACTGTAGTCCTTTACATAGTAATCCCACCCACAGCAAGTCTTCCCATAATTAAAACAACAGTGCTGCACACAGGTAGGTAACATAAGGAAATATAATTACTTCTGAGCTATAGTGGCTTTACCTGGTGACTATTCAGACACATACAGGAACTTTTCATATTCTCAGATAACCTCTTTAACCCCTTGGAGACGCAACCATTTCCATTTTTCTATGGTCATGGTTCTATAACCAATTTATTTTTCCATCGATTGATTAGTGTGAAGGTTTGTTTTTTTCGGAGTGCGATGTCATTTTTATTGGTACTTTTGGGGTATATGCAACTTTCTGTTAATTTTTTAATTCCATTTTTGGGGAAGTGAGCAAAAAACAGCCATGCTTGCATTAGGAAAAAAAAAAAATTCTACGGCGTTCACCCAACGGGTTAAATAATGTGATATTTTATTAGCGCAGACTTTTACAGAAGAAGAGATACCAATTAAGTTTGCTTTTTTTTCATTGTGTATATAATTTTTTGTGAAAAACGGGGAAAGGTTTTTTTTACTTTTAGTTTGTCACTCCGCAATTTTGTTGCAGGGTGCCAATTGGGGAGACAGTGGGAGCCCCCGCCCTCTGTCAAACCGCTCAGATACCACGGTTTCTGTTGACCCTGGCAATAAGGAGTTAAACGGCCAGGGATGGAGTTATCTCCGATACCGGCAGTTGCAGGCGGGTGTCAGCTGGTACCTGCCACTTATGGAGCCGTCTCAGCTATCGAGCCTGCGCCATATTGTGAAGGAATACATTTAACGTAATAGTACGTTGAATGTCACCAAGGAGTTAACACGTGTATTGTGAACAATGAAGGTCTCAGGAATATTAAAAAAACATAAATCTTTCTTTAAAAAAGGCACACACAGTATTTCAGATGTAACATGCTGGAGGCCATTTTGTAATGGGGAAAAGATGTTGTAGTTGCTTTCCGTAAATATTAACAATATATTAAAAAAATAACAGATTGGCCAGGTGTCAAAACATTTAAATAATTGCAGCATTAACGGCTCCTACGAGCGGGTAAACAGGAATGGTTTGATTTCATATGTGCACACGCAGTGGTAGCGGTGCGACACAAAACTGAAGCGCGTTTACGCAGTAAATGACAAGCAATAACACACACATTTCACTGCAATCGCCAACAAATTCTATAAACGGTGATTAGGATTTTAACTAGACTTTCTAAGCTCTGGCACATTTAGTTGTCATGACGGCCAAGCAGCGAAATAATGAGTGGTCTCAGAAGACCTAAGTAGTATCAGGTGGATGTAATATATAATGAACACGGGTTACAAATAACGCGGCCGATTAAAATCAAGGAACATTTACAATATTAAAGTGTAGCTAAACGTTTGACAAACTTCTGACATCTCATAGTGACCTGTCAGAAGATGGATTGGTGGGGGTCCGAGCACTGAGACCCCCACCAATCGCTAGAACGAAGCAGCTGAAGCACTCGTGTGAGAGCTCAGCCGCTTCGTGTCTGTTCGGCTTTTTCCATCGATTGATTAGTGTGAGGGTTTGTTTATGATCCCGTACACGATACATTTATTTCCGGAAAAAGCCGAACAGACACGAAGCGGCTGAGCGCTCACACGAACTCTTCAGCTGTTTCGTTCTAGCGATTGGTGGGGGTCTCTGTGCTCGAACCCCCACCAATCCAAACTTCTGACATGTCAGAAGTATGTCAAACGTTCAGCTACACTTTAAACCTCAATCAAAATTGGCACTTCATGTCATGCAATACTTTAGGGCAACTGAATTGTACGGTTGTTGCATTTTGTGCATCGGTTATACAAACAGTCTTGAATAAAGAGAAAAGTTAAAAACGGTGACGCCATTCTTCATAGTTACACATGCTATTTTCTGTGAGAAGAAACTCATATCGGATCCACAGAATGTACGCTACTTTACCGGTTAAGTGAATGAGTTTGAGGATTGTTGACCGCATGTCCTATGAGGAATTGAAAAGGTGCAAAAGACTTACTTGTAGTTTCAGCTCTTCCACTTCTCTTGTTTTATCTAAAAGTTCCCCTCGCAGTTCAGTAAGTAAGAGTTGAAATTTTTCCTGTATGTTCTGCTTCTCTCCGGACAGCTGTTTACATTCATTCTGAGACCTCGAGAAGTCAGCCTGCAGCCTGCGAGCATATAATAATGAATATTCACTGCCAAGGTACCATCTAAGGCCCTGTTCACACAGAGTTTTTTTGCAGGAGGAAAATTCTGCCTCAAAATTCCATTTGGGATTTTGACCTGCCTGCACGTGGCGTTTTTCGCTCGCACCCATTGAGTGCTACGGGCAAAAAAAAACGCAGCAAAATACGCTTTCTCTGCCTCCCATTGATGTCAATGGGAGGTCAGAGGCGTAAACGCCCAAAGATAGGGCATGACGCTTCTTTTTACCGCAAGACGGTTTTTCCGCTCGTGGTAAAAAAAACGCCTCTGCCTACCATTGAAATCAATGGGAGGCATTTTTGGCCGTTTTTTGGCGCGGTTTCCGCGTCAAAAAACCTCAATGTGAACAGGGATGATATAAAAGTTATATGACGATATAAAAGTTAAAAATAAAAAGGGTGAACTTAAAAATAACGGTTACTGAACTCACAATATGGACCTCAACTGCACATGCGCCAGGTTATTGCAATAAATATTGGGAACCTTACCTGGAATGCTCGGTTTTCAGGGTTTCATAGTTGGTCCTGTGGTTTTCACATCTCATCTTTTCGCTAATTAAAAGTTTATGTAGTTCAGTGTCTGTCATATGGGCACTAGTGCTGCCACTCAGCTGGGGAGGGAACGCAGGAATAGATTCCATCTTGTCAGATGCAGGAGTGCTCGCTACCATGCCACAGAGCAAACAGGAGACCGCTTTCTTATTGCTTCATTTACATCATCTCCCACAGGAGTAAGCTACATCTGTACCTAGAAGGTGGAAGGCAAGGCCAGAGAAAGACGGATACCTGATAACTCTTATACAGTAGATACAATATAAGCAGCTGTGTATTAACAATATTAAAGTCAACCGGTCCATATGGGCCGATCCCCTACTGCTGGTACGACATACACAGTGATCAATTTAACCAGAATGTAGTTAAAACATGAAGAAGAATTCATGTCCATGCAAACACAAAGCTTATGTATTAATCTGGTCTAGACAGAATAAAGGCACAAATACGTAGTAAATATAATGACATGTTTGCCAATTGCTCCCTCCCTATACTGGCAGCTTTCTGCTACAAACACGTCCTTGGCTACGTACACATTGAATAGTCCAACAAAACAGCTTTTACTTACAACAAGAAATAAACTATATATCTAGCCCCTTCTCTTCAAGTTGCAACCTGTTGCCGGAATGCCAAGGGAAAAAGAAAAAAATAAACACACTGGCATTACCCGAGAGATGCACCAGCGTGATAATATTTTGACTGAAATAACTCCGGCTCCATGGATGTTGAAATAACCATAAATCATTATTCCAAAGTTTCTGTTACATTTTCCTGACAGCTTCAGGGCTCACTTGCCAAATCTACAGGCCCATAGCATGGATTTTTTTTCTAGAAAAAAAAAAAAGGAAAAGAAAAAACTACGGCATTCTCTATCACACACCACATTATTAACACCTTAATGACCAGGTCAATTTTTCGAGTTTCCGTTAAGCCATAACTTTTTTATTTTTCCATCGACATAGCTGTATGAGGGCTTGTTTTTTGCAGAACGAGTTGGAGGCTTTATGGCACAATTTAATTTACCATAACGTACTGGGAAACGGGAAAAAAATTATTTCTGGGGTGAAATGGGCAAAAAAGGGTTAAAGTGGTTGTCCACTACCGGACAACTGATGACCTATCCACCAGATAGGTTATCAGTATATGATCAGTGGGGGTCCGATACCCGGACCCCGCACTGAACGGCTGCTCTGGTTACCTGCAGACACCGGATGTCATTGCACAGTATGCAATGTACAGGACCGGAAGCAGATGGCTCTGTGCATTGCATAGCGGCTGTGTTGCAGAACTTCAGCTCGGCCGCTATTCCGTGGCCGTAGCCCTCTGCTTCCGTCATGGACATCCAATGCCCGGAGGCAGCCGATCGGTGCGGGGTCCGGGTGTCAGACGTCCCGCCGCTGTCCGTGAGTCACTAAGTAGAATTAGGAGCTGGTGTAAATTTCCGCTAAAATAAGTGACAGTGTCTGAATTTTTTATTATTTTTTTTACACTTTCCTAGACAGTTTTGAAAACTTTCTTTGAAAAAGGGGCCACAAAATGTACCAGATTTATTAACATCACACGCTATTTTGTGGTGCAATTATAAAGGTGTAAAGTATGTCAGCCAAAAGCCGAGGCAAGACAAAAAGTTTAAAAAAAAAATAATAATTCTAGCAAAAGGGACCACTGTGATAAATTCGGCGCAGTTTTGCCTTTCTGATCTAGTTTTATAATGTCTAAATTTATGGCAGTATTAATAAATCTCCCCTAATATTCCTAGCATCTGAAATCTTTCCAGAATTAAAATTGACTGAGGGGGGAGTTTAATCTCCGTGTAAATCTGATCTTTATATAAATGGCGATTGAAAAGAGGATCCCATTTTTTTGAACATCAAGGCCCCTGTACACGAGCTAATGATCGGGTGAAAGAGCGTACGTGTGAACACTGGTTTCAGATCATTGCACTGTATAAACAGGGCAAAAATCAGCTGATAAATGAGCAAAAACATTTTATGCAACCAAAAAAATGGTCGCTAGTCGGTAGCACATTCGTAAAGAAGGAGATGTGCTGCCGACATGATGGAAATGAATGGGGACGAACGATCACAGTAATGATCATTCGTCCCCATGCTTAACGATCGTTGCTCATTGTGAATGGAGAAACAAACGACAATCGGCAAACTGTATTGTCGATTAGTGCTTGTTATAGGTGGTAAACACGGGTGATTTCTGCCCGTGTAAAACCACCTTTAGGGTGTGTTCACACAGGGCAGATACGTTGCGTAAAAGCACATAGAGTATTCGCACTGGGCGCTGCAGGGAATTCCGTCTGAAAAACCGCACCAAATTGTGGTGCAGTTTTTCGGCCGGAATGCCTGCTGTGGAAAACTGCACATAGAGAAAAAAAAAATAAACATACCCTTTGACGTCCTGCAGACCGGCCTCCTGGGATGACGTTTAATCCCATGTGACCACTGCAGCCTGTGATTGGCAGCAGCCAGGGCCGGCTCCAGGTTTAGGAGGGGCCCCTGGGCGTCACAGACTTAGTGGGCCCCTTTGCGGGGAAACTCACGGCGGCAGTAAAGTCCCACACAGCCCCCCTCCCAGGTATTGCCACACCGACCCCCCCTCCCTGGTAGTGCCACACCGACCCCCCCCTCTCCCTGGTAGTGCCACACCGACCCCCCCTTCCCTGGTAGTGCCACACCGACCCCCCCCCTTCCCTGGTAGTGCCACACCGACCCCCACCTCCCTGGTAGTGCCACACTGACCCCCTCCCTGGTAGTGCCACACTGACCCCCTCCCTGGTAGTGCCACACTGACCCCCTCCCTGTAGGTAGCGCCTTTAGGGCTGCCTCTAGGTGTGGAATCCGGGGATACCGCTTCAGGAGGAGCCCCTGACTTAACGGTCCATATATGGACAGCGATGTCAGGGGGCAACCCCAGAGCCATAGTCTCTGGCAGAGTGCTACTAGCAATCTGCCTGGGACTCCTGCTCTGCTTCTGACATCTAAGTCCATATATGGATAGTGATGTCCGGAGCAGAGCTGAAGTCCCGGGCAGAGCGCTAGTAAGGCTCTGCTCCGGGACTCCGTCTTTGAGGAAGCCCCTGACATCACTGTCCATATATGGATAGTGATATCAGGGCAATCCCAGAGCCAAAGTCCCGGGCAGAGCGCTACTAGCACTCTGCCTGGGACACTCATTTACACAGCGTGGGGATGAGATTTGTTCAAATCTCCTCAGCTTTGCTGCTACTGTATTATGCTGCGGAAGACTTGCAACTAAATTTGTTGCGGAAAATCACCAGTATTTACTCTACATGTGTTATCCTTAGGACCCCTGCACACTATGCAGATTTTGGTGCAGATGTGCTTGCTGAGGAAACAACCACATTAAGATGAATAGAGCGGATTTCAGTCACAGAAATTTCTGCAACAAAATCTGCAGCGTGTGAAGGGAGCCTTACGTTTTCATTTAGCGGAGTATACCTGTAAAAACAGTTTCCATGGTTCCGCCTAGAAAATTGGTCTGATTAGTGCAAAGCCAAGCCTAACTTTACTAATGTCTAGCTGAAATCACATTATTATTGCGGATGCAATGACATGTAAAGAAAAGGTAAAGAACTGAAGCACGCGTCCTGTTCCCATAGCAACCCCTCTCCTCCCTGCCCATAGAGCTACACCTGATCATATACATAGTCCAGCGGGCGCCCAGCAGAAAGTGCCCACTACACACAGGAGTACCAGCTGCTGCCAGACAGAGAATCGCATGCTCTCTTCTAGTACAATCTGAGAAATGTAAACATCCACTCACAGTACCTTGATGTCCCTGACAGGACACTCAGACGCTGGAAGATCAGAACGCTCGCTGATTCCAGAGCGAGAAGCAGCTTATTCGTGAAACATTTTAAAAATGGCGCCGTAGCTCCTCCCTCTTGATCACTACATGTGGGAGGGTGGGGCGATCAGAGCGACATTGCGGAGAGGCCGAGTCTAGTAAAATCCTGAGTGAAGAAACCTCCCCTGGAGATGCGCACATGCGCGTACACGATGACTAAAGTCGCTGTGTTGTAATGCCGCGGGAAGGCGCGCTTAGCGCTTCGAGCGGGAAGACAGGCGGGCTGTGCTGTACAGTGGCTGATAATATATCTATTGCTGTACGCTACAGATATTTCTAATCTGTTGGGAATTCTGACTGAAAAGCATATACATGAATAGAACCAAACCTACTGCATACAAATTGTAACGAAACCAAGCTCATTGTATAAATATGGTACCATAACCAATCTTAGGACCTGTTCACATCAACGTTCGCTTTCAGGTCCAGGGTTCCAGAGGTTTCAGTCAGGTGAACCCCTCGACGAAAAGTTAAACCACAGCTTCCGTTTCAGTCACCATTGATATCAATGGTGACGGAAACATCGCTAATGGTTTCCGTTCGTCACCATTCTGGCAGGTTTCCGGTTTTCCGACGGAATCAATAGTGCAGTCGACTCCGCTATTGATTCCGTCGTTAAAACGGAAACCTGCCGGAATGGTGACGAACGGAAACCATTAGCGATGTTTCTGTCACCATTTATCAATGGTGACTGAAACGGAAGCTGTGGTTTCACTTTCCGTTGCGGGGTTCAACTGACGGAAACCTCAGACGGAACCACGGAACGGAAAGCGAACAGTGATGTGAACACGCCCTTAGTATTAAAGGGGTTGTCCACAACCGGACAACTGATGACCTGTCCAATGGATACGTCATCAGTATATGATCGGTGTGAGTCCGACACCCGGACCCTGCACCGATCAGCTACTCCGGGCACTGGATGTTTTGAGCTGTATGCAGTACTTGGAGCCGGAAGCAGATGGCTCCGGTCACGGAATAGCTGCAGTACTGCAGCTCTTCTCTTATTCAAGTGAATAGGAGCAGAGCTGCAGTTCTGAAGAATGGCTGCTGTGCAGTGGCCATAGCCATCTGTTTCCGGATACAACTATTGCATACCGTTCAAATTATCCAGCTCTCGGAGGCAGCCGGAGCAGCTGATCGGTGCAGGGTCCGGGTGTCGGACCCGCACTAATCAAATACTGATGACCTATCCTGTGGATAGGTCATTAATTGGTCGTGGACAACCCCTTTAAGATTTGCTAACAGAACCAAGCTTAATACGTTGATATGATAACAGAACCAATCTCAGTACATAGATATGCTAACAGAACCAATCATACTGCATAGATACGGCAACAGAACCAGGCCTACTGCATAGATACACTAACAGAACCAGGCTTACTGCATAGATACTGTACGGGTATGTTCACACGGCAGCGTCCAATACGCCTGAAATTACGGAGCTGTTTTCAGGCGAAAACAGCTCCTGAATTTCAGACATAATTGCTCGTACTCTCGTTTTTCGCGGCGTCAATAACGGACGTAATTGGAGCTATATTTCAATGGAGTAAATGAAAAACGGCTCCAACTACGTCTCAAGAATTGACATGCACTTCTTTGATGCGGGCATCTTTTTACGCGCCGTCTTTTGACAGTGGCGCGTAAAAAAAAAGCCCATGTGCAAAGAACATCGTAACCCCATTGATTTCAATAGGCAGATGTTTGGAGACGTATTTTCGGACGTAATTCGAGGCGTAAAACGCCCAAATTACATCCGTAAATAGGGTGTGTGAACATACCCTCACAGAACCAGGCTTACTGCATAGATACACTAACAGAACCAGGCTTACTGCATAGATACACTAACAGAACCAGGCTTACTGCATAGATACACTAACAGAGCCAGGCTTACTGCATAGATACACTTAGGCTGGGTTCACACGACCTATTTTTAGGCGTAAACGAGGCGTTTTTTTTACGCCTCGAATTACGTCTGAAAACACGGCTCCAATACGTCGGCAAAGATCTGCCCATTCATTTCAATGGGTTTGCCGATGTACTGTGCCGACGACCTGTAATTTTACGCGTCGCTGTCAAAAGACGGCGCGTAAAATAACAGCCTCGTCAAAGAAGTGCAGGACACTTCTTGGGACGTAATTTGAGCCGTTTTTCATTGACTTCAATGAAGAACAGCTCCAAATTACGTCCGTAATGGACGCCTCGCAAAACGCGAGTACGAGCAATTACGTCTGAAATTCAGGAGCGGTTTTCTCCTGAAAACAGCTCCGTAATTTCAGACGTAAATGCAGTTATCGTGTGCACATACCCTAACAGAACCAGGCTTACTGCATAGATACAGTAACAGAACCAGGCTTACTGCATAGATACACTAACAGAACCAGGCTTACTGCATAGAAACACTAACAGAACCAGGCTTACTGCATAGATGCGGCAACAGAACCAGGCTTACTGCATAGATGCGGCAACAGAACCAGGCTTACTGCATAGATACACTAACAGAACCAGGCTTACTGCATAAATACACTAACAGTACCAGGATTACTGCATAGATACACTAACAGAACCAGGCTTACTGCATAGATACAGTAACAGAACCAGGCTTACTGCATAGATACAGTAACAGAACCAGGCTTACTGCATAGATACACTAACAGAACCAGGATTACTGCATAGATACACTAACAGAACCAGGCTTACTGCATAGATACACAAAGGGTATGTGCACACGATAACTGCATTTACGTCTGAAATTACGGAGCTGTTTTCAGGAGAAAACAGTTCCTGAATTTCAGACGTAATTGCATGTACTCGCATTTTGCGGGGCGTCCATTACGGACGTAATTTGGAGCTGTTCTTCATTGGATTCAATGAAAAACGGCTCCAATTACGTCCCAAGAAGTGTCCTGCACTTCTTTGACGAGGCTGTTATTTTACGCGCCGTCTTTTGACAGCGACGCGTAAAATTACAGGCTTACTGCATAAATACACTAACAGTACCAGGATTACTGCATAGATACACTAACAGAACCAGGCTTACTGCATAGATACACTAACAGAACCAGGCTTACTGCATAGATGCGGCAACAGAACCAGGCTTACTGCATAGATACACTAACAGAACCAGGCTTACTGCATAAATACACTAACAGAACCAGCATTACTGCATAGATACACTAACAGAACCAGGCTTACTGCATAGATACACTAACAGAACCAGGATTACTGCATAGATACACTAAAGCCTAAGGCTGGGTTCACACAACCTATTTTCAGACATAAACGAGGCATATTATGCCTCGTTTTACGTCTGAAAATACGGCTACAATACGTCGGCAAACATCTGCCCATTCATTTGAATGGGTTTGCCAACGTACTGTGCCGACGACCTGTCATTTATGCGTAGTCGTTTGACAGCTGTCAAATGACGACGCGTAAATTGACTGCCTCGGCAAAGAAGTGCAGGACACTTCTTTGCAACGTAATTTGAGCCGTTCTTCATTGAAGTCAATGAAGAGCAGCTCAAGATTACAGGCGTCAAAGACGCCTCGCATAATGCGAGGAGGAGATTTTACGTCTGAAACGACGCAGCTGTTTTCTCCTGAAAACAGTCTGTCTTTTCAGACGTAAAAGACAGTTCTCGTGTGCACATACCCTAATTCACGCGACCGCGTTTGGTCCGTGATATACGTACCGCATGTCGGCCGCATTTCCCGGACCGAACACACTGCAGGTAGACGGGCTCCTAGCATCATAGTTATGTATGACACTGCCTCCCCGCGGAACTACTGTCCCGTGCTGAAAACATGATTACAGTACGGGACGGTTTTCCCGCAGCGAGGTAGTGACTCCTGGCATCGTACATAACGGTGATGCTAGTAGCCAGGCTCCCTGCACTGTGTTCGATCCGGGAAATACTGCTGACATGTGGAACGTATATCACGGACTGAACACGTTCGTGTGAATTAGGCCTATCAGAACCAGGCTTACTGCATAGATACAGTAACAACCAAGCTTACTGCATAGATACAGTAACAACCAAGCTTACTGCATAGCTACAGTAAAGAAAAAACTACCTCAGTACATAAATACATTAACCGAACCAACTTACAGCATAAATACAGTGACAGAGCAAAGCTTACTGCATAGATATGGTTTCAAAAAACAAACTCAGTTCATTGATATGGTAACAGAACGATACTTAGTACTTAGATATGAGGGCAATATTATTTATAGCGCGTCCGGGGACAGTGTTATTTAACCCCTTTAGGACGCAGCCTGTTTTGGCCTTGTGACATAGCCGATTTTTTCAAATCTGACATGTGTCACTTTATGTGGTAATAACTCCGGAATGCTTTTGCCTATCCAAGCGATTCTGAGATTGTTTACTCGTGACATATTGTACTTTATGATAGTGAAAAGATTTGGTCGATAAGTTCAATATTTATTCGTGAAAAACACCAAAATTTAGAGAAAATGTGCAAAAATGTGAATTTTTCTAAATTTAAATGTATCTGCTTGTAAAACAGATTGTAATACCAGACAAAATAGTCACTAGTTAATATTTCCCATATGTCTACTTTAGATTGGCATCGTTTTTTGAACATCCTTTTATTTTTCTAGGACGTTACAAGGCTTAGAACTTTAGCAGCAATTTCTCACATTTTCAAGAAAAATTCAAAAGGCTATTTTTACAGGTACCAGTTCAGTTCTGAAGTGGTTTTGAGGGCCTTATGTATTAGAAAGTCCCCATAAAATACCCCATTTTGAAAACTGCACCCCTCAAAGTATTCAAAACAACATTCAGAAAGTTTCTTAACCCTTTAGGCGTTTCACAGGAAATAAAGTAATGTAGAGGGGAAATTTACAAATTTTTCTTTTTTTTGCCGAAAATTCATTTGTAATAAAAACAATTGTGTAACACAGAAGGTTTTACCAGAGAAATACAACTCAATATTTATTGGCCAGGACCTGCAGTTTTTAGGAATATCCCACATGTGGCCCTAGTGCCCGAATGGACCGAAACACCGGCCTCAGAAGCAAAGGTGTACCTAGTGGATTTTGGGGCCTGCTTATTTTTAGATTATATTTTAGGCACCATGTCAGGTTTGAAGAGGTCTTGTGGTGCCAAAACAGTGGAAACTCCCCAAAAGTGACCCCATTTTGGAAACTAGACCCCTCAAGAAATGTAGCTAGGGGTATAGTTAGCACTTTGACCCCACAGGTATTTTGCTATATTTATTTGAGTTAGTCTGTGAAAATGAAAATCTACTTTTTTGCCGAAAAAACATAGAAATTTTTAATATTTACAAGGAATAAAGAAGAAAATGCACCCCAACATTTGTAAAGCATCTTCTCCAGATTACAGAAATACCCCATATGTGGTAATAAACTGCTGTTTGGACTCACGGCAGCGCTCAGAAGGGAGGGAGCGCCATTGGGATTTTGGAGCGCAGATTTTGCTGGATTGGTTTTTAGTGCCATGTCGCGATTGCAACACCCTGGAGGGACCAAAAGTGACCCCATTTGGGAAACTACACCCCTCAAGGAATTTTTCTAGGGGTATAGTAAGCATTTATACTACACAGGTTTTTTGCAGAATTTAGTAGAATTAGGCTGTGAAAATGAATATAAATATTTTTGTCCACTAAAATGATTAATTTTTCATTTTCACAGGGGATAAAGGAGAAAAAGTCACCCTAAATTTGTAACGCAATTTCTCCCGAGTATAACAATACCCCACATGTGGTAATAATTTATTTTTTTAATAGAAATTAATTAACCTTTGCAGGACTGATCCTTTTTTGCTTTTCCATTTTAGTTATTCACTCCCTGCCTTCCAAAATGCCATAACTTTTTTATTTTTCCACTAATTGAGCGGTGTGAGGGCTTATTTTTGGCATGACGAGCTGTAGTTTTTATTGGTACCATTTTTTGGTACATGCAACTTTTTGATCACTTTTTATTACATTTTATTTAGAGCTTTGGTGACCAAAAACAGTGATTTTGGCGTTTTTAAATTCTTTATTTCTTACGGCGTTCATGATGCGCTATAAATGAGAATTGTACTTTATTTCTTTATAAAATAATTTATTTTCTGTGTCACCATATTCTGAGAGCCGTAACTTTTTATTTTTCAGTCAAAAAAACGGTGTAAGGGCTTGTTTTTTGCGGGACGGGTTGTAGTTTTTATTGGTACTATTTTCGGGTACATGCGACTTTTTGTTCACTTTTTATTCTATATTTTGGGAGGGGTGGTGATCAAAAAATAGTGATTCTGGCATTGTTTTTAGTTTTTTTTTTTTTGCGGCGTTCACCATGCGGTAAAAATAACATTATAGTTTTATAGATTGGGTCGTTATGAACACAGTGATACCAAATATGTGTACTGGTTTTTAACGGTTTCATTTTTTCCTTATAATAAGAGACTTATTATAGGAAAAAAAAATCTTTTATTTTTACACTTTTGTAAAACATTTTTATTAACTTTTTTTTACTTTTTTCTTTACTTTTTACACTTTCTTTTTTTACTTGTAGCTCTGATCGCTGCTAGAATACTTTACACTACCTACGTAGTGTAACGTATTCCAACTGTCAGTGTGACGTCACAGTCACTCTGACAGTTAGTCTACGAGGACCAGCCAGAGGCTGGTCCTCATTGGCTTCCGTACATGGCAGACCCGGAGGCCGTTGTCTGGCCCCCAGGTGCCATTACAAGCATCAGCAGCCCGCATGGGGGCTGCTGATGTACTACAACCCCCTACATGCGGAGATCGCAATCGAGCCCCGCATGTAATGGGTTAATTGCCGAAATCGGCAACAGTGGAGTGTCAGCTGTCAAGGACAGCTGACCTCCCGGTTCCCGATGCACACTGTCGCCGACACAGTCACAGACACTGTCATCGACAGTGTACATCGCAAACGGCAGTGACGTCCTGTTACTCTGACAGGAAGTCTATCAGGAGGCTGGTCCTGATAGGCTTCCGTACATGGCAGACACGGAGGCCATTACTTGGCCTCCGATCGCCATGCTAGCCATCTGCAATTCTAACGATTACATTGTGAGGTCTGCCGATGTGCTAGAAACCCCTGAATGCAGTGATTGAAATCGATCACCTCCATTAAGGGGTTAATTGCCGAAATCAGCGGAAATAAGCCTCTGATCGGCATACAGTGGAGTGTCAGCTGTCAGCCAGTTCCCGGTGCACACTGTCGCCGACAGTGTGCATCGGGAACCACGCAATAACTGTACGTCCCTGTGCGCTAAGACACTGGCCACTGTTCGCCTAGGGGTTAAAGCACGTCGGGGGCCACATTTTTGCTGATATATTTCAGGCGGTGTATAGAAGAGTACCGGAATTGCGGAAAACTGTGGCGCAGCCTAAAGTGATTCTCATGGTGGGGCTTAGCAGGATACATGGTTATACCGGCCAAAAATAGGAGAGCGGCAGCAAATGCTCCTTAGGGTATGTGCACACGATAACTGCATTTACGTCTGAAATTACGGAGCTGTTTTCAGGAGAAAACAGCTCCTGAATTTCAGACGTAAATGCATGTACTGGCGTTTTTCGCCGCGTCTTTTACGGACGTAATTTGGAGCTGTTCTTCATTGAAGTCAACGAAAAATGGCTCCAATTACGTCCCAAGAAGTGTCCTGCTCTTCTTTGACGAGGCTGTTATTTTACGCGCCGTCTTTTGACAGCCACGCGTAAAATGACAGGTCGTCGGCACAGTACATCGTAAGACCCATTGAAAGTAATGGGCAGATGTTTGCAGACGTAATTCGAGGAGTAAAATGGCTCCATTACGTCTGAAAATAGATCGTGTGAACCCAGCCTTACAGTGCAGCTCGGGGCAGTTTAATTTATTGCCAAGTGGGGGACAAATGTTCTACACATTGCATAACACAAGGCAAATATCGGGGCACAGATTCCAAAGACAAAGGCACTAGTGGGGATAGGTCCCAAAGGGTAGGCAATGGGCAAGTTTCTTAGAGGCTTCTGCAGACAGAAGGATGCAGCAGAGTTGGCAAGGTAGGTATCCTCAAGGTTATCAGCCTAGCGATAATTTGAGGGCACATTGTAGGATGATGGGCCAAGTGAAAGGGCTCTTGCGCAGGGTTCCTGGATGGGTGAAGGAAGCATGATCCCAAAGAAGTCCAAATAATCTGAACATGGGAGAGAAGCAGCTTGGTTATTGCCAAAATGTTTACAACACATGGTACTGGCACAATGTTCGTGATTAGGAGCAGAGAAGTACAGGAAGAGCAGCAGGGGAGGCAAGCAATGGAAGCATATGCGGCAGTCACTATGGAATATCCAGAAGGACAAGACAGCAATAAGACAACCAGTGAAGCAATGGAAGAAGTGGCACAGCAATAGCAGCCGGGTGAGTCTGATTCTGAATCTGTCAGATGATGACCTGGATGAGCGGTCTAATGTTGAGGGTAGAAGGACTAATGGCAGGGGCGTAACTAGGAAAGACTGGGCCCCATAGCAAACTTTTGACTGGGGCCCCCCCTTCGCTGGGTATCACACAACCCCCCCTTGTAGATAGTGCCTCCCTATAGATTCCACCACACAGCGCCCCCTATAGATAGCACCATACACAGCCCCCTGTAGATAACGTCTTACAGCCCCAATACCCCCTGTAGATAACGCCATACAGCCCCCTGTAGATAACGCCATACAGACCCCCCCTGTAGAGAACGCCATACCGAGCCCCCCATGTAGATAACGCTGCACAGACCCCCCTGTAGATAATGCCACACAGACCTCCCCGTAGATAACGCCATACAGAGTCCCCCCAGTAGATAACGGCATACAGACCCCCCTGTAGATAACGCCATACAGACCCCCCCCCTTGTAGATAACGCCATACAGACCCCCTGTAGATAACGCCAGAGTCCCCCCTGTAGATAACGCCATACAGACCCCCCTGTAGATAACGCCATACAGACACCCCCTGTAGATAACGCCATACAGACCCCCCTTGTAGATGACGCCATACAGAACACCCCCCTGTAGATAAAGCCATACAGAGTCCCCCCCTGTAGATAACGCCATACAGTCCCCCTGTATATAACGCCATATAGCCCCCCCCCCAAAAAAAACGGCCTATAGTTTGTCCTACAAAAGTGATCCACAGGATAGGGGATACATGTGTGATCGCTGGCAGCGTTAAGGAGAACGGGGGACCGAAAGTCCCCCAATGTTCTCCATGACTAACCTCGGACTTCCGGCATCTGCGCAGCTCAATAAAAATGAAAGGTGCGCTGGTCACGCATGCGCACAAGCGCGACCTGTGCACAATTTATTTCTATGGAGCTGAAGACGGACCACGGAAGTCCAAGGTTTGTCATGGAGAACTTCGGGGGACTTTCGGTCCCCCGTTCTCCTGATCGCTGGACGTCCCAGCGATCACACATGTATCCCCTATCCTGTGGATAGGGTAATCATGGCTTTTGTAGGAACAACCCCTTCAGTGGCGTCGCGCTGTAGCAGCCATAGCAGCTGCTAGCGGAGCGTCCGGCCATGGGGGGGGCTGTGCCGGCGGGTGGCAAGGGCCCTCTCATGCTGCGGGCCCCGTAGCAGCCGCTACGGCTGCTATAGCGGTGGTTACGCCACTGACTAATGGCAAAACTAACGAAGAGAAAAAGTAAAAAGCGAGGAGGGGCGAGTGAGACCAGGGGTACTGCAAGCTAATCCTTTAGTGGAAGGAGTGATGACTCCAATCACTTTATGTAATATATATGCCACAAATACATCACAAATCCCCTTCTTAGAGAGGATTTTGGCTAAAATATCTCGCCTACCATCTACCACTTTATTTTTAAAGATGTCTTTAGCCTTTCTCTATCCGATACTTTAGATAGACAATGCCTCCGTACGACTTCCCCGCCTTTAGACTTACGTAGACAGACATACGGCGTCATTTCGTCGTCTTGTTCGTAAATATAACTTATATGATTTATGGTGAATCTCCAATCTGACGGCTAAACAATATACATTTTACTCACACCCGCACGCTACACATACACGTATAGATTTCTTTCCAGGAAATCTCCCTGCCCTCCGTTCAACCTCTGCTGTTGATATAGACCCTATTACCTGGTCTTACCATGTTCCGGTTATCCTAAACTTAAAGTCTGGCCTACGGACTACCAGAGTGTGCCACTGGAGACTGAACGAACGTCTACTTAAATCCACAATCCATAGGGGATCCCTCAAAACTCATATTGACTCGTATTTTACTCTTAATAAAGATTCGACCTCTGAAATATCCACAATATGGGAAGCGCACAAATCAGTCCTGAGGTGACAATGTATATCCCTTTCCGCTTACCTAAAATGAGAAACAAGTACTAGCCCTGACGACCACCTTAAAAAAAACTGAAAAGAAAATGTCTCTTTCCCCCTCCACATCTACCCTTAGACGTATCATTGAGACAAGGGGTAGACTGAAAGATATCTCTCTATTGCCAAAGTAGAAAAGTTACTAACATATACCAAACAACAGCATTATGAAAGAGGGACCAAAGCACACTCATTGCTTGCAGCCCAACTAAGAGAGAACTCGACCCAGTCTGCCCTCATGCACTCAAGGATGCACGAGGACGGATACTCTGACCCGAACCGACAAGCAAATATATACCATCAATATTACACAAAGTTATATTCCCTCGCCTCGCAACTCCCCACAGACCCGACCACCCGTACCCAATGTCTATCGGACTATCTAAAAACATGCCCTCTCCCCACTATTACTTCAACTGATTCACTTATGCTCAATGCCCCTAATACTATGGCAGAATTGCTGGACACTATATAAGAGCTTCCTATTGGTAAATCCCCAGGCCCTGATGGGTTTCCATGCCTTTATTATAAAGTCTTTCAGCACTCATTAACAACTAACATGCTGGATCTCTTTAACTCTTTCCTGTTGGGGCCCCCGATTCCCCCTTCTATGCTTCCCTCTTTTATCATGGTCATATCTAAACCTGGGAAAGACCAGTCTGAATGTGCCAGCTATCGGCCAATATCTTGTGTTGAATGCCAACCTCAAAATATTTACCAAGATATTGGCCAATAGGCTTGTCTCACTTCTTCCTAGTTTAATACACAAAGACCAGGTTGGGTTTGTAATGCACAGACAAGCTGGGGACAACACCAGACGTACGATTGACCTTGTCGATGTTCTTACTAGTACTGATTCTTCGGGCCTACTCCTTAATTTAAGCGTTGAAAAAGCATTTGACCGACTCTAATTGGTCCTTTCTCTTCGCTACTTTAGAAAAAATTGGCATTTCTGGCCCTTTTCTTACTGCGATACACTCTTTATATTCCTCTCCAACTGCGCCAGTTAAACTACCACATGCGGTCTCCCAATGCCTGAACATCCACAATGGCACACGACAGAGCTGTCCCCTATGTTCCCTCCTCTTTGTAGTTTGCATATAGCCATTGGCCTCTCGAATACAGAATAATCCGGACATCCAGGACATTATGATACGAGATTGCGAGTTTAAAATCTCTCTTTTTGCATACTATGTCCTCCTGACTCTACGCAATCCAGAAGTTTCTTTACCTAATCTCCATTCATTCCTAGATGAATATAGCCTCTATTCGGGATAGAAGATTAACAACTCTAAGACAGAAGCCTTACCAATTAACCTCCCATCGTCGGTTACATCTGCCCTAAGACTTTCCCTCAACTATACGTGGAAAGAGGACACTGTTAAATATTTAGGTATTAAGCTTACCCAATCTTATAACTCTTTATAAACATAATTTTTCTCCCTTCTTTCAAGAAATTAATAGATTGTTATCCAAGTGGCCCACCCTCCCCCTTTCCTTTCTCTGGGGGGGGGGGGGGAGGGGGGGTCTGCAGTTAAAATGAAAATTTTGCCAAAATACCTCTACCTCTTGGAAACTCTCCCGGTACCCATACCACGGGCCAAGGTTCGGAAGTTCCAAGCATCCTTATTGAATATTTGGGTGGGCAAACTCTATAGAACCCCAAGGTCAGTTCTACTTCATACTATTTCATCAGGAGGACTGTCAATCCCCGATGTATACCGCTATTACCTAGCAGCTCACCTACGAAAGGATTCACAGTTGGGCCTCGTTATCTGCATACAATAAATGGACCGAGATTGAGAAACTCTGGATTGCCCCTACCTGTCCAAATCCACTGTTGTGGTCTGGAGCTGTAGATACCATACCGATGCCCTTACTTAGCTTGATGGCTTTCAGTAACATTTGGAAAATTTCTAATAAACTCCACTCCCTTCCCTGTCCTCCATAAAATCCCTGATGACGTCCTTTTTATTCACTCCTTCACTACCTGACCGTTCAATTGCAAGAATGACCAAACCCTGGTCAGAGGTTGGCCTTTTCTATTTTGCGGACATAGCGGACCCATGCATTAGAACTATATTACCATTCCAAACTTTGCAATCTAAATTTCATTTACCTCCTACTGCATACTTCAGCTATCTCCAAATCGTTCACTTAGCCTTTTCTCACGTGTGAGGCCTTCCAAAATGGCCGCTGGCACCCATCATTAGGGACGCAGAGGCGGGAAGTGTGCACACGGCCCTCCCTGGAGACTGCATCTCTTCAGGCACCATCCCTGTTGCCTGCGGTCCCTCTCCCCGCAGTATTCAAATGTTGGATGCCTGCTCCAGGATTGAGTTCTCCTGCAATGGCGGCCGCAGGGCCCCTTTGACTGTGGTCCGATTAATCGGCCTCACCCTCTGTCTGCTCCATGCCAGGTGGCACCACCTCCACTCCTTTCCCGACGGGGGACAGAGCACAGTGAGTACTGAGGTCATAGACCTCATGTTTCCGTGCCCAATGTTGCACCCTCTGTGTCACAGCCCCACGTGCCCCTGCATGGCCACATGTCCCTGGGTGGTGCCGTGTCGTGGTCCGCAGGCTCTTCCTGGGGTGGCCCCCCTCACGTCCGGCTGTCCACTCTGCCCTTACAGCCTCAGCGGTCTCCCCCACACCATTGGCCTATGTTCTCATCACCTTTCTCCACCCAAGGATCCCATACCATCTCTCCCAGTCTTCATGTTCTGGACTCTGCTCACGACCCGGAGGGTATTCCGGATGTTTTCAGATTGAGTCATCCAGACACCTCATCTGTACCTGTCTGTGAAAATAGACCGGCCACACTCTCAGATATTCGTCAGATGGTTCAAACTGGGGGGTGATGTCTTCCTTTGCCAAGCAAATTGTGGACGAATGTAAAATGGAGTTTACCCTGTTTCGTGCTGAACTTTCTTCACTTTCTTCTCGGGTGGATACTCTCGAACATGACCATGTCACTGACACTGCATCACTTGCAACTATACAATCCACTCTGCAACAACATTCTGCTTAACGGTTTGCTTTGCAACAACATCTGGATGATGTAGAGAATCATAATAGGAGGAACAATCTGCGTATCCGGGGCCTACCTGAATCTATCCCTGCATCGGATCTTATTACTAAACTGTCTACCATCTTCAACAACCTATTGGGTCGTCCACCAAATACACATATTGAACTTGATCGTGCTCATAGAGCCCTGCGCCCACTGAATCTTGAAGACCAGCGGCCCCGAGATGTCATTTGTCGGATTCACTTTTATGCCATAAAAGACTATTCTGAAAAAAAATCAGACAACAACCTACCATCTTCCATCAGGGTACGCAGATACGTATCTTACCGGATCTGTCAAGACACACCTTAGCGCAACGCGCAGCTCTCAAACCCCTTCAGGAGGTACTTCAGAATCGAGGCTTCATCTATAGATGGGGATTCCCCTTTGCCCTAATGGTCAGACAAGGAGGACATACCTATACTCTGAGAGCTCCGCGTGACCTACCTGATTTCCTGCGGGACCTAGGCCTTCCTCCAATTACTATACAAGAATGGCCCTCACTGTGTTCTTCTGCTGGCAGAGGCTCTCATATGGGTCGCCCTCCTTATTCGCATCCGCCTCCTGCTGGGGGGCGCGCCCCCACGAGGTCCCAGAAGACGGTCTGGGCGCAGACGTGATAGGGAGCCTACACCGCCCAGGGATCCTGCCCATTCTCTGTGGTGTACGATCCCCTGTTTATGACTTCCAGGATTTATTTCGCTACATATCATTGAGTGTTTAGTTCCTTGACATCCTCTTTCGCTCCTGCTTAATGTGGGTCATCTAATTTGCATTCTGCCTCGGGTATCATTTTTCTTTCTGTTCTAACATGCCTTCCCCTCTATTTTCAATTTGTCTATAATAACTGTTTACTTTTATGTTATTATACGCTGGGGAGCACGGGTTGCTCTTATGCGTAGCTGCCATTTTCCCTCCGCAGGTACCGGACCAGCCCGGAGCGTAGTGGACGCTACGTGACCCTCCACATTTTTGTGCTTAGCTTGTGTGGCAGCCTCTACACCATGTTCCAAATTATTATGCACATTGGATTTAAGTGTCATAAACATTTAATTATTCATTTTTCAATTAAACTCATGGATAGTATTGTGTCTTAGGGCTCTTTGGATCATTGTAATCAATCTCAGACACCTGTGATAATTAGTTTGCCAGGATTGCCCAATCAAAGGAAAACTATTTAAGAAGGACGTTCCACATTATTAAGCAGGCCACAAGTTTCAAGCAATATGGGAAAGAAAAAGGATCTCTCTACTGCCGAAAAGCGTGAAATAGTGCAATACCTTGGACAAGGTATGAAATCATTGGATATTTAAAGAAAACTTAAGCGTGATCATCGTACTGTGAAAAGATTTGTGGCTGATTCAGAGCACAGACGGGTTTGTTCAGATAAAGGCATAATGAGGAAGGTTTCTGCCAGACAAATTAATAGGATTAGGAGAGCAGCTGCTAAAATGCCATTGCAAAGCAGCAAACAGGTATTTGAAGCCGCTGGTGCCTCTGGAGTCCCGCGAACCTCAAGGTGTAGGATCCTCCAGAGGTTTGCAAGTGTGCATAAAGCTATTATTCGGCCACCCCTAAACAATGCTCACAAGCAGAAACGGTTGCAGTGGGCTCAGAAATTCCTGAAGACTAATTTTCAAACTGTGTTGTTTACTGATCAGTGCCGTGCAACCCTGGATGGTCCAGATTGATGGAGTAGTGGATGGTTGGTGAATGGCCACCATGTCCCAACAAGGCTGCGACGACAGCAAGGAGGTGGCGAAGTCATGTTTTGGGCTGGAATCATGGGGAGAGAGTTGGTAGGCCCCTTTAGGGTCCCTGACAGTTTGAAAATGACCTCTACAAAGTACGTAGAGTTTATGACTGACCACTTTCTTCCGTGGTACAAAAAGAAGAACCGTGCCTCCCGTAGCAAAATTATCTTCATGCATGACAATGCACCATCTCATGCTGCAAAGAATACCTCTGTGTCATTGGCTGCTATGGGCATAAAAGGAGAGAAACTCATGGTGTGGCCCCCATGTTCCCCTGACCTCAAACCTATTGAGAACCTTTGGAGCATCCTCAAGCAAAATATCTATGAGGGTGGGAGGCAGTTCACATCAAAACAGAAGCTCTGGGAGGCTATTCTGATATCCTGCAAAGATATTCAAGCAGAAACTGTCCAAATACTCACAAATTCAATGGATGCAAGAATTCTGAAGGTGATATCAAAGAAAGGGTCCTATGTTAACATGTAACTTGGCCTGCTAAGTTTTTTTTAATTGAAAGAGATTTTGATTTCTGTAAATATGACCTCCTGATGCTGCAAATTCAACAAATTACCATTTTAGTTATCTTTACAACCTTTAAAATGTTTTGATCTCTGTTGTGCATAATAATTTGAAACAGTGCATTTTGAGTTTTTTACTTCTAAAAAAAATTTGTTAACATTAGGAGATTTGTTCAATAAAATTTGCATTATACTCCAACGGTTGATGGCTTGAAGATTATACTGACTGTCATTTGCATCGACTAATTAGGAATATCAGCGAAAAATAACATTTGCATAATAATTTTGAATGCGGTGTATTTTGCTGCCTTTTTTGTTGATGTTTATGTTTTTCTCTAATGCGGTGATTTTTATCCCTAGACTGTCTCCCTTTCTTATCTTCCCTGTGGTGATCCTGGACACCTGCCATTCCTGTTTTTTTACGGAATATTTGAGAGAGCGGTCTTGCTTACATCCATGGCTGACCTTACAATAGCCTCCTTCAATGTGAAGGGGTTGAACAGGCCTGAAAAGAGAGCGCAAATCCTGCACCACCTTCATAAACGTAAGGTACATATTGCTTGTTTCCAGGAAACACACTTTAGGGAAGGTCACTCCCCTGCTATTAGACACAAATTTTACACACACTGGCATTTTAGCAACAATTCACTTTCCAGGTCTTGTGGAGTTGCTATAGTTCTTCATAAATCCCTCACTCATCAGGTCGTCAATGTTGTAACGGACTCTGTGGCTAGATATATAATCCTAGTTCTAAACATTGGTGGGCGTGAGTTCACTGTGATCATCGCCTAAGCCCCTAATACCGGTCAGGTCCCTTTCCTTCTTCATCTCATAGATACTGCCCTTCCGATTGTGCGGGCGACAATGGTGCTATGTGGAGACTTTAATCTTATTTTGGATCCGACACTGGATAACTCCACTGGTCACTCCAGTATTGCATATAATGCTATAAAACGGGTGCAACGCACACTTTCGCAGCTCCAACTCTGTGATGCTTGGCGCCTTCAACACCCTTCTGACAAAGATTATAGCTTTTACTCTCCTCCCCATGGCACCTACAGTTGCTTGGACTACATTCTTTTTCAACACCATTCCCTTCCTTGGGCTACTTCCATGGCCATTGGCAACATATTATGGTCTGATCATGCCCCAGTGTATTGCACCTTACACCTTCCTTTTCTCACTAAGGCTCCCTGGTCCTGGAAACTTAATGAGTCTCTGCTTCTTGATGGGGTCTGCAGTGCTGAACGGTTGCAGACGGTTGAGCACTTCACATCTGATCACACACATGATTCCAAGTTCCCTATGATGCAGTGGGAAGCCCTTAAATGTGTGCTCCGTGGTGTCCTCATAAAGCATGGGGCACGCCTTAAAAGAGAAAGGGCCCATTTCCTCAAACTTGCTCTCCAAAAAATTAGCTCCCTTGAACTGGCTCACAAGCGTGCGCTTTCTCTTCCGCTCTTACGGGAGCTACAGAGTGCCCGCCAGGAGGCCCGACGTCAGTTAGACTCGGCTCAAAAGCGTGCCCTCCAAGCTTGTCAGTAAATTTTATAATACCTTGACTGACTGGCGCCCCTTTTTCTCCAAGCCCTTAATTCTATTTCCCCTGATGTGTTGTTCCCCGCTGGCTCCACCCTAGCTCATCATACGGTCATCCCTAAATCGGGCAAGGATCCTCAGCTCTGCTCCAGTTATTGCCCCTTTTCCCTGCTTAATGTCGACATAAAAATTTATGCCAAGTTTCTAGCCAATAGACTGAACAAACATCTCCCTAACTTGGTCCATCCTGATCAGGTGGGATTTGTGCCTGGTAGGGAGGCGCGCGATAATACCCTTAAAACTTTAGATATTATCCACCACGCCCAGACTCCCTAAATCCCCCTCATGATCCGGTCTCTAGATGCCGAAAAGGCGTTTGACAGAATATCCTGGCCCGCCCTTCATCAAACCCTTCAACATATAGGACTAGGACCTTCCCTTATGAGTAAAATAATGGCCCTTTATCAGTCCCCATCCGCCCAATTCAAAATAAATGGTTCCCTCTCTGCGCCGTTTGCTATTCATAATGGTACCAGACAGGGCTGCCCTTTATCCCCATTGTTGTATGTCCTCGTTATGGAGCACCTCATGGCCTCAATTCGGAACAGCACGGATATTAAGGGTGTTCTCATAGGCGGGACAGAATATAAGTGCTCTGCATTTGCTGATGACCTATTGGTTTATCTCACAAATCCACATATATCTCTTCCCTCATTGATGTCCGAGCTGTCCCGTTTTGGAACATGGTCCAATTTTAAGATTAACTTCTCCAAGTCTAAGGCTTTAAATTTCTCACTCCCACTCTCGACGTTATCGCTCCTCAAAAGTAATTTCCCCTTCTCCTTGCCTGTTAGGGGTACAACATATTTGGGTGCGCAAAAAAGCTTGGATCTCTCACAGTTGTTTATCAATAATTTTGCCCCTTTACTAGCCAAATTTCACACGGACCTTGCCTTTTGGCATAAAAGAGAATTCTCCTGGTTTGGTCGGATTAATATTATTTAAATATCACTCCTCCCCAGACTGTTGTATCTCCTGCAGATGATTCCTATCTCCATCCCATCCTCGTATTGGCTACGTATCCAACAATGTTTTGGATCCTTCATATGGCCCATGTACTTCACTCAGGCTCTGACTCCTCTCTACTACCATAGGCCACTATCTGTCTGGCGGATACGCCTTCACTGCGTCACATCTTTGAATATTTACAGTTGAAACATTTCTATAGTGTCACTAAGCGCCAGGCTCACCTTCACCAGCCGCTTACTGACGAGCGCTTATGTGTCTCCACTGTGTCCCCCACACACACCATCTCCACACTCTATAAACTACTCCTCTCCCAGCAATCCCCTAGTCTCCCATCCTTTTGTAGGGCATGGGAGGCTGAACTGAACACGACCTTCTTTGACACGCAATGGAGACGTTGTTTTTCCCTTTCCCAGAGGGCCTCGATAGCCGTACGAGCCCAGGAAACTAGCTACAAAATTGTCTCTAGGTGGTATCGAGTCCCCACTGCCTTGCATAAATGGTACCCGTCTGTACCCGGCCTGTGTTGGTGCTGTGGTGCGTCGGAGGGATCCATGTCTCACATTTGGTGGAGTTTCCCCTCCTTGCGGAGTTTTTGGGAGACCGTTCTTAAAATTATTTTAGAAGTCACTGGCTTCTCGGACCCTAAATCTCCCGATGCGGCCCTTTTATTTATGTTCCCCATGGTACTATCCATTTACAAACGCTCCCTAATTAGACACATTCTCCAAGCTGCCAAATCCGTTATCCCCCGCAAGTGGAAAACGGCTGTCCCTCCTCTGCTGGATGAGTGGTTTCAGGAGGTTGCTTTAATACAGCATATGGATCGCGTTCTGGCTCGTTCCTCAGCTGCTTCTTTGAGATACAGGGACACTTGGACTCAGTGGCTCACGTTCCTCTCCTCTTCTACCTACCGAACTGCAGTGACTTGAGACACAATGCATATCCTCTTCCATGAGACTTCCTCTGAGCGGGGTCTACATACGGGTGAGTGGGGGTTTACTTGCTCCGATCACATATATGCCAGGTACGTAGCTGCTTCCTCTTCTTTATCCATGATAGATCAGGAACTGGAGTCCAGGTTCACCATGAACTTCCCCTGTCTCTTCTTTGTCCTTGTTTGTTTTCCTTTCTATCTTTTCCTTCCTTTTTTGTGTCTGTCTTGTGTGGTCGTTTTCTTCCTGTGAATATGCTTACCTACTATTTTCACTGCATTTTTGGCTGGCTAGGGGGCTGAATTGTTTTTTTTTTATTATTATTTTCTTTATCAAGTCATGCTTCTTGCCATTATGCTTATTCAGTTTGCTGTCGTATCTTACGCTATTTACGGGTGGTGGTGTTCACCCTTATGTTTATGCTGTGCCCTAATTTGTCACGTTCTGTTTATTAAGGGAATTTGTATATTTCGTGGTGTTATATATCCCCCACCTGGATAATGGTTAATTCACTTCTCCGTAGTAATAGAATAATGAAAAAAATTATAGATCCGGAGTACTAAAATTTAACTTTTACTAGTATGAATAAAATAGGTATAAACAGATATATAAACAATAGGAGGAACCCATTTGCCAATACTGCATACATATACTTAATTGTTTCCCATCGTTTCAAATTGTTGTCAACAATATTTTTGTATTGACAGCAGATAAAGATCAGTCCGCCTTTATAAGGTTTCCCAATTTAGAATGGTTCTTTTGGTCACATATGGAGGAAAGGAATGTTGGGACACATGTCCTCCTACCCCGTTTCTGTCGGTAAATAGTCCTCCACATCAAAGTGTCCAGAAATAATGTTACGTCCTCTCCTGGATGGTGAAAGAGCGACAGGTGGGTCTCCCTACGCGTTTCTTGCTGACCAAGCAATTCCTCAGGGGAGATAGGTCAGTGAAGCATGGATGTCCGAGGTTGGAACTTGCTGCTTAAAATGTGGCTGTCGATTCAAATGGAGAGGAATGCTCTATAATTCAGAGCATGTTGAATCAGTGGAGCAGTAAATTTCAGTTTCTGCTCAGCTGTCGTTGCACGAGGGAAAAACTCATTAGTTTGAGCAGGTCTGCAGTGGCAAAAGGGAGTCCATTGGTTAAAACACCCTTGCAGTGGCAAGTGATGTAACCTTCCTGGTAGGAGGCAAACACAGAACGCCTATCCCTGGCGTGTCCAGGAGAGGACGTAACATTATTTCTGGACACTTTGATGTGGAGGACTATTTACCGACAGAAACGGGGTAGGAGGACATGTGTCCCAACATTCCTTTCCTCCATATGTGACCAAAAGAACCATTCTAAATTGGGAAACCTTATAAAGGCGGACTGATCTTTATCTGCTGTCAATACAAAAATATTGTTGACAACAATTTGAAACGATGGGAAACAATTAAGTATATGTATGCAGTATTGGCAAATGGGTTCCTCCTATTGTTTATATATCTGTTTATACCTATTTTATTCATACTAGTAAAAGTTAAATTTTAGTACTCCGGATCTATAATTTTTTTCTGTTTATTAAGGGGACACATCTTCCCCAATTGTGTTTGTATTGTTTGTATTGAATATGAAAAAAAAAACAAAAAACGCTTGCCGCAAAGCACTGATGCCATACGCAACGCACACCGATGGCATAGACATGAAATACCCGACAGCCTCTATGAATAATCAGATGGATCACTTCAATATGGTATGGTCATGTTGGGATACATATGACTCCTCTAGACAACCTTGAGTTGACCAAATATGTACATTACGTTCCTATTACTCACCCACGAACGACTAGGATATCTCTTTACTTCCTCCCCCACCCTCTATCCTTTTGTGTCTGTTTATGGTCTTGCTTGATATGAATATAGGTAATGTGTTCTTTTTGATAGAGTTTAAGTGCAAAGCTAGGAAGTATGTTGGAATAGACTATGGATAGAAACGTCTATGTACTGCTGTTGATTGTATGTAAAGACATCTGCTGAGTATATATATACGACAGCTTGCTATCTGATACAAATTCCTATCATTATTAATCTGAATTATTGTTTTATATGTTTTAGCTCCTTTTATCTGAGAATTATAGGTTGCAAAAAAACGTTTCCGAAGGCAAAAAATGCTTTCCTGGTCGTCCTACGCATCAGCACAGAAACAAATGGGTTAACTCCCCACTTCTAGTAGGACCAGTGACAAGAAACAATCAAATTCTTAATTAGGCAGACTGGAACCTAAATCCCACCTCCTTGAGTCTTTTTTTCCTACCGTTGGTAGTGGCACGTGATGTTGTCTTTTACCTAGTTGAAGGTATTTTTTTTTTCCTTCCCAGGATCCTTTTTTTCTGAATAAGTAAGGCTTAAATGGATTGCTGGCTTCCTGTCAGCAACAAATACCATCTGGGTTGTTTTTTCCTCTAGTTTTTTTTTTAGATACTTTTGGGCCCCAGCTTCTATTCTTTGGCAGCACGATTGGTAGCGTTTTCATGTGGGAGATTTGCAGCCGGGCTTTGCATCTCAGCCCAGGCTAATCTTCCTGTTCCGCTGGCTGCCGTGTGATTGGTCAGTTTTGTGCTAGGGTCGGAGCTGTGTGGGACATCGGGCTTTGTTCGGTAGCGTCTTGGGTGCCGCCATCTTTTTGGGGTCGGTGCCCGGATTGGCTGCTGCTCCGTTCCGGTCAGCAAGAGGGCAGAGCTACAGGCAGCGTATGTTCCCTGCTCTCTGCAGGGAAGAAATAGACTATAATTGAAAATGTTTTCTAGTCTCCTAGATATTAAAGGAGGTTGGTAGCTCCTCTATTCCTTGGAATATAATTACATTTTCCCTATGGTAGGTGGTTTCTGGATAGGGGAGTCACCTTCCAGGGGGATCTTCCCACTGGGAGTGTTTTTTCCCCCCCTAGAGTATTTAAGGCTTCAGTTTGAGGTCTATTGCTGCCTGTGAAGAGCTTTTTTCATCATAGGCTGCAGGGTTTTCTGCTTGCCCTTCTAAAGTAAGTTTGCCAAGGAGTGGTGATCCATTTTCTGTATTGTAGTTACATTCAATTCTTTTTTTATCAGATGTCTAGTCGAGGTCAGAAGACTCAAGGAGATATGAGCAGAGAAACGGAAAATCATCTTTTAAGAGAAAGAACTTAATCTGCTGCGACTGTAATACTCCATTACCTGATGGTTGCCAGGAGAAATTATGTAGACTGTCTACAAAAGGAAGGCGGGACTACAACCGCAATGTTGCGAGAGATGAAAGCTTTCATAAAAGAATGTGTGGCCATTCGTCATCTAATCGGATGTTCAACCCTAGAACTCCTAGAGAAGATGCATCTGTGTTATCCTATGGGGACCTACAGGTATCGGATGAGGTGTATAGGTCAGCCTCAGAGGGAGTGGAAGATCCGATGGTGGCTCTGTTCCCTCTAGAAAAGATAAACAGACTGATTCGGGCAGTCAGGGCAGATGGAGCGGAGGATTAGAGAGTTATCCACTCGAACCCTAGTGCCTGTAGAGGATGGGGCAAGCCTTAGAGAGGCCCTTGATTGTAAAGCCAACTCAGCCTTTAGGAAGTCCTATGATTCAGGAGTAGCAGTCTAAGGCCTCATTTACACGAGCGTGTGCGTTTTGCGCGCGTAAAAAACGTAGCCTTTTGCGTGCGCAAAAGGCACTTGACAGCTCCGTGTGTCATTCGTGTATGATGCGTGATTTTCGCGCAGCCGCCATCATAGAGATGAGGCTAGCCGACGTCAGTCACTGTCCATGGTGCTGAAAGAGTTAACTGATCGGCAGTAACTCTTTCAGCACCCTCGACAGTGAATTCCGATCACCATATCGAGTAACCTGTTTAAAAAAAAAAGAGGTTCGTACTTACCGAGAACTTCCCGGCCGTTGCCTTGGTGGCGCGTCCTTGGTGACGCGCCTCTCTTGACATCTGGCCCCACCTCCCTGGATGACGCGGCAGTCCATGTGACCGCTGCAGCCTGTGCTTGGCTTGTGATTGGCTGCAGCTGTCACTTGGACTGAATTGTCATCCCGGGAGGTCAGACTGGAGGAAGAAGCCGGGAGTTTTATCGGTAAGTCAGAACTTTTTTTTTTTTTTACACGTTCACGTATATGGGGATCGGAAGTCACTGTGCAGGGTGCTAAACCAGTTTAACTATTTCAGCACCCTGGACAGTGACTGTCTCCTGACGTCGCGTCCCGCAACATTTTTTGCCGGGTTCGGCCAAAACGAGCTCGGCCGAACCCGGTGAAGTTCGGTTCGCTCATCTCTAAGACACTCCTTTTGGATGTTTGTAAACAGAAAAGCACGTGGTGCTTTTCTGTTTACATTCAGAGTTTGACAGCTCTTGCGCGAATCACGCAGTTCGCACGGAAGTGCTTTCGTGCGACCTTCGTGGTTTTCACGCACCCATTGACTTCAATGGGTGCGTGATGCGCGAAAAACGCACGATTATAGAACATGTCGTGAGATTTACGCAACGCACTCGCGCTGCGCAAAATTCACGCATCGTCTGCACTGCCCCATAGAATAATATAGGTGCGTACGACACGCGTGAAAAGCACGCGCGTATATTACGCTCGTGTAAATGAGGCCTAAGGTAGAGATTGCCAGTTCAGCAATAATTAAAAGCCTTATGAGTTGGATAGCACAGCTGCTGGATGACATACAAGATGAAGTCCAGAGGGACGATCTCTTGAGAGCTTTCAGGTACATGTCTTTAGCCACGGAATTTCTTAGTGACGCCTCTGGCCAATTGATAAGATTAGCGGCCAGAAATATGGCTTTGTCTATGGCAGGCCGGCGGGCCATATGGCTCAAACCTTGGGTTGCGGACTGGAAGTCCAAGAACGCATTGTCCGCGGTGGAATATAAGCCTGGGAGGCTTTTTAGAGAGGAGTTAGACTAACTCATGGATAGACTCTCGGATAAGAAGGGGAAAGTCTCTCCCTTTTTTTTTTTCTTCCCCCAGAGGCCAAGAAGATTCACTCGCAGAGGTTCCTCGTCAGCGGCAGGTTCTAGGAACCTCAGAGAAAATTTTCGTTTTGATAGGAACCTTAAAGGGAATGTGTCGCAAATGAAACCTTTTTTTTTAAGTGTCGTTACTTATTTCTATTATATTTTTTACGTTTTTTTGCTGTATTTTTTTTTTTTCCCGTATGTTGGAAAGTATTAAAAATTAAATAATAATTTGACATGTTTTCCAATGTTGGCCACCAGGGGGAGCACTTCCCAGAATTACAGCCAGGTGAATAAGGCAAAGCAACCTGACTCACAGCTGCTGTAAATGTGGGAGGGAATCTCACCCCCCCTCTCACAAGCCAGGTAAAGTTGTCTTCAAATTGCTAAGCAGTGTCCGGCAGCCATATTGGGTGTGATTCTGCAGCTAGAAGAAGTTATAGGACACACCAAAAGGCTAAGTGTATGTTCACACGCTTACTAAACAAAGGGAAAACAGCTCCTGATTTTCAGCCATTTTTTAATCAAACTCGCGTTTTTTAACGGCCGTTTTTGGAGCTGTTTTTCTATAAAGTCAATGAAAAACGGCTCCAAAAACGTCCCAAGAAATGATGTGCACTTCATTTTGGTCGGGCGTCTTTTTACATGTCGTTTTGGAAAACTACCACGTAAAAAACGCCCTGTCGGAACAGAACGCCGTATTTCCCATTGAAACCAATGGGCAGATGCTTGTAGGCGTTCTGCTCCCGATTTTTCAGCTGAAAACATTGTGTGTGAACATACCCTTAGGGTATGCGCACATGCGAACTGCATTTACGTCTGAAATAACGGAGCTGTTATCAGGAGAAAACAGCTCCGTCATTTCAGGCGTAATTGCTCGTACTCGCATTTTGCGAAGCGTCAATTACGGCCGTAATTTGGAGCGGTTCTTCATTGAATTCAATCAAATTACGTCCCAAGAAGTGTCCTGCACTTCTTTGCCGAGGCTGTTATTTTACGCGCCGTCTTTTGACAGCGACGTGTAAAATTACAGGTCGTCGGCAAACCCATTCAAATGAATGGGCAGATGTTTGCCGACGTATTGGAGCAGTCTTTTCAGGCGTAAATCGAGGCGTAAAACGCCTCGTTTACGCCTGAAAATAGGTCGTGTGAACCCAGCCTTAGAATGATGAAAGAGAAGTGAATGACTTTTCAGTTGACCGGTTCACACGCCGTGTATTTGACGTTTTTTTTTTTTGCACATTTTACGTGCAAAAAAACACATAAAAAAACCGCTTGATTTTGCGTGTTTGGGGGATGGGGGATGGGGGATGTGTGTGTGTGTGTGTGTGTGTGTGTGTGTGTGTGTGTGTGTGTGTGTGTGTGTGTGTGTGTGTGTGCCGTTGATTCTTCAAAACAGATGATAAGCGGCTATGAAGTATCAGCGGCGCCCGTGCACACTCCGCTCTGCCACCCACACACACACACGGGAAAAGTCTTAAAGGGGTCGTCCAGGAAAACATGGCGCCGCACCTGTCCTCAGGCTGTGTGTGTGTGTGTGTGTGTGTGTGTGTGTGTGTGTGTGTGTGTGTGTGTGGTATTACAGCTCTGTCCTATTCACTTCAATGGAGGTGAACTGCAATACCAGACACAACCTGAGGACAGGTGCGGCGCTGTGTCTCCAATCCGGACACCCCTTCTGTCCTGAGATGACCCGACGGGGGAGGCGGGTGTCAGAGCCACCCACCGCCATCACTGCAGACAGAACCACACAACTACGGCATGAGGGCAGGGCTTGTCCTGAGTGCACTGTCTCTTGTTATGGACAGATTTATAGTCACATGAACCCCGTCTGATGAACCGGTAACCTAGGTCCGATCACTTGACAGAGGGGGATCACCAAAAACCCTGTGCACCCTCAGCCCGACCATCCAGCCCTTTCCTGGTTATATCTGCGTCTGGGAAAGCTGGGTGACCACCATTACCCCTCCTACTGGAGTGTGTTTGGGGATGTGACTAATGAACCTCTCACACTCCAGTGGGAGGGGTAATGGTGGTCACCCAGCTTTCCCAGACCCCTGAACGGTAAATCTCTCTAGTTGTGCTGAGACTGTTTGTGAATGTGACTAATGAACCTCTCAGTCTCAGCACAATTAGAGAGATTTATCGTTCAGGGGTCTGGGAAAGCTGGGTGACCACCATTACTCCTACTGGAGTGTGTTTTGGGATGTGACTAATGAATCTCACACTCCAGTAGGAGGGGTAATGGTGGTCACCCAGCTTTCCCAGACCCCTGAACAATAAATCTCTCTAATTGTGCTGAGACTGAGAGGTTCATTAGTCACATCCCCAAACAGTCTCTGCACAACTAGAGATTTATCGTTCAGGGCTTTCCCAGTACAGTTTCATCATGTGTCCTTCATACAAGGGGGGGGGGGGGCGTCAGGTGGGGGGGCCCGTCGGGGGTCACGAGAGCAGGGGTCTGTGAGATAGAGAGTGGGACATGCAGAGACGCACATCTTACCTGCAGTGCAGCTGGTCTTCAAGATGGCGCCTGCTCTCTCCCTGAAAAACAGCTGCTCTGCTGTGTGACTCTGACCTGCGTCTGCGCAGTACAGAGCCATAGAGCAAAGTCAATGGAACGGCTCCCGTTCATTGACTCCTATGCACTGTAGCTGCCGTATTCCATCTCTGTATGTGTCGTTAATCGACACATACAGAGATGAAAAACAAAATGGCAGCCCCCATAGTGAAGTAAAAGTTAGAAAAAAGAAAAAAGTAAAACAAAAACACACATAAATAAAAGATTTTATAATAAAACACTAAATGCAAATTGATATAAAATATTTTTTTTTCGTGACACTCGTCCTTTAATGCTGTCCAGAGGACATGTGACTACCAAGATCTACAAAAGAGTGGTGGAAACCTTCAAGAAATGGACGGTAAATCAGGGGGAAGACAGAGCAGGAGCCTTCGGTTGCTGATATTCTTTCGTTTCTTCAGACTGGGTTTGACCTAGGGTTAAAGCCAAGCTCCCTAGCAGTTCAGATATCAGCGTTGTCAGATTGGTCTGGAAAATATTTGGCCAAAGAATCGCCGGTGAAGAGATTCATGAGAGCGACTAGGAGGCTCAGACCAAGGGTTTTAGAGCCATATCCTAGTTGGCACATTCCACTGGTCTTAACACTTACAAGACCTCCTTTTGAGCCTTTACAGGATCTGGATCTGAAGATGCTAACATATAAGGTGTTATTTCTGACTGGAATTACATCTGCGAAAGGAATAAGAGACATCCAAGCTTTGCCATGTAAAGAACCGTATTTATCTTTTTGCCCAGGTAGAGTAGTACTAAGAACTCTACCAACGTTTCGGCCAAAGGTGCCGTCAATGGCAAATATTAAATCAAGAAATATGTTTACCATTGTTCTTGACTGAAGAACCAGAAGCTTCAGTGCAGAATCTACACACCCTGGATGTAGGTAGAGCACTACAACTATATGTTGAAGTGACTAGATCCTTTAGGAAAGTGGAAAATCTAAATGTTATGTTCCTCCCAAAGAAGAAAAGATTTAAAGCGTCTAAAGCTACATTAGCCAGATGGCTAAGTGAGACTATTATCCTTTGCTATAAGTTAGGAGAGCCGCCTCCTGAAAGAATTCGTGCTCATTCAACTCGGGCTATGGCAGCTTCGTGGGCGGAAAGAGGAAGATTTCCATTAGAGAGGATCTGTTCAGCAGCCTCGTGGTCTCAACCGAGCACCTTCATGAAGCACGATAGACTGGACATTGGGGCTTCAGAGGAAGCAGCATTTGGACGCAGTTTTAACTTCATCTTACCCACCCATATGATCTTGCTATATCCCATTTGTTTCTGTGCTGCTGCGTAGGATGACCAGGAAAAGAAGGAGTTATACTTACGCTATTCTTCTTTCCTGTAGTCCAAGCAGCAGCACAGCTTTTTTGTGCCCTACCGTTAAATTCTTTTGGTTTACTTATGTTCTGGTATTCTTTTAAAGGACTCAAGGAGGTGGGATTTAGGTTCCAGTCTGCCTAATTAAGAATTTGATTGTTTCTGGTCACCTGTCCTACTAGAGTTAGCCCATTTGTTTCTGTGCTGCTGCTTGGACTACAAGAAAGAAGAACAGCGCAAGTATAATTCCTTCTTTTATTGTAAAAAATAAATGATAAAACTATAAGAGGTTTGACAAGAACTGAAAAGAGAATGCAAAAGCTCATTTAAATATTTATTTAGTGTTAACTAAATTTGTTTTTGTTCATATAAATTTGTAGAAACAAAACATACAGGATCTACATGGAAATCACACATACAAGCAAAGTTTGTATACATATGTATAAGCCTTATTATCTTTATAAACAATATGAAACATATTTACAACTTCCTATAAACAATCACATTCCCCATTCAAATGGGCAGTTCGTTTTATGAACTGAAGAAAGCGGTTATTACTGGGGGACCGCTTAGTACACATTTGTCATGCATTTATCCTGCAGTGTAAATGGCTCACTACACTGGACCCATTGAAGTAATGTGCAGATGCCACAGTTCCTCTTGAGCAAGAACTGCTATTTGCAGAAACGGGGTATCCCGATCTGGAACCTTCATTGCCCCCACATAGGGCATATAAAAAAAGGGTTTGTCCAAATAGAACTACCCCATTAAGCTCAGGCTTACATGTTCCTGTTTACTCTTTTCATTGATCGCATAGACTCTGATAATAGAATTGGTAACTATGACAAGTAATGTATTCACCCCTACTTAAAACAGAGGGGCATGTGTATCCATACGGCAAGTGTACATTTTATTATAAAGGTTGTAAGTGTGGTTTTGTTTTACTATATATGTAAAACATTGTGTGGACTTTTAATCCTATGAATCATGATAAGAAATATCCAGATATCCATATTGAAAAATATAAAATATTTTATTTTCTGCAGTTTAAAAAACAAAACAAAAAAAACCTGCAGAAAGGCTATATTTACATCTGCGTAATGGTTTCCACTCATAACGGAAGCCACAATGTCTTGATGGATCAGTTACAAGACAGATACCAATGGACCAAATTGAATTTGGGTCCGTCGAAGTTTCCTTTTATTTTGATGACTAGAATAAAAATGCATGCAGCGCTATTCTTGATACCAAATTTGATGGAGTTGCTGACTGAGGCTTCAAAAGAAGCTTTCAACACAGAAGTGAACTCAGCCTTACTCACTAATAAACTTCACGTGGACAAATAAAGTAAATTATGGATATTAGTAAGTCATATCATGCCAGGAAAAAAAACATTTTAACCAAAATATTAATGGGTTATTAGGGCAAATTCACACATGATAAATTTGTTGCACAAATTTCTGTGACTAAAAAGCTGTTGCTTATGCAGCATGTGCATGGATTTCTGCAAGTCCTATTCAGATGAACGGGGCAGTTGCAGAGATTTATGCAACAAATCTGGTGCTTGAGAACCTACCCTTACATCATTTTCTGGGTTGTACAAATGGAATTTGTCAAGCATTTTTCTGCCCAGTTGGATGTATACTCTAGTCCTTAAAGGGGTTGTCAAGGACATTTTAAAAGTCTGGCTGCAAGCAGGGGATATGATCACTTAATTACTCACTTGGTAAATCCCCCACCGCTTCAGCACTCCCCGCTGCCCTTTGTTGCTGTCCAGCAGTGAGGACATTCCGACTACCCGCACATGAACACTGCAGTCAATTACTGTCCTCAGCGGTCATGTGCCTAACATGCTACAATTACTGCTAAGGACAATGATTGGCTGCAGCAGTCAAGTGCGGGTAGTCGGAACATCATCACTGCTGAACAGTAAGGGCCCAGCGGGGAGTACTGGAGCAGTGGATGATTTTCTAAGTAATACTTATTTTATAATTATCCCTTGCTTGTAGCCAGTCTTTTTAATTTCATGGACAACCTCTTTAATATTGGTATAAAATCACAAAAACATAATGGAATTTAAACTGGGATTCCCAGCATATCTGTCTACAGCCCCTCCCCCATCGGACAAGCTGATCGCAGGAGTCTTGCTGCTGAAAAGGCCTTCAATTAGCGGTTATCTACATGGGAACTACAGTGTAAAGTCTCAATGAGCATGATCGTGCCCCACTGAAATAATTCCACAATGTCCATGAATCCTAAATAAGCACCTGTGGTCCTCCTATAATGCGGAGAGCTACATAAGATGCAACTCTTGGCTTGGGTAGGGGACAACTAGATTAGTTTAACTCATCCTAACACAGCAAATATCTAGTATTTGTCTGAAGCTGCAATTCCTATAAATATATTGTATATTGGGCTTCTATCATTATAACAGATGACCCCGCAATTAAAAAAAAAATGTAATAAGTTGAAGGCGTATTGACCTGCAGTTATTTTTTATTTTTTTTAAAGTATCAAAGGCATTTCCTGAAGTCATATGTTCATATGTGCAAACTTGTCTGTTAGTCACCGTAACGGTCAGAAAAGAATCAGTAGCTTTAGTTTTAGTATGACTTTACAGACAACACATAAGAGGTAATTGGACTGTATCACGGGCAGAATATATTTTAGTATATGTGAAAAATCGCTTAGCAGCCTGCACAGCAGTAATGTTGCGATTTTGTTAGAAAAAGTACAATCCCTCTATACCCATTCAGGTTTGTAAATAGGAATATTACAAATCACAGGATTACAACATCTCCCCACCCACAAAAGGTCATCTGGAAAAAAGAAAGATCGGAGTCAGCACATGCAACACTAGTAAAGAAATAGAGACTCTGAAATGTTCTGTTACCAAAAGGATACTTATCTCCAACCCTGACACTGTACGAACATAGACACTTCTTCATCTGGGTTCCATTGAACCAAAGCCATATTTAGTTCCCAATATAATTCTGCTAAAACATTTCTCTCTACATACATTGTATCAAAATACAGACTATAGAAAATACTTTTTCTGACCTTGCATAAAAGTTACTGCTGAATTAGATTGATCTGTGTTCACAATTTAGAAAAGTGCAATTAGTGGATACCAATGAAAAGTAAAATTCTGCAAGTAAAGGTCATGCAAATCCTCAAGCTGCAGCAGTACAAATCCTAACCCCATTAAGCTCACGGCTAGTATAGAAAATGAGGGTGTATTCACACGTGTGATCATATTACATTTTTTTGTCATGGTTTTGCGAAAGTCACAACAACAAAAAAAGTGATCTGACTGCGCCGTGTGAAGACACCCATACAGATGTACAAGCATACTTTTTACATACATCAATGCATTGTTAGGACAAACCATCTCTCACCTGCCGTTGGCCTATTTAGTCAAAATCTAATTAAATTAGTATTAGGGTTTATTTACATGTTGCGGTCATCATCACATAATTGCAGCAATACCCCATCGTTTTGTTGTGATGTTGCGCAAATCATGGCAAAAAAATGCAATAGGACCACAAAATGTGAATATGTTCTGTAGTATCCAATTTATCTGAAGCAGGGACTCAAATTAAAAAAAATTAACAACTTTGCAAATAGTATTGATTAACATATTCTACGGTTTTGTGTCTACAGCTTCTATGCAGATCTATGCATTTCCATGGTAACAAACAAACCTCATGTAGTCAAATCCTGTATTCAATCTGTCGCTTACCTATTGCTAACTTAACAAATGGATAGAAGTAGGGAAAGATGAGAGAGAGTATGTGAACATAGCCTTAGTTCTTTATGGGTGACAGTAGCTTACACCCTTAAGGCCGGATTCAGACGAACGTGATTTGCGTCCGTGCAGCCCGCGTGGTTTTCACGCGGCTCACGCGGACCAATACAAGTCTATGGGGCAGTGCAGAGAGTCCGTGTTTTTTGCGCAGCGTTAGTCCGCTGCGTAAACCTCACGACATGTTCTATATTTAGCCGTTTTTCGCGCATCACGCACCCATTGAAGTCAATGGGTGCGTGAAAATCACGCATGCCCCACGGAAGCTCTTCTGTGGGACAAGCGTTATTCGCGCAATAACAGTAAAAGAATTAATGTAAACAGAAAAGCACCACGTGCTTTTCTGTTTAGAAACATCCAAACGGAGTGTCATAAAGATGGCGGCTGCGAGATAAGCACGCAGCCGTGCATCCATATGAAAAGGGCACACGGAGCAGTCAAGTGCCTTTTGCACACGCTCGTCTGAATCCGGCCTAACTCTAAGGCCTCATTTACACGAGCGTGATTTTCGTCCGTGCTTTTCACGCGGGTCGCACGGACCTATACAAGTCTATGGGGCAGTGCAGACAGTCCGTGAGTTTTGCGCAGTGTGAGTCCGCTGCGTAAAACTCACGACATGTTCTATATTTCTGCGTTTTTCGCGCTTCACGCACCCGTTGAAGTCAATGGGTGCGTGAAAACCACGCATGTCACACGGAAGCACTTCCGTGCGAACAGCGTGATTCGGGCAACAGCTGTCAAACTCCGAATGTAAACAGAAAAGCACCACGCGTTTTTGTTTAAAAACATCCAAACGGAGTGTCATAATGATGACGGCTGCGCGAAAATCGCGCAGCCGCGCATCATACGCCGATGACACACGGAGCTGATAAGTGCCTTTTGTGCACGCAAAACGCTCCTGTAAATGAGGCCTTAGGCTTAGACTTTCTAGCCGATGACTGTTGAGAAAAGATGCAACAAGATGCATTTCTGGTCATTAGCACATGTAACATTGTGATACCACCCTCTCACATACAATAACGGTTATGTGTAAACTTTACCCAAGTGTGGCCACTTTTACTACTCGATAATGTACAATGTTATGTCATTTGAATCTTGTCCACCCACCTACCCTATGTGTCGGTTTGTGTTTAACATTGGAGAAAACAATTACTAGAAATACAGATTTATAACTTGTGTGCAACTTGCTGCTCATAAATTTCCAAGGCAGCCTGGGGGAAAAAAATGTGAACTTTATAAACTTTTCCTATGGTGATCAAGATTTGTAGTTGCAGTTTCTTTCATAGGCAAAATATATTGAATGCGTTCTACCTACAACACAAAGCACAGAGGAAAAACAGGAAAAGGAGAGATGAATATGAAGTAAAACAAGGCTTCCCAATATGTTTCATACCTACTGCAATAGAGGATTAGAACAACCAAATTAATATCATACAAGATATTACATGAAAAGGGCCATATACGCAATACACTATGTGCTCGAATGATAATTTGAATATATAGGTCACAGAAGAGTCTTTAAATTCTGTCCAGTATCATGGTAACGCACCAGGTAAACAGCCTAAATCTACTTGTAAAAACTTTTCCCTCTATGCCACAGGGTCTGCCCATGAAATCCTTCCATCTGCATGTTCTGATTGCCACCTTCTCCCATGTATTAGTGACTACACTGTACATACATGTTATATACACACACACACACTAGAAGTGGTTAATGCTGTACGGCTCAGAAGACCACCCATGATACAGAAGTGCCTGGTAACTACCTAGGCAGGGAAATGCAGCTTTTAAGGCATATGATAAAACTCACTGTATAAAAGGGAAGTTAGGGTTTAAAGGCTACGGACACATTTGTAGGCTTTTTTTTTATTATATTATATTATAATTATATATATATATATATATACACACACATACACACATATATATATTAAATGTATGTTTTAGGTGTTCTATAATTGACTTGTTAAAATGTTTAATTATTTTTAAGATGTAGTTCTACGTATCCTCTATACATAGAACCTGAATCGATCGATATCAGTCAGCAGAGAGTGGGTCTTGTGTGTCTCAAAAGGCCAGATTCACACGAGCGTTGCGCATCTTGGATGTGAAAAACAGCCGCTTTTCACGTCCGAGGTGCATCCGTGCTCTGCGCTGCGAGATGCAATATCATGCATTCCCCATAGACTACGGTCTATGGAGGGATGCGTGAATAAATAGGACATGTCCTATTTCTCACGGACCATACACACGGTCTGTTGAAAGAACGGCCACATTGAATTATATAGGTCCGTGTGACAGCCATTGTTTCAATGGCCATCACACAGACGTTTAACACGTACGTGTGAATAAGGCCTAACACACAGGATCACCATAATATGAATAACATCTAAGTTGATTAACTTAGATGTGACTGATATTATACTGATCTTGTGTTAGAGACACACAAGACCCGCTCTCAGCCGAGCCGTTAGTTTAGTTCACTGACGAAATTGCCTGATAGTGAACGATGTAGCTTAAATTTATTGAGGATATAGAAATTGCATCTGAAAAACTATTTAAACTTTTTTTTTTTAAGTTGCCTTTTAGTAAAAATTTTCAACACCTAAAACATATATTTAAAAAAACAAACAAAAAAAACAAAAACCTACAAAAGGTGCCCACAGCCTTTAAAGCGTAAGGCTGCAGGTATATAAAGGCTGGCCCTTGGAAACTCCGGAGCAGTTAATAAAATGAAAGTTGAAACGTTTTTGACTGCTATGGGCTACAGCCTCGTTCTCCTCTGCACTAGTTCTTTACACAATGCCCCAAAGTTGGTCTCTTTGGCCATCTGTATGGAGGAAGATTAACTTTATATACTCTACAAAAAAAAAAACAACACTTTCCTGTAAAATGATTAATGATCTGGATTTTGTTCATGATGTGTTACTACCATTAGAAAGGATAGTCTGAAAATTACAAATGCATAATATATTTAGTTGTTCCACTAAATAGAGAAACACCATTACAAAAGTGAGATGATTTAAAAACTACAAGATGCTTCATAGTGCAGCATGAGAAAAAAATAACATTAATTTCAAAGGTGTTATATTTGGCAATGACAGTAGCTGTGGGGAGACGTGTGTGTTCTGCAGACAACAGATGGATAGAACGGTGAAGCATGTTGTCAAGAAAACATAATCACAGATTACTGAGAGTTGTACCAAATTCCAATTTTTTTTTTCTCCTCAACTGTAGATGTTCTCTGTTTAAGTTATAGTCTGAGTCAAGGTCCCTGCATACATATTTTTAAGTTGTTTTATGTAATACAAATTCTGGTGCTATCCTGGCCCACTGTTTATTTTCCCCTTATAGAAATCATATGTATAGACTAACAATCTAATTATTGTTGTAGCAACACATGATTTCTGTTGTAGCTCAAATTTTCTTCATGAAATTTAACTAAATAATGAGAAACCTCATTCTTACATAATCCGCTCATCAACATTACTGACAAAAAAAATTATAATCATAATGTGGATGTCTTTGTACAGTGTAGAATAATACATTTTGGGTGTCCTCTAAACACATTGCTGTAAATATATGAATGTGTTTTCTTGCAAACATCCATTAGGGTTGTTCTCTTGAGTCTGATAAGACTTCATGTGGAAATCCGTTATTAAGCGAGAACAACTTTGCTAGGCCATGTGTGTCCAGACAAAAACTTCAACAATGCAGATATCGCGGTTAGACAAGACAATTCCCAATACCAGATTTACCTTTCATAACTGTCACTTAAAGGGTAGCTAAACGTTCAACAAACTTCTGACAAGTCATAGAGACATGTCAGAAGTTTTGATTGGTGGGGGTCCGAGCACTGAGACCCCCACCAATCGCTAAAACGAAGAGGCAGAAGCGCTCATGTGAGCAATAAGCTGCTTAGTTTCTGTCCGCCTTTTTCCGGAAAGTCTATGTAGCGGTTTACGGGCTCATAGACTTTCTATTGAGTCAGTACACTGCTACATTGATTTCCGTAAAAAGCCGAACAGAAACTAATCGGCTGAGCGCTTTTGCCGCTGCGTTTTAGCGATTGGTGGGGGTCTCAGTGCTCGGACCCCCACCAATCAAACCTTCTGACAGGTCACTAGGACATGTCAGAAGTTTGTTGAACGTTTACTTACCCTTTAAGGAAAGGTATCCAGATATGCACGTTTAAGGCAATATATGAAAGTGCGCATGCCAAAATTGGTTGCAAAAAAAATCGAAACAAATCACTGTGAAATAGTCATTTTCCAATGCACAGCTACAATAAGGTGCACAAAGGTAGGAGTGTTCATCTAGGCAAGATGAAGCGTTCAAGGTAATCCCAGTTTTTATAAAGAATTGCAAAAAATGTCACTGCAAAAAAAGTGCAGAATATGTGGAAACGACTCTTCATCATTGGAGCTGTGAACTTTGCAATAGTTGACACGAAAACCAGGACAACAGTGATTAGGGCTAAGAGTAGGTTTATGCTTTTGCCCAGGAGTACTTTGGCATTGATCGAGTCGGACTGTACAGCAAGCTGTTCCTGCTGGTGAAGCTCCAGTTTAGAAACACGAGTCTGACAGGTTTCCAAAGTTTCCTATAATAAAAAAACAGGGAAAAAAATTAATTCATGTATTTACTTGCAAGTAGGTCCTGATATGACCCCTAACCTAAAAGTAGGGCGACAAAATATCCATCAACAATCCTGCAGGAAACAATGGGAGATCTTGCCTATATCAGAGCTTCTGAATGGACCATTGCCTGGATGGGATATTAGAGAGCATGTACCAGCGCTTATTCAACCCCAATTTTCTCCCCTTCCCCCAGAATTAGGACAGGAAACATAAGAATGTTTGCTTGCTGCCTCTTAGACATGATTACCACATGGTATAGGGGCCTGGATACCTTTTTTTGTAGAGCTCTACCACAAAATATTGTGATCCAAAAATTTTAGGACCACATGAAAAGAATGTCTTTATGGTCACATTCTTTACAGAAGTCCCCAGTACTGTATTTATACCCATTTTAAAATGCTCTGTGAGGATATAAAGCTTTTGAGATACAATATTGATCAGATTTATAGCTATAGGCTTTTCACAGTAGTGCTGTATAGTAGCAGAAAGCGAGCCTGCCCTCCAGGGGAGGGCCCAGACATGAGTCACAGTAGTGTAGTATAGTAGCAGAAAGCGAGCCTGCACTCCAGGGGATGGCTCAGACATGAGTCACAGTAGTGCAGTATAGTAGCAGAAAGCGAGCCTGCCCTCCAGGGGATGGCCCAGACATGAGTCACAGTAGTGCAGTATAGTAGCAGAAAGCGAGCCTGCCCTCCAGGGGATGGCCCAGACATGAGTCACAGTAGTGCAGTATAGTAGCAGAAAGCGAGCCTGCCCTCCAGGGGATGGCCCAGACATGAGTCACAGTAGTGACAGAACCGATAAAAACAAGGGGACATATACAAAACCACCGAAAAAGGCCATACTTACAAATGGACACAGCCAGGTCAGAAACGCTGATGAAGTAGTGAGCAGGTGCTTTAAATAATAATAGCCACTCCCACTAGTCTTGAGGGGAGTGGTGTGTGGTGCATGGGATGTGTAGTAAGAAATAATAAATGAATAGTGTGTGTGCAAGTGTAATACTATAAGTGAAATATAGGGGGCAGTAATGAGTGAAGTGCCTCAATAGAAATAAATGGATAATGGGGTGCAAGTGTGTGGCCAAAAAGATTACTAATACCCCAGGTATTTTTCATTACTACGTATATTCGCTTCTCTTGGACACAGCCGGGTCTTTGATGCTGGGAGAGCATGGTGTGTTGTTGTTTGGCAAAGCAAGCAGGGTAGCCCGCTCTATGAACTATCAAGGCGTCACAAATAGGCTTCTACCTGGCTATACACGTTGTGCCTCATGACGTACACACTATCCCTCCATGTTTCACACACTTGCACCCCATTATCCATTTATTTCTATTGAGGCACTTCACTCATTACTGCCCCCTATATTTCACTTATAGTATTACACTTGAACACACACTATTCATTTATTATTTCTTACTACACATCCCATGCACCACACACCACTCCCCTCAAGACTAGTGGGAGTGGCTATTATTTAAAGCACCTGCTCACTCCATCAGCGTTTCTGACCTGGCTGTGTCCATTTGTAAGTATGGCCTTTTTCGGTGGTTATGAGTCACAGTAGTGCAGTATAGTAGCAGAAAGCGAGCCTGCCCTCCATGGGATGGCCCAGACATGAGTCACAGTAGTCTTCTGATGATACTGCTGACAATCCTCCCAAGTGATTTGGAGCTGTGTACAAAAACCTGACGGCAATTCTGCCTAACCACCTGATTTATTAGACATTTTTCCCTGATGGGAGGTCAAACTGCTTATGCTTCACTGAGTGAGCCCAAAGGTATTTGTGTAGAAAATACGGACATTTTACTTTATGATCACGAATGTTTCAATAAATATTCAGTATTTCTGCACCCTGAAGACACAAAAGGTATTCTAGAGCATAGTTTTGTTATTGGAAAGATATAATAAATCTGTAACTACATGTGGTAACGGTACATGGAAAAAGTACTATTGCATTGAATGAAAAAAATCAGTAACGGTAAACCAGTGCCATAATTCTAGTGAAAGTAGAAACTTCTACAACACAAACCGTGCAAATATCCAGAATGTATGCTGAATTACATAATGTGGCTCTGAGCAGCTACAACATATTCTCCTTACACTATATGGGCAGCTCTTATATTAAGCTGCGGGTCTGGCTTTTGTAATCTGAGGGAACCTCCATGCCACAGCTCATTTCCACTGTGCTGACCACTGTAGGGGAAATGCAGGACTACATAGTGCCCATCAACATGAACAAGCAACCATGTATACGTGGTTGCGTAGAGTCTACCACAGCAGAGGTTGCAACTGTATAACTGCCCACTGATTTAGCGCCACTTTCACACAGCAGTATTTGCAAGACAAAACAAGGAGTGGCACCCACGAAGAAGAAATGTATATTTAAGAGATTTGTCCACTTTTCCGCATTTTTGGCCTACTCCCAGTTTTTGGTTACAAATACTGAGAAAATATTGACCAAAAATACGGTTGTATTTTTGTGTTTTTTTTCTAAAGATAGTTTTTAAAATTTAGGCCAAAATGAGGAATTGTATTGCTTGACTGCTTACATGGGGTTGTCAGTAAGCACATATCCCTAGCAACCAGTCTAACTCTTAAAATAAAGTTTGACTGGCACTAATCTGTCCTCCCACCTCTCATCCAACTCTTTGTGACCATTTACAAATCAGGCTTCCGACCACACAACTCAACTAAAACGGCCTTGACCCCTTAATGATGAGTTACTGATATATCCGTATGTGCTAGTTCCCGCATTGACACTGATATATCCGTCACTCAGATCTCGTGGCTACTGCCATTGTACCCACAAAATCAGCGGCAGGAGCATGGCTGTTCTACACAGATATATATACACACACACACACACATATATACATACATATACACACACACACACACACACACACACAGTCGAGTCACATTATTAGGACCACCTCCTACAGTCGACATCAGCAGCACGTAGCCCATGAAGGAAGTGATGTGTCGTGGGCTGGCTTGGTGGGTATATAAAGGTTTGCGATGGGCTGTCTGAACAGATATCGTTGTTGCGATGGTTAAAAGGGGCAATTTATCAGAGTTGCAAAAAGGGACAGCACAGTTTGTTTATTGTTCGCGTGCTGCCGTGGTTAAAGTGTATCGCAAGTGGACAAATGGCACTAATTGGGAATAACCGATGTGGAAACTGCGGAGCAACACGTGACATTGATGTGAGAGGTGAACGTCGGCTACGAAGGTGCACGAGAGCCGAACGACACGCTACAGTGGGCTTTGAATAGAGAAACTCCAGCAACCATGTAGTAGATAGAAGTTAAAAACTAACTTTTAATGAAGAAACAGGATAAAAAACATATGTTCACGTATGAAAAATGGAAGAAAATCAGATGCGTTTGACACCCTGTGTGTCCTTAGGTCGTAGCCAATGTTACTGAGACAATGGGCAAGTTAAATCCCTAAAAAGGGACAGTGTTTAGGGATCACATGATCCTCAGGTTAGAGGTCAGGATGACAACACTGAAACAGGTGTATGGATATAGCACATTGCGAGTATAACAAAAGGATGGATTATCCATAGCAAAACAATGCAAGTTACTCTGATACTTAGTAAAAAAAAAATACTAGAAAAGTTAATTATGAATAAAAATACATGATCAGATTTTAAATTAAGACCTGCAGGAGAGCGTGTATTTAATTTCAGAATCCAGAAGGCTTCTCCTCATGTTAGCAGCGCTCTCCTCCAATTCCCCCCTCGTCTAGGACAATTTACTCTATGGCCAGAACAGACAGACCCTGTGTGGATTTGTTATGACGGTCTCTAAAATGTTTGGAGAGACTGGAAACATTTCGGGTAGAGGTCATCGCTGTAGTGTGGATACCATTAATATGTTCTCCTAGGCGTATTTTGAATTTTCTTACGGTACATCCCACATATTGTAACGGACATAGTGCAGGTTGCAAATACACCACATGTGTGCTGTTGCAGTTTGTGTCTTTTTTGATGGGATGTTTTGTGTCAGATTGTACAGAGGAAAAATCCTGAGCCTTCTTCATATATTGGCATAAATTGCATCTGGGCATTCCACAGCAAAAATTACCTTTTTGTCGGAACCATGCAGAATTGATATGTACATTGCTGTATAAATTTGGAGATAAAATATTTGACAGGGACTTGGAATGTTTAGACACAAAACGACAGCCTTTTCTCTAAATATTCTGTAATGTAGGAACTTGATGTAGCAACGATAGGTTGTTTTGAATAATAGAAACAATTTGTGTGTAGATGATGCTGAAGGTTGGAACAATAGTTGTATCCTCTTGTTTGTTATCCAATTTACTAGAAAACAAAAAAAGTTATCTTCTGGTTCTGGAATTGGTGATATTACGAGCTCTATGTAAAGTACTGTGATGATATCCTCTTTTCTGTAATCTGGAATCAGTAACTTCACGCTCTTGGTTATAGTTTCAGTGGAACAGGCACGTTTGGCTGATGTATTCACCTATTGGAAGGTTTTTGATGGTGTGCTTGGGATGACCGCTTTCGGCATGTAAGACTGTATTGCTGGAGGTAGGCTCTCTGCATAAACCGGTATCAATTTTATTTGTCTCAGCATTGCCTTCTAGAAATGTTCGACAGTGGTTTGAAGAGCACGACCAAGACTTCCAAGGTCCCCTGAATCGCAAGACTTGAACCCAATTGAGCATCTGTGGGACCACCTCGATCGTCTTGTTCACTCTATGGATCCTCCCCACGCACCCTCCAGAAAATGTGGGATCCACTGCAGTCATCATGACTCCAGATACCGGAGACAACCTACCAGCACCTTATTGACTCACTCCCAGCCCGTCTAGTTGCTGTCTGTGCTGCACATGGCGGTTACTCTGGATATTAGCAGGTGGTCATAATAATGTGACCTGTGTGTGTGTGTGTATATATATATATATACACATATATATATATACACACACACACACACACACACACACACACACACACACTTGTATTGCAGTAGTTGTTCTATAATCCAACCCTGAAGCCAAGGAATATTTGGATGGCTGTGATCTGCACAAAGTGCTATGAATATTTGTGAGCCAGAAGATGGCAGTAGCAGAATAGAAAACTTCTAGTAGCAATAATACGCCAATATGATGCAATGCTTAGAAAAATCGGTGAAAATATTTGTAAGACTAATTTATTCAGCACTTCGTAATTTTCTTCACAATCTTGGAGAAAATTACGAAGCATGATGTTCTAATTCAAACACAGCAAAGTACGGAATGGGCTTTGACTGAACTGTACCTGAATATCCCTGGACCTTTCATAAGCCTGGTAGGCAACCTTTTCTTCAATGCTTGCCAGATCCTGCTTTAAGTTGGTGGTCTCATGCTGATGAAGGTCAGTCAGATCATTCAGTTGGTCTTCAAGCCTTTCAAACCTAAAAAGTGAATGCAGGTGGATTAAAACCAACTAATTTTTCATGACACTTGCATCGATTTGTTTTTCATACATAAATGAGAAGACTGCTGATGTCCACAGTGGGCTGCCATTTAATGTCACGATGAAGTAGTGGCATTTTCACAAATATAAATATATCGACAAACTATTAAAACATAATGAATGAACGTCAAGAAAAATAAATGGGGGAGATTTATTAATGCTGTCCTAAAGTTGAACAGAATAAAGCTAGACCAGACAGGCAGAAACAGTGTGAAATTAATCACATTGGTGCACGTTGCATGATAAATTTACATGTTAGACCTCTTGGTTGGCGTACTTCATGCCAATATCTTGCGCCAAAAACTGTTGCACGTCATTATTAAATCTGACACATTTTACGTCTACTCTTGGCCACGACCCCTTTTCAAAACAGTCTAGTGAGGTGTTAAAAAAAAAAGAAAAAAGTGTCAAACACATAATAAATTCGGCACACGGCATATACGGCAGTTTTGTTGCGCAATTTGGACCAGAATTCTGGAGCATTTTGCATTGTAAATCTCCCCCATTATTACTTACAGTACTTGCACAACAGGCTATTGCAATAATGTACACGTGTATAAAAGTAAATATATCTGTAATTTGCATAACAAACACTGTTTAGTTCCATTATACATCCACGACATTCAAACAAAGAAAGCCACCTGACGTGTTTCTGCATTGAAAAAAAAGAAACTGGTGCATCAGAGATGAAGTACAATGAATGTTGCAATGAACGCCACAGTGTTGCTGACAATTTAGTGGATAGTGAGCCATTATAGCATTGTAGATTGGTAGGAAAATTAGCATACTATAGGAGTAGCGTTACTAATAGTCCTCGGTCTGCTGACCTCCCCGCTATCAAACGCCTCTACGATCTAGTGTGCGATTTAGGGATATTTATTAGTGGTCAGTTGAGCCCTAGAATTTTAATTGTGAACCAATAAATTACTATTTTAAACGTTCTTTCAGGCAAAAAATTGAGGCTCTGAATATTTCACGCATAAAATGGGTTATAATGTTCATAATCTCACCTATAGAATCGCTACCGAACAGGGGAAGAGAAGCTCTGTGAGTCGTTAGCTATAAAATAACTTTCAGACTATAAAGCCACATGCACACTATGCGGATTATGTGCGGATTTGCTGCGGGAAATCTGCAGCATAATACAGTACAAGCAAAGTAAATGAGATCTCAAGTAATCTCATCTATACGTTTACAGAATTTTTCCACGTGTAAATTGACCTGCGGTGCGTATTTTAAAACCCGCAGTACGGCAATTTATCTTGCGTTTCCATCTCAGAATTGTATCTGACAAGTTTATTTTAAAAAAAACAACAAAAAAAACACTGCACCAAAATCCTCAGCATACAATGTAAAAAGGCATTAAAAAAAAATATGCACCATTAGGTGCAGAATTGCCTCGTTTTAGCTGCAGTTTTAATGCAGATTTTCTGCACCAAATTACGCAACGTGTTCTCCCGAAAGGTGGGCACCCCAGAGGTGGGAACCCCAACTTTCAGAAATATATGCCATATTTTACGGATAGGTCATTAATGTGACTTGTCAGAATCCTCCTTTAACTGTATCTCACTAAAGCTGCTCAAGGATTTGTAACAAATCCATTTCTGCAGACAACGTAATTCCACGACAGCTCTTCCTGGACCTTTTATGCAGTGATATCACAGTATAGCATGCCACTGCGAAACAACAAACAGAACACGGATTTTATACTACACAACATGTTCATTATTGCAGTTGATTCCACACTTAAAAGCCACGGATTAGCTCCATTGAATCACAAGAGGATTAATCCTAGTGAGTTTCAGCCTAGAGTGAGTTTGCACCTTATGAACATCCCCTTGAAGTTGCAACAATACAGAGTAATTTGTGTATTTGAAGTTATAAGTGCTAAGATTTTTCGAAAGGAAACCAGGAGATTTCAGACATATGATTTTAACCAACTAAAAGTGCATTACCACTTAAAAATTCTTCATCTAGAAGGATGGTGAAACTAATTTTTTTAAATAGATTTCACGTTTCTTTTAGCTTTTAATGATTTATGAAAGATTTTGTATCTTTTCTACTTTTTTTAAAATCTTCATCTTGAATAAATTATGTAATGAATAAAAAAAATTGAGGAACAATTTTTCTTACATGTTCTGTTTATGATTTTGGAAATATGACCCCCCTAAGGCCCGTCAAGAGGAGCAGAACGAAAATGCCAGAAGAGCGGGCTCTGTTGATCATAGAAGACAACCGGCGTCTGACAGAATCCATTGAATGGTTCTGTCGGGGTGTCCGTGGATTTATCGGAAACAGAGCAGCATGATGTGCTATGGTTTCCTGTATTTTGGGCGAAATCGGCAACGGAGGCCCCTAACGGAGCCTCCAACACACACGTGAACAGGGCCTAAGGATTTCAGACCTCCTATTGCCATATTTGTTTGGCTGAGTACAATGCAGGGCTCTGCTGGGGATTTTATTTTTGACACTAGTTAATTGAACATCAATATTTAATGCATTCCAGTATAGAACACAGCTGCCATTCAACTCTGTAATTACATTTATTGCTCTATTCACGAACAGAAGAATATTGGAAGCCTTATTACCATGAGGGGCTCGCTAATACTATCTGCATTATTGATTAATCACTCGCTTGGGAACAGTTTCCTCTTGAATTTAAAATGGATATTATAGGAATAACGTATATTAAACTTCCCTGCTCAAAGATTATCTTGTAGCCCTTAAGAATTGTCTCCCCTCATGTGATTCTATTTTTTGGGGGGCAAGAGGCCGAATTTGACATTGTGCCCCACCCTAAAAGGGAAACTTCACATTGAGATCAGCAAGCATTAAAGGGGTTGTCCGGCCACGGGACAGTTTTTCATACTAACGACCTATCCACTGGATAGGTCATTAGTATATGATCGGGAGGTCCGATACCCGGACCAATCAACTGCTCCAGGTGTTATGCACGGTATGCAGTGTTCGGTGCCAGAAGCAGATGGGTCCACACAATGCATACTGTAACTCTGCTTCTGTTCACTTGAATAGAAGAGCTGCAGTAATGCCCCTCTATTAAAAGATATAAAGCCCCTTTTACACCGGCTGATTAATGGGCAGACGAGCGTACTTCCAAATGTTCGTTCACAATCATTGCCCCGTGTAAACATGCCCAGTAATCAGTTGACAAAACGAGCAAATGCTTATGATTGATTGTCAGTAGCACATCACCCCGTGTGAACAGGGATGTGCTGCTGACAATAATGAAACTATGCGCCCGAAGGATAGAACTAACAATCGTTCGGTCACTTATAGTACCAATGATTGCTCCATATAAATAGAGGTATTTGAGCGTCGATTAACTTGCTATATTGTAGCACTCATTACCGGATAGAAACTCTGCTTATGTAGAAGGACCTTAAGGTAGCGCTGTAATTACTCACGGTCTCCTACTAAGACACAGCTTTACTGTTCTGCGTCTAGACTCTGCTGCCTAGCAGGTAACTCCACAGACAGGGATCACAAACAAGGAGGAGAAAAACAGAGATTGCATCCCATAGTTTGGGTGACCACAAAGAATTAAAAGCAATTAATAAAATGCTACCCATTTACGGTTGCGTAAGATACACAACACTAGTGTCAGCCACAAACACAGATACAGCGTCCGCCGCTGCTGCTTGTCCCATCCAACCGAGTCCACAGGAAGTACAATGTATAAAAGGTATTGGGATTTTTCTTCAGTGCTGCTAGTGGAAAACAAACCAGCCAACGAGTGCGTCAACACTAGCAACTTTATTAAGCTTGCACAACGCGTTTCTACGCTGGACCGGCGTCTTCGATGGGCCCAAGAGACATCTAAAACAATTACCTTAATACATGAATACAAATATCAATTAGTTAGGCTGGGTTCACACGACCTATTTTCAGGCGTAAACGAGGCGTATTATGCCTCGATTTATGCCTGAAAATCCGGCTACAATACGTCGGCAAACATCTGCCTATTCATTTGAATGGGTTTGCCGATGACCTGTCATTTACGCGTCGTCGTTTGACAGCGGTCAAACAAAGACGCGTAAAATGACTGCCTCGTCAAAGAAGTGCAGGACACTTCTTTGAACGTAATTTGAGCCGTTCTTCATTGAATTCAATGAAGAACAGCTCAAGATTACGGGAGTCAAAGACGCCTCGCATAATACGAGGAGCTTTTACGTCTGAAACGACGCAGCTGTTTTCTCCTGAAAACAGTCTGTAATTTCAGACGTAAAAGGCAGCTATCGTGTGCACATATCCTTACATCAATCCACATGGTTAAACAGCACATGCGTTATTGTACATGTATTTATGGTCTTTGCTTTAGATGTGTCTCTTTTACCGGATGAAGATGCTGATCCGGCCTAGAAACACGTTGTACAGAGGCTCAATAATGTTGCCAATTGAGGATACACTCATTGGCTGGTATTTAGTTTCCACGCTGAAGAAAAATCCCAGGATCTATATATTTATTGATTCCAGAGACAGAAAGAGAGAGCGGAGAGCAGGGAGCAATGTACACAAGAGGCACAAGGGGTGTGACATTCTGTACATTACAAGAAGAGGGGGGATAACCACATGTTCAGTGTACGGCAGATCACACAAGCAAAAGATAAAAAGCACAAACCTGGTCATGTGAGTACATGTGAGACTGGCTTACAGAGGAATTTCAGCTACAGATTTTACATTACTAAGGGACTAATCTTACTGTAGTTACACCATTCGCACCCAATATCACAAGACAGAAAAACCCTTTAAAATGAGACATGATGTCCGGGATAATACTAGCCAAAATTGAGGCACTTCGTGCCCCATATTAGTTTAACCTCCTCCTCATAAGTTGATCTGTTAAGTGTGAGCAGACTCAAACATCCTATTCACCCCAGCAAAAGTATTCTTTGACAGATCTCTTATGCTGGAGTAAAAGTGACATGGCAGGAATATTTAATAATATATGACCTTGCACTCAGGGAATGGAACTCAGAAGCACACCATTGTGAGGGGAGGTGGGCACTGTGTATCTCTATCAGTTTTCATTTTTTTTTTCAGTATTTCATCAGACCCTTTAAAATGAACTTTGCAGACAAAAACAAATGGGGTCAGATGGGCTACTTTGCCAAAAAATAAAATCTAGATTTTTTTTCTTTCAACACTTTGGGCGATTTTAGACTTGAATCTCCATTTTCTTATTTTTTCCCACTAGCGCTGAGCAGGCACATTGGGGTGAGATTAAATTATAGTGTTCATTGAAGTGTGAGCAGGACCCTGTGTAGTACCGGCCCCACCATGGGGTTTTAATAAATGACATTAAGGCTGGATTTACACGACCGTAATTGGACTGTAAAAAACGGTCCGTGTGTCTGCCTGATTCCCCAGCCCTATCATGGTACATGTGAACAGGACTCCTGGCATCATAGACATTTAGGCTACAGTCACACTAAAGTAAAACGAAAAAAAAACAAAAAAAAAACATCCCTTAAAAACTGACCAAAATGTCAGTTTTTTTTAATGTGTGCTTTGCATCAGTGTCTCCAAATTCTCATCCATGTCTAGTCCATCTGTCCGTTAAAAAAACACACACAAAAAAAAATAAAGGATGGATTTAATTTGTCAGGGGTTTTTGTATTAATCCCCTGAAAACAGAAGTGCCCATGTTGATAGTGCCCACATAGTGCCACAGTGCCCACATAGTGCGACCCCTCCCAATATAGTGCCACAGTGCCCATGTACATAGTGCCACACACCCTTTCAGATAGCACCCCCACCCCCCATGTAGATCACAGCACCCCTCCTCCCTTGAAGATAGCAACCCTACATGTAGGTCCCAGCACAATGCCCACTCCCTTGTAGAACACACCACCCTTCCTCCTTGTTGTAGATATCGCCACTGTAGCTGCCACTAGGAGCTGAATCCCTCACCAGAGGTTGGCGACTATTTGGCCGGGGATTCAGCTCCTTATGGCAGCTACTGTGGTGCGATCTACAAGGGGGGTGGTGGTAAAATCTACAAGGGGGGGTGATGGTGGTGCGATCTGCAAGGGAGGCGTTCTCTGCAGCAGGGTGGTATCTCTATGTACGAGGCGTCCTTGCTTCCCCACGGAACAGCGGTTCCGTACCGTATCATTTTGTTCAGAACAGAAGTTCCGTGGGGAAGCAGGGACAGAACGGGGCGGAGCAGGAAGTGACAAGATGGTGGGGCGGAGCTTCCTCCTGCACCACTGCGTGACGGCGCCACTAAAGACTCGATTCAACGATTCGGTTAAAAAAAAGAGAATCGTGAGAGTCCTTGAGGGCAAATTAATAGAATTAATTTGATTAAATCGCCCAGCCCTAGGCCAAAGTAATGTCACTTAAGTTTACATACACCAAACAGCAACATGTACAGTGTGGTGATTGAAGTACATGGACTGAGAAGCATTGTGCAGAACAGTACAATCTTCTGCTATAACAGAATAGCTACAGTCTAGGAAATTATTGTTGTTATCAGGATATTGATGTACTTTTAAAGGAATTAAGCCTCTGCACAGGATATACAGGCCAATTGATTAAACATCAGGAGTTCACGTTCAATAGAAAACATTTTGAGAGAAAGGTTTCAAAAGAAATTAACTAGCCGCACGTGATATGTATCTGTTTTCCAGAATACGAATGTATTCTTTAATACTCAGATATTGTATTATAGTATACAGATACAAAAATGACATGATCGTTAATACGCAGCCCTGATTTTTTTTTAACCCAAGATGGATTGTTTTATAAGCGGACTGATTTTATTCTTCTTTGTAAGTTAAGAACCTACTTTACATCTCAAGACAAGTTTACACCTCTCAGTCCTGCATTTCTGTTTCACGATTTTACACCACAGTTCAATCAGTATTGTGTCAGAGTGCGCTCCGTGTATCAGCTGAGTGTAGCATCAATGATCATCAGTTTTTCAAGTCCCCCCAAAAAAACTGATGTTGCCCCGGTACTACTTTCTATTTAGCATTTGCTATTAACCCAACAGTCAAAAACAGACTGCACTCGGAAAGCATCTGTGTGCTGCCCATTTTATTTCCACCATCCTATTGACTTGAAGGTACGAGTCTAGTGTGAGAATCGGACCAACGTGGCGTACGCCGCTATTTTCTCTGCACGGACCAACGGTCTGTGTGTAAATCGGACATGTGAATGACTTTACTGCGTGTGTTCAGTTAGCGTGCTATCCTGTTCTACACTCGGACAGCACACAGACGTCAACGCTCGTTTAAATAGGCCCTAAAAAGGAAAACCAACGTCTAAATGGATACCATAATTTGCAGCAGGAATCGGTTTTGAACCAAAATTAACATAAACGACCAGCTTGTGTTCATCACAAGCGACAGTTGACCCCCCCCCCCCTTCCCCGACAAATGTTGCATGCAATGTTTCTCTGTCCAAGCGGGGGGACTTTTAATAAAGGGCTGGAGGAAAGGATCCGGGCCCATCATACCCAACTGGTCTGTAAACTCAATTTGTCCATTTGAGTTGCAGTCAATGTTAAGAGGTACATGAAATCCAATGCATTGCCAAGAAATATCCACCGCCGAACATTAGAAGTAAAACGTATCATACTGAAGGGCACAATGACTTTCACGGTCATATGGCATAGGGTGGTATCTTTCCAGTAAGCAGTTTGTTAAATACATGGAGCAGGTTTTTCATGGCTAAATTATTGTACACAATCCAAAGAACAGCATGGATTCATGGTTTATAAGAGCTCCTCCGTTGGATTCTGGAGTGATGAATTACACGTTATCATTTGGCAGTCTGATGGACAAATTTGTGTTTAGCAGATGTGAGGAATTGCAGTGGTGACAACAGAGGTGGAGCTTCATGATCTGGGTTAGGCCCCTTAGTCCCAGTCAAGGGAAATGTTAAACTTTACTTCTCATTATATTAGGAAAAAAAGCTCCCGATGTAGAGGTTAAAGAAGTCTACGGGGCTCCATTAGGTGACGGGCAAAAGTGTGTCCTTTCGGCCTCTGTCGAGGCTGGCATACGTCATAAGCTCGATGGAGGCCAAAAGGACACTTTTGCCCGCCATCGGGCTAATGGAGCCCCGTGGACAGTTGTTGCTTGACAGTTATCGCTGGAGTTTCCTGACCCAGCAGAGCCTGATCTGGCCGCCTGAACGGCGGCCGTATCACCTACGACAGCAAGAACGGTACAGCCAGAGTTCCCGACTGCTATCTCTGCCCGGGGAAACTATGTCACTGGAGCTTCGCTGTAAAGTTACATCAATATGGCTACCAGAGGGAAGCTCCAGTAACGTTGCTTCCCCGGGCAGAAATAGCAGCCAGGGTCTCCGGTTGCTTTAAAGTTCATGCAGCCGCAGGGAATATAGGCTTGCTGTGTGTGTGGTGTCTGGATTCCCCGACCAGAGCACTTCTGGGGACTCTGGCATTGCAGAGCTCCTGACGTCATTGTCCATATATGGACAGTGATGTCAGGAGCTTCCACAGGGCCAACGCTCTGGCAGGGGACTCCAGCATGGCAAAGATCCTCACATTACTATCCATATATATGGACAGTGACGTCAGGATCATCCCCAGGACTGAAGTCCCGGCCAGAGCACTTCTGATGCTCTGGCCAGGGACTCCACTGTTGTAAAGCTCCTGACATCACAGTCCATATATGGAGAGTGAAATCAGGAGCTTCCCTGGGAGCAGCGTTTAAGGTAGCACTTTTCCCAGGGGTTCGGGCAAAGTATCCCACTGTATCTCTATACAGTGGGATACGTCACAGCCTTCCATTGGAGGTATACGTCTGGAGTCTTCCCGACGTATACTACAAACGCAGCGTGAACAGAGCCTAGCATGCATACTGTTCATTATCTCGGACAGCAAAATTATTATACAGATAGAGGGTAACCGGAGTCATGCAGAACACAAAACGATTAGGCTTTACAAAACTTTAGATAACCCCACTGGATATCCAAAACGGGGACTGACTAAATAGAATCAGGAGAGCACCCAATGCTGTGCCCAAAATGCAGTCAAAACTTCCAATTATCAAAAATAATAAATGGTCCTTTACCAAGCTTTTCACTCAATTGGAGGCAAAGGCCTATTCCCCGAGATACGTAACTACATTGTTATGGAGTTTTATATAGTCTTTAGTGCTATAAAGTCTGCGTTTGTCAAATATTGTCTCATCAGAGCCATTCATAACTTTCAGGTTAATTCCTGCCAGAACAACATTGTCAGCCTTGATGAGGTATGATAAATATTGTGGCTAATGGGCCATGGTTAGCCAGCTTGGAATTCTGAGCCACATTGTTTTCCCTGGAAACAGCCACGCACAAAGTACAGTGATACTCCCATGGGTAAACAGTGGAGCTCTAAGCAACCATACTCCACATGGAAAGGCCTTGTAAAGGCCGTAGTCCAGTAGCTTGAGGCAGAATCTGGACACACTAACATTTCTTTATTAAATGTATTCGTGTTGTGTTAAACAAACTTCGGACTTTAGTTGACATGAATTAATAAAAGAAATCATAAAAATCATTGTCGCGCTGCTGACTAAGCTGTTCATATAAAGAAAGGTGAGCTATTCTGTTTGCACAGTCAACATTCGAGCCAAAATAACTTGTTAGGAAAGTAAGGTCATGCATAATAAAATGTGCTTTATCTTTCACAGCAACCAACTATCTTTATAGGTAGGGGAATATCGAGAACCTGTGGTTTGCAAACCACATTACATCCAAATGTAGAATGGTGACTTAATCATAAGGTTAACTTTATTTGCAATGATTCATATGGCTATAATAGAAAAACTGTAAAGAGAAAATACAATGACCTCATTGCAATCCAAGGTGTACCGTTTAATGCAAGTAACAAATACCCTGCTTTTACTTCAACACAAGGTAAACTTATCAGCAGCCATTTTTCGGATTTTCACTTTGGTTTTTTCCTCCCCACCTTCCAAAAGCCATAAGTTTTTTTTTTCCATCAATATTGCTGTATGAGGGCTTGTTTTTTGCGGGACGAGTTGTAGATTTTCACGCCACCATTTATTGTACCGTATGATGTAATGGGAAACTTGGGGGAAAAATATTTGTGGGATGGAATAGGAAAAAAAAACAGCAATCCTTTTTTTTTGGGGGGGGGGGGGCGGGAGTCCTTTTTACATCGTTCACCGTTCGGTAAAAATGGAATGTTAACTTTATTTTGTGGGTCAGTACGATTACGGCAATGCCAAATTGATATAGTTTTACAAGGAAAAAACTGATTGTTAAAAATAAGAGTTTTGTCGCCACATTCTGAGAGCCATAACTCTTATTTTTCTGTCGATTGAGTGGTATAAGGGCTTATTTTTTGCGAGGCGAGCTGTAGCTTCCCATTTTTTTGAGGGAGATGACGTGACCAAAAAACAGCGATTCTGGCATTTTAAATATTTTACGGTAATCACCGTGCGCACTAAATAATAATATACTGTAATAATTCAGACTTTTACAGACACGTTGATACCAGTTATGTTAATTTTACATATTTTTTTACATTGTGCTTTAGGGAAAATGGGAAAAGGGGGGGGGGTTTAACTGAAACGGACTGTTTTTTTTAAGTCTCCCCCTAGCGGACTTCAACCAGCGATCTTTGGAACGCTTGCATGATGTAGGACTTCACAGGAGTACAAAGATGGCAGACCTGGGGGCATTCATCAGGCCCCCAGGCTGCCATGCCAACCCCAACGGCGCCCCGCGATCGTGTCGTGGGGGGTGGCGTTGCAGCATTACACAGGGCTGCTCAGTTTCTAGTCATTTAAATGCTGCGGTCGCTACTGACTGCGATATTCAAGCGGGATCCCGCTCGTTATCTTGAAGTGTCGGCTGTAACACGCACACAGCTCACACACTCGTTCTATGGAGGCATACTCTCCCACACGACGTGCGCCGTATATGTACAGCGGATGTTGGGAATGGGTTAAAGGAACACTAAACCTAGAAATGAATAACAGTAAACCGGAGATAAACTTGCTTACACTGTTAGTCAGTCTGCAGGATTTTCTGCATGTTCTTGAAACAAACAATCCTTTAAAATCCTGCAAAGAACACGATCTGCTCCAATTTTGGCTGGTGAACATTTCAAGGGTTGTCCCACGAAAAAGGATAGGTGATAAATGTATGATCGCTGCAGGTCCGACTGCTGGGACATTCAACCATCACGAGAAACACACAATTTTATTTAAAAAAAACAAAAACGATGCCAAAAGGTGTCCATAGGAACACTAAACATACAAAATACACACACGTGTGTGTGTGTGTGTGTGTGTGTGTGTGTGTGTGTGTGTGTGTATTGTATGTTTAGTGTTCCTATGGACACCTTTGACATAGTTTGTTTTTTTTAAAATAAAATTGTGCATTAAAAATACGTAATACATTTTGCGATACAGCGGATTTGTATTCTGTATACAGAGCAGCTGTATCGTTCGCTAAGACCTGACTTCGCCCGGTATGCGGGACTGACTGGTTCAGCGTCAGCGGGTCCTGTGTGTCTCTGACACGCAGGATCCACCTGTAATCTAGATGTGATCGGTAACTGTCTGACACGCAGGATCCACCTGTAATCTAGATGTGATCGGTAACAGCTCGATCCTGCGTGTCAGAGACACACAGTACCCGCTATTACTGAACCCGTCAGTCCCATGGACCCGATGGATACAGCATTCAGTGCTAGATACAGCTGCTCTGTATACAGGATACAAAGCAGCTTTATCTCAAAAATAAAAAATATTTTTAATAAAATAAGGAAAGTTTCACCAAATCAGAACTATGCACATTTTTAAAAACAAAAAAAACAAAACAAAAGAGAATGTCAAAGGTGTACATAGCCTTTAAGTTTCGGTTATTTCTGGTAAACCAACATGTTACATCTTGTTCTCACTTTCTGGTGATGTGCACTGCATTCCCCGACATGCTTCTATCTGCTAAACATTGTGGTCATATCTTGGTCAATGACTGCTCCATATATCCGGTTTCTGATCTAAGCAGGAAACTTTGTAGTATCAACCTAAATATCAACTTTTTTCTGCTGTCAACCCCTAGTCCACCAGAATATGATGGAAAGAGCTGCTGGAGTCTCCCTGCTCTGCTATTATATGGTCACCCATTCAACTTAAATGGTTCTGTGTAATACATTTCCCAAGAAATGTCAGGAAACATGCCTGGCCACTCGCAGCTCCTCCTGGGCAAGAACAGCTGATCATCTGATGGGACAAACGCTTTACACAAATTTCCCCAAGTGCAAATCTCCAGGAAACCATTTAAATTATGTTATTATCAACAATTACTTACTAATAAGTAAAATCATAATAGTAATTAAAGATGTTATCCCCTTTGGACAATTGCTTTTTGGTGTGGGTTGTCCCCAGAGCTGAGACACCCATCGATCACCTGTAATCTGTGGGGGAAAAGACAGCAAGTGTTAAATTCTCCTGAAGTGTCACCACAGGAAAAATGAAAGGGGTTATGTGGGGACCAAAAAGTATTAGCAGTGTACTGCAGTACGGGAGTACACTTGCTAATATACATTCCGGTCCCCCGTCGTGCGGTTTATGAGATTTTAATCGATTTTTATAGTGCTGGCGGGGGAAAGGAAGTCTAGTGGCAGTGTCTAATTTCATGACGACACGACTCTTCGTCATGTGACCGGCCCCGCTGTACTCTATGTAATCGCTGTACTACTGATACAGCGATTACATAGAATACAGTGGGGCCAGTCACATGACAAGTCGTGTCGTCATGAAGAAAGACTGCGCCACTAGACATCCGGCCCCTGCCAGCGCTATAAAAAAAAAAATGTAATTTTTTTTTTAAAAACGATCAAAATCTCATTATGAGGACCGGAATGTATATTAGCAGTGTACTCACATAATGCAGTGAGTACACTGCTAATACTTTTCGGTCCCCACATGCCCCTTTTAAGAATTATACAGTTTCCACTGAAATTAGTGGCAGGTCCTCCAGAGCGAGATGCTCTTTGTAGCCGCTCTCCACTCCAGCTAATATTGGTTCCGAATGGTGGACCCCCATCTGTTAAAGCAGAATTCTCTAATACAGTATGAAAATTTGTTTCCTAAACAATTTTCAATCAACAGCAATAAACGTAAATAAAGCAAACAACCAGTTATATGAAAATTAATATGTCACATTACTTACTATATATGTTTTAACTTTGCTATGTAGAGTAGTAATGACCCCTGCACTTTTGCAACGGAGTGCAAAGCTCCAGCAGCAGATAGAACCATACCCTCTGTCTCCAAGGCATCCGTAGACAGCATGGTCTATGCTTCAAGGCTGCTATTGATTACAATACAAGTATCAATGAGGCTTCCGAATGGCTACAGATGATTTTATAATTAGAACTTTAACGTGGCAATATGGAAAAATTCATGAAATGAGAAGTTACCTGTATCTTTCATCTTGTAAGGTTTGTGAAATAATAGCATAGTCTCTCTTGAACTGTACTTTAAGTGTCTCAATGTTTTCTACCAGCTGAGACTGAACCTCTCGTAGCTCTCTCAGTTCATCTAGAAACACAGCAAGATCTTGACCGTCATTTACATGTGTCCGCCCAGCATCAAATGGCTGGTTACCGTTGCTGTCTGCTGAACCGGATGTTCCACTAGAACACTCATCATCACTTACATACTTGGGTTTTGTCACTATAGTGGCACTACCACTCAAATTTCTCGAACTATTTTCTGGGTGAAAGTCATCAAGAGAACTTTTTAAATGAGCAATGTTATCGGCACTTCCAAACTTATTTCGAATAAGATTTGCAAACTCCCTTGATTTATTAAAAACAAACATTGGCGGAGTCAAGGATACCCCCGGCATACCCACTTTACAGGAATCCGCTGCGGCAGCAGGCCGAGTACTGCTGGTAACATCTTTTAAAGAATGTTGTAGATCTCTCAGGTTATCCTTGGAAATGTCCTTGGTACTTTTGGTGGCAGAGCCATTTTGCTCTACTTCTTTTAACTTTTTATGATATTGTTCTAATTTCTTCTGCAGCTGCGCTATAGAGTGAGCAGATTTCTGGTTCTTCTTTTCAAATACTTGTTTAATTCGACTTGCCTGCTGCTTATCAGCGCTATTCACCAGTTTCAAGTACTCTGCCACATTGCCATCACGGGCACTTTGTTCAATTTTAATCTGCTCCGTTACTTTCAGAATTTTCTGCTTCAGGCTGTCAGTAGAGAGTTTGACTTTGTGAAAGTCTAGGATGCCATCAGGTATATCGAAGTTAAGGTTGGTATCTGATCCTCCACGTCGGATGTTGAGAGGCAAGCTGAGCGTGTTCATATCAGACCTGTCCACCTAGAAAAGAACACAAATATTACTCACAACTTGGATTGAATTTATCTTTAGAAATATTTGCCAGGAAAGTGTGTGTGTTTTAGGACTTTAATTAAACACCAATTGTTAGCACAAGTCCAATTAAAGGTTAATACTATCCTATACATGTACTGCTAAGAATTGCATAGGAATACTGCGGACTCATTTAGAGCCACAACAGAATCAGATCCCATCATGTGTAAAGGCGCTCAAGATTGATCGATGCTCCGAGTATACATTTAACTGGTTGCTGTCTATACAAACATTAAACAAGCAATAATATGACAGGATTACACGGGAGGTTAAGGCAATGACATTAGCCACTTTTGCCATGAGAGATCATAAAATTACCCATGAAATTATAAACTCAAGCACACTCAATTCAATCTCTAGTAATTCCAACTCTTTAGAGAACATATTCTTCCCTGAATTACTTGTAAATGCACTGAAACTCCTCTCATCACGATTATCCCTCACATTATATCGATTTACAACAGCAGCGTATCAATGTGCATTTTAAAGGCATGGGGTTATGATATAGACATCTGTTCATTTGAGATTTAGATCGGTTCATGTCTCATGACCTGCTGCTGTTCATGGGTGATACTACGGATTCCCTGATGGCTATTTTTGAAATGAAAGAGATTCAGGAAATTTTCTGACTTTAGTGTAAATTGGGAAAAAAATAAAAATAAAAATCAAATACTTTACCTCTAAATAACTAGAAGATCATCAAGACTTTTCAGGTTAGATTTAGTATCTGCTTTTGTGTATTTGGAACGTAATATTTCATCTAGTGCAGAATTCGTGACACTTAAAAGGGTAATTCCCACCTCAGACATTTATATTCATAGGATAGAAATATACCGTAAACCTTTAACCTGGTCCATTTTAGCAACAAAATTAAATCCACGGTAGAACTATAGAAAAATACTTAATCTCCCAATTATGGGCTATGTAAGCCTAGTAAAATTATTTTTATTTTTACTTTATATTCCCCAAAACTCTCCAATGTTGTTAAAAGTTGTTCCTCAGTCATAATGGACACCATTGGGTTAATGTGTGTGGTACATGATTGGGCTAATTACTATTAATGTGAGGCACTTGGAGGTTCAAAATTCATAATCCCTCGTGCCTCACATTAATAAGTGAAATAAAGCAGTTTTTTTTATTTTATAGCAGAATAAACATCATAAATGACGCTATAAATTTGTTATTACGGTCGCGACGATATTGAATGTGTATATTTTGTGTGTTGAGACTTATTTTGATGTTTATTGTAAAAAATAACTTTTTTTTTTTCAAAAACTTGAATGAACTGTGGCATATATCTTCATGCCAGTAAATTAGCCTGTGTACGGATAGTGCACAGGCAGTTGTTAGGACATATCTAAGTATGCCCTAACAGCAAATATGGTCAGACAGCCATGGGGTCCTTCAATGGACCCTGGGCTATCTGCCCATATATGGAATGTCCCTCATTGCGTCACAGGGATTCCCTGCGATGCAATCCAAAGGGCATCCCGCCTTCTCATTTACCCCTTGAATACTGCAGTCAGCCATGATAGCAACATTAATGGGAATAGCGGCGTAGATGAGGTTTCTCTGATCTCCGGATTCAGGCGTTTCATTCAGTCCCATTGTCACAGATGTATAAAATCCAGCACCTAGCCATGCAGTCTGCCCTTACAAACATTTTTAAAAGAATTTGTCACTCCTAAGAGCTCACTGAATTCCAGCGTGGTACTGTAATAGGATGCCACCGTTGCAACGAGTCAGTCCGTGAAATGTTTTCCTTCCTAGATATTCCATGATCAGTGGTGAGTGATATTATTGCAAAGTGGAAGCGTTTAGGAACCACTGCAACTCAGCTATGAAGTGGCAGACCACGTAACGTTACAGAGCGGGGTCACAGAGTGCTGAGGCGCATAGTGCATAAGTCACCAACGCTCTGTTGACTCAATAACTGCAGAGTTCCAAACCTCCTCTGGCATGAATATCCGCATAAAAAGTGTGCGCCAGGAGCTTCATGGCATGGGTTTCCATGGCAGCTGCATGCAAGTCTTACATCACCAAGCACAATACCAAGCATCAGATGGAGTGCTGTCCCCGTCACCTGTCTGCATCCTTTAAGTTATGGGTGGGTTAATTGGGAAATAAGAGGAAAAATAATTGGAATTTGTATAAATATTTCTATGTATTTTGGAGATGTGCAATACAAATATTAAACCAGAGAACACATATCAAATTTTTGTAAATGCATGCATGGCAAACTTATGAAAAAGCTTCTGCCTTTAGGGTGTGACAATAGAAGGGACAGACAGTGAAAACATCTGCATGTAAAAATAAATGATTATATGAATCCCATGTATAGGCGGCAGCAAGTAGCAATAATAAGGGTAGGACCTCTTAAGAAAATGACAGTGACTACTGGACTGTCTAATAGCAATTATCCTTTAGGCTGGGTTTTCACATTGCGGTTTTGGTACCGTAATTGCGGATCAAAATACAGTTCCATTCATTTCTATGGCCCACGGACACTTTCGCCTATATTTACGTAAAGGTGTTCAGGCCGTAGAAAGCTTCTGTAAAAAAATATGACTTGTCCTATCTTTTTTTACTTTACGGACCATGCGCCCATACTTTATAAATGGGAGCACGGCCTGTAAATGCAGGTGACTGACCACGGCCGGCCATGCCCGTAATCATGGACCGTGATAAAGGACACGGTCGTGTGCCTGGGGCCTTCTGGTGGAATCACACGTGGCAGATTTTGTTGGAGATTTGTGGCTGAAAATCAGTTCCATTCATATGAATGTGGTTTTTTCTGCTGCAGGTGTATGGATTTCTGGACGAATGCAACTGATTTTCTGCAACAATATCTGACACTTGTGAATCCAACCCTAGGCTATGGTTTATATGGGTCGGATACGCTGCAGAAAGGTCCACAGCGTATCCTGCCCAGAACACGCAGGGAAATTTCAGCCAAATATTCACACCAAATGGTGCTTTAAAAAAATGTCTTCTATATGAAAAAACAAAACTAAAGCCTATTCACAGGGCACAAGAACTGAATGTTTTCATCTAGGTGGGACCACTTACAGCCCACTGTTCCTATCCAGGACCTTTTTATCTGAAAGAGCCTCTCCTATTTTGACATGATTACATATGTGCGCATTATTGCACTTGAGTGAATTCTATTTTTTATTTTTTTTGAATGAACATGAATTGCAACATTTTCAAATGCAGTAAAAGATGTAGACATGCCAGTTTTTTTTCCGTTATGGATAACTATTCATTTGGGTAGGAATGAGGCGACATAATTGAAGTGCCACGCTACTGGCTGGTTGTTTCAGTGGACAATTTGACAGGACTAATATTTCTTCCTAAATTCTCTTAACATTTTCATAACATCAAACTTGCAGTTACAGCTATAATCAGGAAGATCTATTTAATGAAGTAGTATATGCTACAATACAACATGTTAAGCCTTGTTCACACTAACATTCAGAACCTCCATTAGGGTTTCCATAGCCCTTTTCTGTATTTTTTTACAGCAAGAAATAGCACAGAAAACTGATCCAGAAAATCATGGCACAGTTACATATGGAAGCCGTGGCACTAGTGTGAACAGGGCCTTGGAAGGGTTCTCCAGTATTTTGACAAATGAAAAAAAATAATAAACCATTATACTGCTTGCCCTATAGACTTGCTTTTACTAAACCCAGAGAACTTCTTTGTGTTTTTATGCAGCATATTTTAATAACTTACAAAGTACTACGTGTCATATACTATAAAACATATAATAAGGCAAGTCCTAGCTTAAATGTGCTTACCATCCACTCTTACTTTCATGAAAGCTATTTGCAATCATAACACATTGATGGGAAACACCCTGGCATTGAGTAACCAACATTCAACATGTCCGTGCACACCTAGAAGACTAGATTTTACCACCTTACTAATTATAGCGTACAGAAAAATGTAACATGCCATTTATATAATTACAATAAAAAAAGATCTGTTATTTATCACCTTATTCAAAGGTGTACAGATTTTCAGAAGCTCACATTCTACAGCAGTGTCCATCAACCTGCCACATTATGTGAGCCGGAAATGCAGCCCTGGACTCCATCATTGGACTACACATCATGTGAAACCAGTGCTGGAACAGACAGCAGGCAGGCATACACACACATAGGCCCTGTTCACATCATGTTTTATGCCGGTGTTTAACATGTGTATATATATGCCAGGGAAAAAGCTACCGACGTATACGTTAAACATGGGCTGTAACAGTTGCCAAACAGCGCCATCCGTCACCATAGACTTTAATAAGATCCGTTAAACAAATACGGAATAAACTGGGGTTATGAGAGTTCATTATGTATACGTTAAACAGATACCATTATAGTCTATGAGTGATGGATGCCACCATTATGCATCCATCTATAATGGTATCCATTTAACGGACACATCATGAAAGGCGATTGAAAAGCATATGACATATCCGTTGAACAGATACCTGTGATGTATGCCATACAGTGGAGCTCATAGGCTCCTATAGATATCTGTGATTTATGCCATACAGTGGCACTCATAGGCTCCTACAGATACCTGTGATGTATGCCATACAGTGGAGCTCATAGGCTCCTACAGATACCTGTGATGTATGCCATACAGTGGCACTCATAGGCTACACATACCTGTGATGTATGCCATACAGTGGCACTCATAGGCTGCGATTCCTCCATGGTTTTTTGTGCTTAATTTTTACGGAATTCACAGTGCAATTAGAACTACATGTTAACTTTATTCTGTGGGTCAATACGATTACGGTGATACCAAATTTATATAGTTTTTTCTATATTTTACAAGGACAAAACTAACTGAATAATAAAATTTATTTTGTGTCGCCAAATTCTGAGAGCCATAACTTTTTTATTTTTCCGGCGATTAAGCGGCATGAGGGCATATTTTTTGCGGGAATAGCTGTAGTGTTTAATAGTACTATTTTGGAGTACATGCAAGGTTTGATCACATTTTATTCCAATTTTTGTGGGAGACGAGGTGACCAAAAAACAGCAACTCTGGCGGTTAAAATTTTTTTTTTTTAAGACTTACACCACGCGGTTTAAATAATGATATATTTTAATATTTCAGACTTTTACGAGTGCGGAGATACAAATTAGGTTTATTTATTTCTTTTTTTACAATGCTTTAGAGGGAAAACATTTTTTTTAACTTTGAAATTTTTTTTGTACATAAAAAAAACCAAGAAAAAAACTGATTAGTACTTTATTTTTTTTTATTTTATTAGTCCACCTAGGGGAGTAGAACCAGCAATAGGTGGATGGCTTGCACTATATACTGCAATACTAATGTATTGCAGTATATCATCTTTCTGACCGGCTTCCATTAAAGGAGTTTTCCAGCCAGTAAGAATTTATGGCCTATCGTCAGGATAGGCCATTAACAGCTGATGGGTCAGGGTCGTACTCGTGGGACCCTCGCCTAGCAGCTGTTTTGAAGGGGGTGATGTGAATGGAAGAAAAGGCTGTAATACCTGTGAATCTCCGCTACATGTGTTTTGATTATTCACAGTGAGCAAGTAGAAATGAAGGGTAAGCAGCTGCACCCCCTTCAAAAGAGCTGATCAGCGGGGGTCCCGGTAGTCTAACCCTGACCCATCAGCTATTGATGGCCTATCCTGGGGATAGGCCATCAATTTTTACTGGCTGGAAAAGCCCTTTAAGCCCCTCATTAGGCCAACAGGCGGCCATAGCAACCATCGATACCTGGGGGGTAATGAGATGTTAGAGGGGTTGCCCCCCTCTAACGATTTCAAAGTTACAGTTGCTATTAACTGCGGCATTTAATGGGTTAAATGAGCGGGATCGCGCTCATTACTGTGAAGTGTCGGCTGTAGCATACAGACGACACTCGCACTGTATAGAGAGTGGGCTTAGCCCGTGAGTCCGCTCCATAGTTCCCCTACTCGGCTGTGACGTAGGTATACGTCATGTCAGGAAAGGGTAGAAGTATTCCCAGAATCGACAATCATCACCTATCCACCAAAAAAAAAACCTCCGAAGGATTACGAGAACAGGGATCCTGACCCGGCCCATTCCTCCTCCAAGCGGCCGAGAACTTTGAATGCAGACGCTCCATTCAAAGTCTATGGAATTGATGGAAACAGCCAAGTACAGGGCTCCGCTAATTCTGTCCGTCCCAAAGACATTGTTTTTTTAAATAAAGCACTAAATTATAAACAAATTTTGGATTTAAACTCATTAAAAAAAGGTTGCAAACAATAAATATGACTAAAAACGGACTCCATCCAAACCACGCCAATTCCCGACAATACGAAACGGTCGAGCATAGTGCAAACGTGCCTGAAACTGAATCACTTTTTTAAAGTATGGCAAAATATAGTCCGAAAATAAAAAAGGCGCAAAATCCGCCGGATCGGCACAAAGCAAATGATAAATTCCCCCCACTATGTATTACTGCTAATGCAATTCCTGAAGGTGGAGCTTTACTAGAAAGAAATTGGGCTCTGTTCATATCACGTTCAAGCTTTCTGTCAAAGGTATACATAGAACTAGACAGCAGAAAACCATGTGGTATATGTATTTCTACTGTATGCCTCTGCACGGACTAGTGTAGACTACTATGCCATTTACTATAGCAAAAAAAAAGTATACAGATATACACTGACCCAGCATATGCCGAAAGGATGCACTTTAGGCATACGTAGGGTGAATGGGGGCCTTTGGATACATTTGGTGTACTTAAACCAAAGGCTCTAACGTGATGTGAACAGAGCCTTATAACAGCCAAATGTCTAACGCAAATATAGTAGTTTACTTCGTTTATATGCCAAGCTTCAATTACAACCTCTATACAATCTCCCACAGGGCATAGTTTAATCCTGAAATTGTGTTCACACGGGGTATTTTGCCGAGTTTTTTGACGCGGAAACCGCGTCGCAAAACTCAGCAAAAACGGCCCGAGAACGCCTCCCATTGATTTCAATGGGAGGCGTCGGCGTCTTTTTCCCGCGAGCAGTAAAACTGCCTCGCGGGAAAAAGAAGCGACATGCCCTATCTTCGGGCGCTTCCGCCTCCGACCTCCCATTGACTTCAATGGGAGGCAGGAGAAAGCGTATTTCTCGCTGTTTTATGCCCGCGGCGCTCAATGGCCGCGGGTGAAAAACGGCGCGATAATTGCCGCGAAAATCGGCGTGCAGGGAGAGGAATATCTGCCTCAAAGTTCCAAACGGAATTTTGAGGCAAATATTCCTCCCCCAAAATACTCCGTGTGAATATAGCCTAAATGTTCGTGTGTTATGCAGTTGGTACTTGGTAAAGTAACAGGTAGCAAGCGCTTCATTATGGGAGGCGCAAATTGAAGATACTCCCGGCCACATATAATAAGTGGTTCACATTTAGAACGTTCCTGTGGCTCCTACACATATGGCCATTGTAAGAGAACACATGATGTGGTAAAAAGCAACTACTACAAAAGGGAACAGATTTCACAGACTACTGAATGAACAACATTTGGTAGACATCCTAAAACATATTATTCTTAATACAATGACTAAATTGAACTGGAATAACCATATCCCTGATCAAAGTCTTAAATAAATTACTCATGACTCACAGCGCAGTTACAGTTAAAAGGGGATTGTGGTTTCAACAAATAAAGGTTATTATGAAAAGTTGTAAAAAAAAAATGTAACTTCATAATTTCCGTATCAATTACTCAGTGTATCACATGACCAAAACAGATTTTAGCCACTGAAAGTAAGAAATTAAGTTGACAGCAAGCAGAGATCTTGAAACTGTGGGGAATTGATACAGAAAGTAAATTGGAAAATTGTATAACTTCATTATACAATGACTAACAATTACTTGCGGAAAACATAATACCCCTTTAAAATGTAACGTCCTTGACGAGGACCTCCAGGAACATTTACATACATGTGTCATTAGCAGTTCCTTTTATGGCCAGGGCTATAGAGACTTTTTGTGGTGCGACTGATTGATTTTAACTATTGAGCTACAGGCCAGATGAAGACATTGAGTTACATGAAATCTTGTGGACTGCAGCGGTCACTCAAGAGTTCTAATCAATCAGCACTAATGCTACAAGTCTAGATGCAACCCCGGCCTAGAAGTGCAAAGTTATAAACCTGATGGTCTAGCACTTCATTAAGAAAAATATCCACTTCTTCTAGTGCTTCTTGCACTACATATTATTTTCTACATCGATACAGTTGTGGAGTAATTTGTCAACGAACCAGTGTTGCTAGGGCTGGGCGATCAATTTAATTTGATTCATTTGCTCTCAGGGGCTCTCATGATTCTGTTTAACAGAATCGTTGAATTGATTCTTTAGTGGCGCCGTCACGCAGTGCTGCAGGAGGAAGCTCCGCACTATCTACATGGGCACTGTGGTACTATATGTGGGAAGTGTGGCACTATTTACATGGACATTGCGGCACTTTCTACGTGGGCAGTGTGGCACTATATGTGGGCACTATAAACATGGACACTTTGGCACTATCTACAGGGACATTGTGGCACTTTCTAAAAAAAAAATAAATAAATAAAATAACAAAATATTTTTTTTAACGGCCATGAAAAACGGACAGATGGACTGGAAATGGATGAGAATTTGGAGACACTGATGCAAAATGGACATGAAAAACTGACAGTTGCTCAGTTTTTAATGGCCATCTTTTTTCACGGTCGTGTGACTGGAGCCTAAATGACTATGTTGCCAGGAGGCTCGTTCACATGTACCGTGGTCGGGCTGGGAAATCTGGCCGACACACGGATCGTTTTTTACACTCGTGTGAATGTCATTTATGTAACACCCCATGGTGGGGCCGGTACTGCACAGGGTCCTGCTCAGACTTCAGACACTATAATGTAATCTCTCCCCAGAGTTCCCGCTCTGCACGATCTGCCTGGCCCTGCTGCAATTTACACTGCTCTCGCCTGCAATGTCGGAGACCGGCTGAGGTGGTGACGGGCAGAGGGATATTAGTGCATGCAGTATATAATAGATTGTAGATTCTGTTAACCCGTTCCCTGCCGGGGAATACAGAAAAGTTAGACATTAGACATTTTTTCAATTGTATTTATGATTAAAAAAAATGTTTAAAAGAAAGTATTTCGCAGAGGTTAAAAGTTGTGAAGTTATGTACAATAATTATAGTAATATATGTTAAAAAGTTATTTATATAAAGAAAATGTATAAAATTTTCCTGAGGGGTACTTAAAACTGAAGTATGCCAACATTTACAACCAAGCCAACTGGATATACCCTCTAAGGCAGGGGTCAGGAACCTTTTTGGCTAAGAGCCGTAAACGCCACATATTTTGAAATATAATTCCGCGAGAGCCGTACAATATGTTTAAAGGGCCATTGACAGATCTTTGCCCTGATAGTGGTCCTTTAAATTAATCTCTTGTGGGCATAAGAAACTAATTTAAAGCCCCCAAGAGTGTAATATGGGTGGCAGATGTTTTTTAAGGCCATATTTTATTTTTTTTTTTGGGGGGGGGGGGGCTATATAATGGATTATGTGGGATTATTTTCAGGGGTGAAGTGGGAAGGGGGGGTTGGTGGGACACACTGTATTACACAGCCCCTTTATTGATGCAGCTCACTGCTGCTGACCATGAGGCTGTGTAACAATTTCCATGTTATAATGTTCACATTCAAAGCAGCAGCACAGCCAGGGGTTTCTGGAACGTCCAAGGGAGACACAAGGGAGGAGGCAGATGCCGCTTCACTAGGGGACGCTACGGCTGCTATAGCGGTATTTACGCCACTGCGCATAGGTTTGTACGGCGTAAAACTACAGCTCCCAGCATGGCCGAAACAATGATAAGGATATGCTGGGAGATGCGGTTTCACAAAAAAAAACATACCACCATCATCTCGCTGCAGATCATACAGTGACTACATTACTGATTAGAGGCAGAATAAACATTTACATTAAGTGACTCACCGGTGACGTCTCAGATTCTAGTTCTTTTCTTCTCCCTCCGGTTCAGACATCTATGATGGATTTCTCCCGGCCATGACCCACTTCTGCAGTTTTCCGTTTAGATGTCTTCAGCTTCTCACTTTTAAAACATTTCTGCACCTGTAAACAAAGTTACAATTCTCAACACATCTAAATATAACTGTCTCACACACACACACACACACACACACACACACACAGTGCCCCCTGTAGATAGTGCCCCCTGTAGATAGTGCCCCCTGTAGATAGTGACCTACATAGAAGCCCCTGTAGATAGTGCCCACATATGGACTCCAGAGCTGCAAGGCAATAGTGCTAACCACTGAGCCACCGTGCTGCCCTACATATAGCTTCCCCTATAGTTAGTGCTCCACGTATAGCCCACCTCTGTAGATATTGTCCCACATATAGCCCACCCCTGTAGACTGTGCACTACATATAGCCACCCTGTTGCTAGTGCCCCACAGGTAACCCACCCCTGTATATAGTGTCCCACACATAGCCCACCCCTATAGAAAGTACCCTAAAAAATAGCTCCCCTATAGATAGTGCTCTACATATAGCCCACCCCTGTATAGTGTCTCACATATACTGCCCCACATATAGACCCCCCTGTAGATAGTGGCCCACACCCCCACATATAGACCCCCCTGTAGCTACTGCCCCACATATAGACCCCCCTGTAGCTACTGCCCCACATATAGACCCCCCTATATATAATAGCCCACATAAAGACGACCCCCCCCACTATAGATAATGCCATTCACATTTTTCTGAGGAAAAAAATATATAAAGTTGACATACTCACATTCTCCGGTTCCCACGCTGTTCACTGGCGATGCAGACATGCTCTCTTCTGAGCATGTCTGCAGGAGCTGAATGAGCGTCCTTCAATGACGCTGATTGGCGGGGCAGAATGACTTGCCCCGCCAATCAGCACCTTCCAAGCATGGAAGCGGCGCGATGATGTCATCGCGCCGCTAGCCAATCAGTGTCATTGTAAGGCACTGGATGGTCAGGCACGGAACATGCCCGGCCATTCAGCGCTAATACATGTATTTGGCTGCCGCTAGCACCGGGGCCCCCTCCGGTGCTAGCGACACCTACAGGCATGAGAGTGCCTGTGTAAGGCTCGGCGGCGCGGGCCCCACAGTAGCGGTGCTACCCCTGTAGCAGCCATAACGGCTGCTAGCGGCGCCACCGGGCATTTGGGAGGGCGTGTCGGCTGGCGGCACGGGCCCCCTCAAGCCCCGGGCCCCGTAGCAGCCGCTACTGCTGCTACCGCGGTAGTTACGCCACTGGGTAGGAGCCCTGTCTGCGAGCCAGATACGGCCATCAAAAGAGCCATATCTGGCTCGCGAGCCATAGGTTCCCGACCCCTGCTCTAAGGCAACGTTCACACAGGGCAGATATGCTGCGTAAAAGGGAATTCCAGCCGAAAAACCGCACCAAATTGTGGTGGTTTTTCGGCTGGAATGTCTGCTGCAGAAATTTGCACATAGGAAAAAAAAGTTACTCATGTAGCCATGGCGACGTGTCCCCCTGCCAGAGGGTATATACCTGGGGTGACATTTCAGCCTTTGTGACTGGCTGTAGCGATCACTTGGGATGAAACATCATCCCAGGAGGCGGGCCTGGACGAAGAAACGCAGAATTCTGGGTAAGATTTTTTTTCTTCCCTAGTGCCATATTCTGCGGCGGAATCGCTGCTTTACCGCCGCAAATAAAACACAAACATCTACTATTTGTTGCGGGTTTTACTTCCCCATTGCATTCAATGGGGGAAACCCGCATCAAATAAGCAGCGACCACGCAAATACAATTGACATGCTGCGGATTAATAATCCACACCACAGATCAATTTCTGAGCGTTTTTTCCCACTCCGCATTTACGCAGAATGTGGATGAGATTTGTTCAAATCTCATCCACTCTGCTTCTACTGTATCATGCTGCGGAATTTCCTCATTGAAATCTGTTGCGGAAATTCTGCAGTATTTACGCTACGTGTCTGTTTTGTGCACGTAAAAAACACGTTTTTCCTGCATTGCAGCTTTGTGTGGCATCCGTGTCTGCATTTTTTACGAGCGCAAGTCACACGTTTTTTACGTCCGCAAAATAAACTGATGGAGGTGGGTTTTTTCCCCTCATCATTTCTTTAGCAACTGTTGCATGAAAATCGCATGGCACGCGGATGTGCGTCCGTGATTTTCACGCATCCATTGACTTTAATGGGAGAGTGATGCTCAAAAAACGCACAAGTATAGGACATGCAGTGTTTCACGCAGCGGACGCACTCTGGGTGAAAAACACAATGTCTGAATGGCCCCATTGAATTGCATAGGTCCGTGTGACGTCTGTTTTAACATGCGTGACACGGACATGAAATACGCTGGTGTGAATAAGCCCTTACAGTGGTGTAAGTGCAGGTGGTTGTGGAGGGCACTCCATGTTTTATAACGTGGACTTGTTTCGAATAATTAATGCCAACAAAAGGTGAAGAGATGGTATACACAGCTTCTTTTTCTAGTCTTTCCCCCTCAATAACCATTTAATAGTAAAGACTAAACATGCCTATGTAAGTGGACAGCTGAACTGGAGGCTCAAACAGACAAAGCACTAGACATCATAATAGCACATTTCCTCTTATGATATAATCAGAAAAGTAGCTGAAACTTGTGACGCCAAACAAGTAAAGGAATGCTCACACGCCAATAACTGCACAATGTAGCGAGAGAGGCCAAATCAAGTCTGAAGTGTGCACCTTCCGGTCATACAGTACAAGGGGATCTTTTCAGCACAGGAAAGGTTATTATCCACCAGCATAATCCAGTAAAACACCACATCACTGAATAAGAACATCATGTCCTCTCGACACCCAAGACTTGCTTTGTAAATGTTAATCTCAGACACACTATTATTTTAGCTACAGCAGATAAAGCCTCAAAACCTTTTACGCCTTGAACATTATGGTTATAGATGCAGACTGTAGCTTTCAAATAAATCTAAAAAAATATGTATTTATCGAAGATGGTACGCAACTTTATTTTAAGGCTAAGTTCACACTACCGTTCATATACGATTACCTTTCTTACGTCAGTGGAAGAGATGATCGAAACATTAAACGGAAAGCAACGGTTCCGTTAGAATTACCATCGATTTCAATGGTAATTCTTTTGTTTCAGTTGCTTTCCGTTTGTCTCCGTTCGCTAGGTTTCCGGTTTTTTTTCCCATGGAAACAAAAGGTTCTGCAGACTGCACTTTTGCTTCCATCAAAAAAACGGAAACCTAGTGAACGGAGACAAACAAAGCAACTGAAACAAAAGAATTACCATTGAAATCGATGGTAATTCTAACGGAACCGTTGCTTTCTGTTTAATGTTTCGATCCTCTCTTCCTAACGGAAGAGGTAAACGTATACTAACGCTAGTGTGAAAGGAGCCTAATTAAAGGGAGCTGCAGTATATATACTGTATTAATGCATCTGTATATTAGTAATTCCTCCACTGATGCAAATAACATGGTTTTATTCCAACCTCGGTTATGGCAGACAGTACAGCGCCTATACGGGGTTATCACCCAGCTTTTCATACCCATAGGCCACTTTCGCATGGTAGTATTTTGGTAAGTATTGGCAGCTCCCTCTCTCCCCCATCGGCGGCCAGAAAATGCAATCGCGGGCCTCCGATGGGGTGCCATGGCAGCCGGGGGCATGATAATTGCACCCAGGTCTGCCCTGGGTATATGCCTATTAGGACTTGCCAGAGGCACGTCCTGATAGATTGCCTGTCAGTTTTACACGGACAGTATACCAGAGCATTATAGCAGCGATCTAAAGATCGCATGGTAAAGTCCCCTAGTGGGACTAATAAAATAATAAATGTGAAATAAAAATGTATAAAAATTACAATAAAAAATAAAAACTATTTTATTACATAAAAAGTGGATTTAGTAAAAGTGTAAAAAAAAATAAATAAAACGACACATATATGGTATCGCCACAACCGTAACGACTCAAACAATAACGTTATTATGTCATTTAAACCACAAGATGAACACCGTAAAAAAACTAAAACAATGGCGAAATTGCTATTTTTTCCCATTGCCCCCGAAAAAAGTCAGAATAAAAGTTAATCAAAGTCCCATATACCCCAAAACAGTACCAATCAAAACTACGTCTCGTAACTACGAGCCCTCATATCACTACATTGACAGAAAAATTAAAAAAATTATGGCTCTTGGAAAGCGACAATGCAAAAAGCAAATAATTTTAATTCAAAGAGTTTTTATTGTGCACAAGTAGTAAAACATAAAAAACCCTCTACATATGTGGTATCGCCGTAATCATACCGACCCACAGAAAAAAGGTAATGTGTTATTTACGCCACACAGTGAACTGCGTGAAATTAATACGGATAGAACAATGGCAGAATTTCAGGAGTTTTTTCTATTCCCCCACCAAAAAAAGTTCATACAAGTTAATAAAAATATGATATCAACCCCGAAATGGTGCCATTAAAAAGTACAACTAATCCCGCAAAAAACAAGTCCTCATACAGCTATGTCGACGAAAGAATAAAACATTTATAGCTCTTTGAATGAGACTATAGAAAAAAAATAAAAATAGCTTGGTCATTAGGGCCTAAAATAGGCTGGTCACTAAGGGGTTAAAAGGGGTTGCCCAGGTTCGGGGCTGTTTTTACACTTGATGACCTATTCACAGGATAGGTTAAGAGTATATGGTCAGTGGGGGTCCGACACCTGGACCCTGCACTGATCAGTGGTTACGGCTGCCTCCGGGCGCTGGAAGCTATGCAGTGGCGGTGCCAGAAGCAGAAGACTCCGACCACTGTATAGCGGCCATGCTGCAGCGCTGCTCCTATTTACTGGAATAGGAGCAGAGCTGCAGCACAGCCTCTATACTGTTGTCAGAGCCTTCTGCTTCCGGCGCCCGGAGGCAGCCGTAACAACGGATTGGTGCAGATTCCGGGTGTCGGACCCCCACCAATCATATAGTGATGACCTATCCTGTAAATAGGTCATCAGTATAAAAAAAAAAAACAGCCTTGGACCTGGACAACCCCTTTAAGGCTAGGATCACACACACAGTTTTGATGCAGTTTTTTGGTCATGTTTTTTAGCCAAACACAGGAGTGGCCACAAAAGAAAAGGAAATACTTCAGTCTTTTCTTTATACCTTACGTTCTACAAAAACTGCATCAAATCTGTGTGTGTGTGAGAATACACAAGGAAAAATTGAGTGTTTTTTTATTACAATTTTGTCCAGTTAAGACATAACAAAAAAAAAAAAAAAAAAGATGAGCGTTGCTGCTAAGATGTCTGTGCATGCATGCAGAAACCTAAGAATTCTACATAAATAAGTATTTTTATCTTCTGAGCCACATTTGGTGTTGATTTAGGTTCTGAGCCATCTACTCTGCCTCTCTCGGTCGCTCCACTCTCCATTCAGTTTCAAATGTCCCCAAGTGGAACTGTTCCCCAGGGAAGTTCCTTCTGAATCACATTCTATATGTAGGTAGAGTATTGTGAGCAGTAATAGAGTCAGATACTCTCACAGGCTTCTTTATCTGTTAGTCATAGAATCTTGTAGGATACCAAAACATTCTATCTTCATTAGACAATGGAAATTAGGCAACTCCGACACTGCCATCCATTCATAGCCAGATCATGTCATTATTGTACCCACAAATGCACATTCCAGAAGATACATGTCAAAAGTAGTTTCATGCCAATCATTCTGCTAATTGTGAAATGTAGCCATCTGTCCCTAGAGGCCTGCAACTGTTAATAGAACGTAGAAAAACAATTGGACATTTATGTATCTCTAAAGGGAAACCGAGCAGGCATCCTGTACCCAGCAGCAACCAGAATATCCTGTTTACTTAACTATTTCTACCATTTTACACATCAAAAATATGGGGGAAATTCGCCATAGGTGCAATGTGTCATTTGCATGACGTTAAGGTTTACAATTACTATGTAATATTTGCCTCTTCACCCTTTTAGGATTATAAATTATTATACAGAAACTCTTCAAATACTGTACAAGAATGGCACGAATGCTGAGCTACACAGTGGATTTTAATATCACATATTAGGATACCAAACTTCTTTAGGAATCTTGTGCCAGAATGGTTTCCAGTGATATATAAATAATGAAAAAAAAAATTCTAATAGCGATATAGGAAAAGCTACATATGACAGGATACAGATTATTGCTGCGTTTGTGTTACCTCTTGGAATGAAAAACTCTAAAAAATGTGAATATTAAAAGGGGTTGTCCACTTGACATTTCCCATCACTTACCCCTGCGCTTCATTTCAGGTCCTGCTAGTCCTGGAAAGGCTTAGTAAACAGTGGGCAGCGCGATTATCCCGTCCATAGCTTTCAAGATGGTGGCGGCCAGGTGATTTGGCCAAGTGACCGCCTCCCCGGCTGCCTGCTCTTCTGGGCCAGCGCTGAATGGTTTTCGCTTAAGGCGTTTTAGAAACTCCATTAGAAAGTGGTCAACCCCTTTAAATATTTTTCTTCTTTTCTTGTGGGACAGATGTAGCTGTTATATGTTACAACAACTGATCTCTCTCCATCAGGGAAAGTAAGGAAAAAAAGTTTCCTTACTTTGTCCATGTTGTAAATTACAGAGTAACTGTACTTTCAAACTTGTCATAGAGACATATCAAAAGTTTTGCTTGGAGGGGGTCCAGGTGCGGAGATCCCCACCGTTGCTGAAAAGAAGATGCAGAAGTGCTCAGCTCAGCACTTCCCTGTCAGGCTGAAGACGGTTCACATAGAACGTCTATGAGAGCCATCTTCAGGCGGACGATAAGCGCTGATCATAGCCGAATTTGCAAAGCGCTGAGCTAAGCACTTTCAAGAAACTTTTGATATGTCATAGGGACATATCAGAAGTTTTGAGCAGTGGGGATCGCCCCTGGACAAGAAGTTTGGATGGAGAAAATGTTGCAAACTGGTAGGGCTCCTTTCACACTACCGTTCTAGTACGTTTAGCTCTCTTCCGTCGGAGGAAATGATTAACGAGGGTCCAGACGGAAAGCATTGCTTCTGTTAGAATTACTTGATTTCAATGGTAATTCTTTTGTTTCAGTTGCTTTCTGTTTTCCTCCGTCCGCTAGGTTTCCGTTTTTTTCACAGAAGCAAAAGTGATGCAGACTTTACTTTTGCTTCCGTCAAACAACATAAACCTAGCGAACGGAGACAAACAGAAAGCATCTGAAACAAAAGAATAAGGCCTCATGCACACGACCGTAGCCGTGTGCACGGCCGTGATTTTCGGGTCGGCCGGCTGCGGACTGTCAGCCGCAGGCCGCCCGCAAATCGCGGGGCATGCACATGGCCGCGGCCATTGTTTTCAATGAGCCCGGACCGCAGAACCGGGCCGTAATAAGACATGCCCGTTCTTTCTGCGGTCCGGGCTCCCGGGCCGTGCACGGACCGCAAAAACTACGGTCGTGTGCACGGCCCCATAGAAAAGAATGGGGCCGCAATTCTCCCGTGGATTTTCGGGGGAATTGCGGCCGCAAAAACACGGTCGTGTGCATGAGGCCTTACCATTGAAATCACTGGTAACTAACGGAAGCGATGCTTTCCGTTTGGACTCTCGTTCATCTCTTCCTCCGACAGAAGAGAACTGAACGTACTAGAACGGTAGTGTGAACTTAGTCTTGAGAGAGCTGCTGAAGCAATAAAAAGGAAAGTTCAATTAATAAAACAGATAAGTGCAACTTTTTTTTCTGCAGGGACATTGTAATATGCATGTGTACTGATTTTTCATGCACAAAGGCTTCCATAGCCTTTAAGCAAATTTTAATGTCATTAAAAATTCAACCAATGCTACAGGGAGGGAATTATTTTTTTCTTAATATGGTTTCTGAATTTCCATAAATAGAAATATTCAGAGAAAATGTTATTACTTATGAATAAAAACACTAATATTAACCACTTAATGAGCAGACCTATTTGGGCCTAAAAGGGGTGCTCCTATCGTGTACATTTATGGCATATCCACTGTACATACCATCAATGTCCAATAGATGCGAGTCCCACCACTGGTACCTACACCTATCTCTAGAATTGGTCAACTTACCCCAAACCTTGTCTAGCTTCCGCTGCTCTCCGGCCACTGTTGGTTGAGGTGGTCTGGAACTACGGTAACAGCGGAAACAAATCACTTGAACGGGAGGGAGATGGCTGTAATACCGTGAACGCAGCTACAAGTGTACAGTACGGATCAGTGACAGGAATGATCGGGGGTGCGGAGAGTTGGACTCCACCAATCAGATAGTGACAGACTATCCTGAGTATAGGCCATCAATCTCTTCTCACTGGAAAACCCCTTTAAAGCAAACATGCAAATACAGAAAAAAATATATACGGTATATATTTTTTTTGTCACTTATACAAGTCTTGTTGATATCACTGGGACCCATTTTGACATACAGATACACAATATTGTCAAAGAGAGGCATGTGCAAGCTTATCCCGGGGGTATTCCAATCCATGATTTGTAAGGAATTATTTAATATGGTATGGTGTAAGGTTCGCATACACATTCATACAGTCTTAGGGTATGTTCACACGGCAGCGTCCGTAACGGCTAAAATTACGGGCATGTTTTCAGGAGAAAACATCCCCGTAATTTCAGCCGTAACGGCATGTGCATGCGCTTGAACGCCGCGTCCATTACGGACGTAATTGGCGCTGCTTTTCATTGGAGTCAATGAATAATGGCTCCAATTATACCCCAAGAAGTGACAGGTCACTTCTTTGACGCGGGCGTCCATTTACGCGCCGTCATTTGACAGCGGCACGTAAATATACGCCTCGTGTGAACAGACAAAGGTCAGCCCATTGCTTTCAATGGGCAGATGTTTGTCAACGCTATCGAGGCGCATTTTTCGGACGTAATTCGGGGCAAAAACGCCAGAATTACGTCCATAATTAGTGTGTGTGAACATACCCTTCCTGCCAAACTGACTAGTACTTTGTACATATAAATTTAGGCACCTGTGGACAGGACAGTTTCCGAACATCTCTCAAGTTTCTATTTTACATTATTTACATATCTTTTATATCTGAACTACACTACATAAAAAAAAAAACCTCTGGTGGTAATCAATTATACAATTCTGTTTTTCATTGTGGTTATTTAGACATCAAAAAGCACGTTACCATTAATTAAATCAGTCGAAACCGCTCCAAAAAAGGTTTCCAATTTGTTGCTAAGCTATTTTCTATTTTTGCTCAGAGACAAATAGTTCACAAGCACTTTGTAGAATGTAACGACACACAGTATGCAGAGCAGGCCCAGGGATTATAAAATAGCCAAACCAGAGAAATGTATCTTTATAGAATGGGAAACAAAATTGTAACACATACAATAAATGTTGTATGTAGCAGCATAAACACTTAAAGGGGTTGTCCAGTTTCAGCAAATTAATGTGATTTTTCTAAATAAACGTTATACAATTTTTCAATGTACTTTTTTTTTTTTTTATTAATTCCTCGCGGTTTTCAAGGAGTAGAAACATTCATTAGTTGCTTCTTGTGGATACAATTCTGTCCATGGTCATGTGATAAGACACACAGGTGCTGAGATCTGTAACGAACCCAGCACCTGTGTGTCCATCACATGACCATGGACAGAATTGTATCTCCTGAAGTAAACAGTGAATGTTTCTACTGAATAACAACAAGCAGCGAACTTGAAAACCGTGAGCAATTAATACAGAAAGTATATTGGAAAATTGAATAACGTATTTATACAAAAAAATTTACATTAAGCCCCTTAATATCACGCAAAGGCCTATGGAAAATGAGCTGTAAACTGGTTGCTATTAGCAACTTCACCACTTTTACCTTGCACTAATTTTTCATAAATCTCCCCAATCATCTATGCCTACTAGCCTCTTGGCAGATTAATGTAACATGTATGCCAATTTAATATCAATAATGCCAAAGGGAGGTGTTTTGCAATATAGCACAATATATGTGACCAGTATTGAACCTGTTTAGTGCCCAGCCATCGGGCTATTTTAGCCTGTTCATAGTCTAGGTTTGGTCTGGTCTCTAAAGGGCGCAAATCAACTTGATCGATTGTAATTTCACAGAAGGAAGAACCCAATCAGGGCGTTAAAAAGAACTTAAAAATAACCAAATGTTACAGTTTTGAACATATACATACATCACCAGTACATGAATCCTCCCATGTTCCCAAGATGAACTCGCAGTCATTAAAAGGGAAGGTGTCATGAATTATTTTTTTTTATCATACGGCTTTCAGTATATGAACATCAATTTTATTTGTGTTCTTGTGTTCCACTTTTTACTTTGTTCTTACTTTTACTTCTCTATGGGGGCTGGCATTTTTTTTTTCATCTCTGTATGTGTCGATTAACGACACATACAGAGATGGAATACGGCACATACAACCCCATAGAGAATGCGAACTGGAGCCGTTCCGTTCTCTGCATCGTACGCCGTCGCCGCTCCCACACAGACCAAAACGAAGCTCGTTACCAGAGCAAAATCCGGCGCCATTTTCATGTGGACCGGAAGCCACTGCCGGACAGTAAGATGACTACATCCGGCCATATGTTCAAGGAGGCGAAGACACAAGGAATAGGAGTGGAGGTGGCAGCAGCAGGTATTATGTTCGTGTTATACTGTCTGCTGAGAACTGTATCTAATCCTCCTACACTGTGCAGTCGCTCAGAAAATGGCGGCACACAGTGTAGGAGGTTTGAAGATTCAAACCCCTCCTTCTCCTGGCACTAGCCAGAATAAGGGAGGGGGGATTGTGTGAGGACACTAGAGCGAGTGTGTCTACCCCAAATTTGCAGCATAAAGCAATGAGGTTGCTTTAACACATTGACCATGCTGCAATTTTGCAAACTGCTCCCTCTAGTGGCCCGCACATGGAAATGTTATAAATTAGAATCTAATTTGTAATAATAATGCAAAAAATTCAAACAATGTGTAATCACTTAAATAATAATTGTTTAACTAAAAAAAAAAAAAAACATTTCTAGCGACACATTCCCTTTAAAGGTGTAAAATGTGTCCCTTTGAGGGGAACATTTAAGCAGCTATCTTTTACAGCATTTGCGAGTCCAGTTGTGATAATAAAAAAACATTCAGGGTCAAAGGTTTTTTGCGCGCCATTTTTACGGAATTCACTGTGCAATTAAAACAACATGTTAATTTTATTCTATGGGTCAATACGATTACGCCGATACCAAATATATGTAGTTTTTTCTATATTTCACTACTTTTACAAGTAAAAACCTAAATGTAAAAAAGAAAATTTATTTTGTTTCGCCAAATTCCGAGAGCCGTAACTTTTTTATTTTTCCGCCGATTAAGTGGTATAAGGGCTTATTTTTTTGCGGGATAAGCTGTAGTTTTTAATAGAGATTCTGGCATTTACAATTTTTTTTACGGCGTTCACAGTGCGGGTTAAATAATGATATATTGTGATAGTTCAGACTTTTACGGACGTGGCGATACCAATTATGTTTATTTATTTTATTTTTTACTATGCTCTAGGGGGTAAATGGGAAAAGGGGGGTTTTTTTAACTTCATTTTTTTATTTATTTTTTTACACCAAAAAAAATTCTTGAACTAATTTTTACTTGTTTTTATTAGTCCCCCTAGGGGACTTCAACCAGCGATCGTTAGATCGCTTGCACGATAGACTCGGTATATATCGTGATTCTGACAGTCTCCTATGAAGCCCTACCGGAGGCAGAGCTTCATAGGAGTACAAAGATGGCGGACCTGGGGGACTTCGTCAGGCCGCGGGGGGGGCCGTTGGGACGTTACAGGGGGTCGCCCCCCTGTTTTTAGTAATTTAAATGCCGCAATCTCTATTGAAAGCGGCATTTAACGGGTTAAACAAGCGGGATTGCGCTAAAACGGGATCCCGCTCGTAACCCGGATGCGGTAACATACAGCTGACACACTCGCTCTATGGAGCGGACTCAGCCCGTGAGCCCGCTCCTTATTCCCCCACCCGGCGTGCGCCGTATATATATACGGCGGATGTCGGGAAAGGGTTAAGGAGCACAGTGGTTGGGGGAGCAATACTTTCCAAGCACAACTAATTTTCTGTAAGGCAAACAAATCTTTAAAAAAAAAACAAAAAAAAAAAAAACACACACGCACAATAAAATTAAGAGGCGGCATGGAGATAAAACCTGCATATCCTGGAACATTTACCACTGACCTGCAGATCAACTTGGCATCCTCTTCTCTAGCCTTCAACAGAGACTTATTTCAATACCAAGGGAAACTGCCTTCCGACATTCCATATTCAAGAGGGCCAAGACGTACCGACTGTCACAAATGGAAAGTTCCAGGAATCCATATAAAATAGGTTTACACAAGGACAACGACAAGAAAACTAATCTTTGGCTGCATCTAACCACATCAAATATGTCATTTATGACTGTAATGTTCATTACTGTTTTACGGTGTTACATAGTAGTATGGTTGAAAAAAAAGACACATGTTCATCAAGTTCAACCAATGGATGGGAAAAGGGAAGGGAAAAACTTCTACACATTGACATAAGACAAAAGGAGCTGATGATGATGTTGATTACAAACTAGAAAAAATAAAAATTGGTTCTTTAATAGTGACACAAACTTAATCTTCAAAAAAAAAAAGAGCATGGAGAAAGTGTTATAACTGTTTTGTGCAAAGATATTTGGAGGGGAATGATATTTGTCCTGAAAAGAGGAGAGAGGAACAAGATTGTCACTATCCAGGCAGCCACCTAGAGTGAGAAGCCTGATAATCTTCCACCACTGAAACACCCGAGGTTGGAGTACTGGGGAGCCGGATCACGGGGTATTGGTATCACACACGTAATGCGACGTGTAATAAGTGATTTCTGGGTGAGGTCGAGAGGTAATTCAATCTAAAAGTCTTAACTACTAGGGTAAGTAAAATTACAAGACAAGGCAAAGCCGATAACATATTTAAATTGTATGCCTGATCAATTCTAATAGTCAATATAATAGGGCAGCATGGCCCATTTATTCTCATGTTTTGCCTTGGCATAATCGCCAAACATCATGAAAAATGTTTATATTGCTGCAAAGATTCATCCGATACATCTGAATGGGGGGGGGGGGGGGGTTTGTTTCAGTAGCACGTCATGAAATTCTGCTAGCCTCAATCAGATGAATAGGACAGCCACAGACATTTCTGCAACTACTCCGCTGCATGCGAGTATACCCTTACTCCTAACCATTCATTGTTCCCCAAAAAAAAAACAATACATTTCTTGAGCGCAAAAAAAAAAAAAAAAAAAAATGCACAATTTATATAAATTCTACTATTTTATTAAATACTAAAAGGATAGTTTTCAGATAGAGGCTAAGGGCTCATTCAGACTAGCATGTTCCTCGTCTGTGTGCTGTCCATTGAAATAAATGTCAACACACAGACCCATGCATTTCAATGGGGCTATTCAAACATGCGTGAGTTTTCACGCAGCGAGTGTCCCTTGCATGAAACTCACTGCATGTCCTATATTGGTCGTTGTCGCCCATTGAAGTGTATGGTCGCATTAAAAATGTAGTTTTCCTTAATATAGACATAGTACTACTACAGACCTAAGAGCTTATTAAGACAAGCATTGTTAAAACGAGTTTGAAACATTGACAATTTTGCATTCGTTTCTATCGGTTTTTTTCTGCGATTGCCTTTAATTTCTCAAGTATTTTCCATCTGGGTGACATCAGTATGCCATCAGTTTTTCATGTGAATGAAAAAAAAACGTAAGAATGTCCTCAATTGTCCCACCCAACTGAGAAACAACTCAAGGTTGGTCACATGACCCCAGAAACATACTTTTTTTTTTTTTATTGCTTATAGTATATAGATCATTGTGTGATATCTCTTATGTATTTTTGAGTTCTGACCATGTCGTATATTCAGAACCACACTGCTCCTGCTCTACTTCCCAATTTCACTTCTCAAGTGTTTCCAGACAACCATCCGTAAAAAACGAAACGTTGCAAAGCAGAGGACATCAGCTTGGCGTCCGTTTTTCATGAAAACCCAATGACTTTTATGGACCATTGTTGCATGAAAAATGGACAAACAGAGCATGCTGCGATATTTTCATCACAGACAAAAGCGGTCGTCTGGGTTGGGCCATTAACTATAATGGGTCAGTGTTCAGTACGGGTGCTGTCCATTCTACATTCTGGTTACAGGGTGGATACGCTACGTAAAAGTACACAACATATTAGTGCTGAAAACCGCATGGAATTCCGCCCGAAAAACCGCACCAAATTGTGTGTCCACAGCTAAAATACTGCAGAAATAGAAAAAACAAAAACAAAACACAAATTCATTTTTTATACTCACCACCCAGACGTTGGCCATGGCGACGTGTCCCTCTCTTCAAAGCACAGCCCGGCCTCCTGGAATGACACTGTAGTTCATGTAGTGACTCTGTAGTCCCATTTGACCATTGTAGCCTTTGATTGGCTGCAGCAGTCACATGGAATAAACCATCATCCTAGGAGGTCGGACTGCACTCAAAAGAGGATCGCGCTGCGATGGCTACGGCCGGGGAGAAGTATAATCTTTTTTATTAATTAGAAATTTTAGAAAAACCCTTTTTTTTAACCTCATTTGCGATTCATGCGGCGGAATCGCAAAACATGTGTCTTTGTGGCGGGTTTTATGTCCCCATTTAAATCAAAACCTGCAACAGTAGAACAGTGATTCCGCAGCTTAAATCGACATGCTGCAGATTAAATAACCGCACAGCAGGTCAATATTGTAACGTTTTCTCAGTGGATTTTTTCCGCTGTGTGAGGATGAGATTTGCTAAAATGTTGCGGATTTTCTGCAGTGAACTCTGTTGCAGAAAATACACAATGTATAGGCCCAGTGTGTTCCTACTTTTCAGATTACTTTTCTATATAAGCTGTCATATGTGTGTACAAGAGAAATAACACGATTTCTGTCCATTATATGACATATATGGCATTTTTAGCAGTTTTCCCCTCTGCAGGCTCTAATTCTTACTTTTAACTGAGCTAGTGGATAGACTAACTGCTATCATGTCTTCTATAAACTACACGCAGAGAATCCTGCTCTCATCTCTATTTTTCTGATTTATTTAAAAGCAGCAATATGGAGGACATTACACAGCAGTAACTAGTAGCATAGCTGTGAATCCAGCACAGTGGTTAGATAGAACACTTACTAGTAAGTCGCTGCAGTGTTCCAGTCTGTGTGTGCCTCTCTCACTCTAATCCTGTACTCCTCCTCCCCACACAATAGACTACTATGGACAAATGTACCCAGATCCCTCAGTAAGCTGATAGACCATCTTGTCAGATAAAGCCGTAAATTTAAAGAGAGTGAATAGTTAGGAGGGGGATTGGAGTAGCCTGGTAAATGTAGAAACAGGCGTTTTTCTCCAATACGATTATACAAGTTTCTTATATTCGCTTGTACTTTTGATTTTTGCAAAGTTCGTTGAAAAGTTAGAGGACCATTCATGTCTCCAGAAAAGTTAATCTGTCGCCATACCTGGATTGCTGCCTTGCTCCTGATTCCAGCACTATTTGATGTTTCTAACTGCCTCCATTTCCCCGCAACCAGCCAGTTTATTTCAGTGGCTGTAAATTTGACAACTGTGGGGGTCTCCACCAATCAGCGTCAAAGGGGCATGAAACAAAGCTGCTCTGACAGTGACAGTTTAAAGCAAATAGAATACAGGGAGGACGGGAATGCAGCTGAAGTTACTCCTTGCATCAATGAAACAGCATGATGGTTGAGGGAACATCTAATTGGCCTTATGGCACACAGCACAGTTCTTGCATGACTGCAGGAAGAGCCCGCACAAATCGCAGGCATAGAAAAAGAAAATTGTACATTTACAGAAATTTAAGGGAAAAGGAAAATATGCAAGTTAGACAACATTTTGCACCTCATTTCATCTACACATAACTATCTAAGGAGTGATTATGATTTTTTAAATATATATGGCAATATAGGTATGCAATAAGTGCTTGGTTAAATGGCCATTAGGAAGATTAAACATTAAGAAAATGGAACATTAAAAGGAAGTTATAGAAAAGCTTAGGCGCTCTTCACATCTGCGTTGGGGTTCCGTTCTGATGTTCCGTCTCCATCACCATTGATTACAATGGTGACGGAGCCGGTGCCCGTGGTTTCCGTTTGCCTCTTTTGTCGGTTTGTGTCTGCTCAGGGTCCCATTCTGACGGAAACCTCTGATGGAACGTCAGAACGGGACACCAACGCAGATGTGAAGAGAGCCTAAGAAGGATTCAATAGCGAAAATAGTAACAGACATGTATAAAAATAATGACATCGTTGTCTGGGCATGGGACGGTTGTTCATACTGGTAACCTATACACAGGCTAGGTCATCAGTATGTGATCGTTGGGGGTCCGACACTCGGCCCCCGCACCGATCAGCTGTTTTCCGGATGCCTCCATGCACCGGAAGTTATGCAGTGGTCAGTGCTGGAAGCAGATGGCTCTGATCACTGTATAGCAGCTGTGGTGGGTTACTGCAGTTCTGCTCCTATTCACCTCAATAGGCGCAGTACTGCCGCACGGCCTCTATACTGTGACCCCAACTACTTCATAACTTATGGTGCCCGGAGGCAGCAGGAACAGCTCATCGGTGCTGCGTTGGGGTGTCGGGCCCCCACCGATCATATACTAATGACCTATCCTGTTGATATAGGCTTCTTCAAGACAGTGTAAATTGATAACAAGTCTTTACCAGTGCACAATTTCATACATGCAGGTTTTCTGACATTATCAATTGTTAGTTATCCTTAGGCCTTAGACACATGGAACGGAGGGTGAATGGCAGCACGCAGAGTCCTGTATGGCTTGGTACTATGGAATCGGAAGTCTGTGTGCCGCATTACAATGCTCCATCAGGTGCTGCATGTACACGTTGGGATTTGTGCAGCATGTATGAAATCAGAGGTATTCAGTAGTCCTATTATTGAGCCGTAAAACAGCCGCGTGCATGGACCCTTAATGTGCATGCTATCTTTACTAGACAACGCATGTCACATGAAACAATAGCTGAAGCGGATTCCTACTGAGCTCCATAAAGACTTGACATTCACCTTTCCCCCTGACAAAACTATTGACAGGTTTGTAGAGCGGAGGAGTGGTATTTTTCATGTCATTACACGAATGTACAAAGCTGATAAGAGCCTGTGTTCACCCGTATGCTTAAAACAGGCTAAACAAGTCCCTATATACATCATTTACACTTTCCCCGAAATACAACATTTTAAAAGGTAGCGAGTTTCTATATTCACAGGCATTTCCCATAAACAAAAATACAAATGAGACATGAACGTTGGCTCAGATAATAAACAGACTATGTAACATATGGAATAAGTTGCTGAGAAATACCTTCCTCTAAATCCTTCAGGGCTGTCCATTGCTGAGCATGTAAGCAGCTGTATCAGCTTGACCCCGGTCTCACCTAAAATGACTGCTTTTACTTGTGCCCCATGAGATCCAAGGCAGCAAAAGAGGAAAGTATAGATTAGAACTATTGCTTCTCTAGTGTAACACAAAGCATACTCCGATGAACAATCGCTGCTGCTTTATACCATTTACTGATGTCTATGTATAACCTACAAGATAGTGTACATAAATAAATATGGAACAGAAAATGTTACGTATGTAAAGACTGCAATGTACAACCCAGTGTAAAAATAATCAAATAGGAGTGATGGATCGAACAACATTGGAAAATAACAATAGTCATTAGCAAGACTCAATTCCCTCTCTGCTGCAGAAAATCATATCAACCTTACTACAAAGACGACTAAAGGGTTAAATCCGGCATTTGACATCAATAATAAACGTTACAGAGTTATTATTCACATATATCAATCGGATTTATGACGCGGGGTGATATTAGCACCTCTGGTAACTGCACAAGCAGGGTGGCATTTGTTCAAGGAGCCTTAATGTCATGAGAACAACTGTTGACTAGTGCTGGTTTTGCTGCATTTATTACAAAAGCAGTTAGATTTTATATTGCTGTGAACAGGTTTTTTTATTTTTATTGCAGTAGTGGTTTGGCTTAATTCCACACCACAACCAGTATGTGTGGCACTAACTATTACACACTTAAAGTTCTTTTACACAGGACAATTATGGGGCAAACGAGCTTGTTCCCGATCACTGCCCTTTGTAAATAGGGCAACGATCAGCTGATGAACCGGCAAACGCTCGTTTAGTGGTGATTGTATCGATTGCCTGCAGAACTTCTCCCTTAACGAGGACGAGCGATCGGAGTAACGAGCGCTCGTCCCCAAACATGGCTCCATGCGAAAGGAGCAAACAAGTGCCGATCAACAAACTGTCTCGTTGATCGGCGCTCGTTTACATGGCCCATGCGGGGGCCGTGTAAGAGGACTGTTAGTAACTATGTGATAGTACAATTGGAGGAAAAAAAAACAAGGAATGGAAAGGTATATGGATAATCGATAGAAATTTGTTTTATCCCTATTGAACCAAGGGTTTAAAACCAAACAAAAAAAAAAAACACAAAAACATAGGGCATGAACCAATCAAGGGGGTTCCCACACAATTAAAGGCAATGTACACATTTAATAGGCAAATCATTATTTATTTTTTTTATAGAAAAGGTCAGTCAGAGTGATTAGCGCAACTTTATAAATACTTTATTTATGGCTCTTGGATTGCGACGATTAAAAAAAATGAAAATTGTGTCTCCAAGGGGTTAAAGGGAATACTCTACACTACAAGAGATACTCTGATCTATCTGCTAGTGCTGGTTTCCATACATCTTGTCCATATAGCAATATGACTAGAAGGACAAATCCGACATCTATAGATGAATGCAGCCATGGTCCATACTGGAGCATGCTGAAAGGTAAGTAATGTGGAGCTTCTCTGTTAAGGAGGGAGGCAATGTATCCGTCACTGCTATGGAAGAGCTAGGCATCGTAATCTAGCACAATATAACAATTGTTAATCTAACAGATGAGTACCTCTTCTGAATATCCAGGTCACTTCCTGGAAAATAGGATATACAAGAACGGATGAGCGGTGATTTTCGGTCCCGATATACATGCACGTCTGGAAATCTATTATTACCAGGCAAAGTGATGGATAAAAATATTTTGTATGACAAAGCAATATGAAAGTATCAAACCTACACATGCAACAATTCATTAAAATGAGGGAACATGTAAGGCTAAGTTCACACTAGCTTTAGTATACAGTACGTTTATCTCTCTTCCAAATTAACAATTAAAGCAACGGTTACGTTAGAATTACCTTTGACTTCAATGGTAATTCTTTTGTTTCAGTTGCGGAAACCTAGTGAACGGAGACCAACAGAAAGCAACGGAAACAAAATAATTACCATTGAAATCAATGGTAATCCGAACGGAACCGTTGCTTTCCGTTTAATCATTCGATCCTCTCTTCCTCTGATGGAAGAGATGTGAACGCTAGTGTGAACTTAGCTTATAAGACCGTGTAATTAGGGCCCCTGCATTACATCCATTAGTATGTACAAAATGTGATATAAAGCAAAGAAAGAAAAAGAAAGCTGCCTATAAGGCTGGAATTACACCAGCGTGTACGTTTTGCGCGAGCAAAAAATGCGGCGTTTTGCTCGCGCAAAAGGCACTTAACAGCTCAGTGTGTCAGCCGCGTATGATGCGCGGCTGCGTGATTTTCGCCCAGCCGCCATCATTATGACACTGTTTGTAAACAGAAAAGCACGTGGTGCTTTTGTTTTCATTCATACTTTTTACTGCTGTTGCGCGAATCACGCACGTCACACAGAAGTGCTTTCGTGTGCTGCACGTGATTTTCACGCACCCATTGACTTCAATGGGTGCGTGATGCGCGAGAAACGCACAAATATAGGACATGTCGTGAGTTTTACGCAGCGGACACACACTGCGTGAAAATCACGGACTGTCTGAATGGCCCCATAGACTAACATAGGTCCGTGCGAGGCGCGTGAAAATCACGCACGTTGCATGGACGTATTACACGTTCGTGTAAATCCAGCCTAAGAATGCCACGTCTGTTCAAGAATAACATTTTCTAATGAAGTGCATCTTCCGTGTCCAGAAGTTTGCTGACCTAGCTGTACTGAGCATTAATAAATAACAGCAAGTGTCCCTTTGGTCATATGAAATGCATGATATACAATTTTTATTATCAAGCCTGCATCAGTTGACTCTGGAAGAAATAAGAACAGGTCACTTGGGTATTTCTGAAAGATGGGATTCAGAGAGTTATATAAACATCTGCTAAATCATCCATAACAACACCCAGAAGTAATAATACATAGCTGAATAGTCGTCGCATTTACATGCTACATTGAGATTAACGGAGGAAATCCTGTGAATCATGAGCACCATCACCTCATATAGAAGATCTGAGCACAGACTGCCAGTGAATGGAGACATCACAGCGTGCACTATGTGTAATGTAAGAAGATAACATCACAAGCCTCAAGCTGTGCAGTTTTCAAAGAGCAATATCAACTCAAGTGCTTGGTGCCTCTAATAAATACCTACATATCCATACATGGCAAACTTCCCAGAATGCCCAAGTGACTTCAGAAGACAAAAAGGGGAAACCTCCCGGAGGAGGAGGCTATTCTACATGATTACTGGCCCGCTACTGTGAAGGCATTAGGGACGATGGCTTGGGGTCTTATATTTTTAGGGGCAGGGCACACAGCTGAAAGTGTTCTGCATGCATTATCTCCCCGAAGTAACTTCTCAAAAGTAGGAACGTATGGAAAGTATGCCATACACAGATGAAAAACCACTACATGTCTTACCGACTGCAAGCGTGTTGTGCCAGCAGAACAGAGGTGGGTCAGAGAACTGGAAGATGTTTTACAATTAGGGTATGTTCACACGGCCTATTTACGGATGTAATTCGGGCGTTTTTGCCCCGAATTACGTCTGAAAATAGCGCCTCAATAGCGCTGACAAACATCTGCCCATTGAAAGCAATGGGCAGACGTTTGTCTGTTCACACGAGGCGTATATTTACGCGCCGCTGTCAAATGACGGCGCGTAAATAGACGCCCGCGTCAAAGAAGTGACCTGTCACTTCTTTGGCCGTAATTGGAGCCGTTATTCATTGACTCCAATGAATAGCAGCGCCAATTACGTCCGTAATTGACGCGGCGTTCAAGCGCCTGCACATGCCGTTACGGCTGAAATTACGGGGATGTTTTCAGGCTGAAACATCCCCGTAATTTCAGCCGTAACGGACGCCCTCGTATGAACATACCCTTATAGGTGTTATTCATTCAAGAAAGGAACTAAATGTCGTCACACCAGCTGAATCTACTATAAACATGTATGCTCGGCCATGCTTGCATGTTTATTTCAATGGGGAGAGGGGAATATTATCTCCAGCGGGAACGAAGGGTCAGACATGTTGAAACAGACAATCCCAAACACGCTTTCCCCAAAAATCTGCCATTGAGGGACAGCCGGGAGGCCCCGATACACAAGAGATAAAACTTGACGATCTTGCAAATATCAGCAAGTTTGGCGGCCTTTTCTGTTATGAGCATGGAAGTGTAACGCAGGCTTATGGTTTACTGTATTAGCTTCTGACCTACATAGAATTGTTTACCTAGCTGTTGTGTATACATCACACAGAACATCTGCTGTCAGTGGGCTAGATTTGTGCATTTGCTTTGCTGGCTTTTTATAAATGACACTAGTTAGGCCTCATACACACAGACTACTGTACAAACCCATACTACAGTGCAGCTGGCTCCATGCGGTACCTCCATGTGCCACAGTAATTTATATACTGTGCATAATATGATATCCATTGCTGTGAAAATTAGAGGCACAAGTAGGTTCGGCAGGGGCCCATAGAATAATATGGGTAGCTTATTTAAGATCCACGCAACACAGATCCCCAATACGGTCAAGTACGTGAGCCCTTAGACTTATACTCTGAAGCTCCAGTATCAAAACTGAAAAATAGTTGCGGTGTACACAGAATATGCGAGATGAATCATCAGTCAAATAAAACTATTTCTTGCATTTTTACGTACTTCGATCCGAAATTTCCCTCGGTACCTCAGACAAAAAGTAAAAAAATATGTGCCAAGTGGATGGCCTTTCTGAATAGTTGCAACCAGCAGATGTCATTTAGTGCCCGCTGGACGTTATATTAGAAATCCTGCTATGCAATGCATTTTTTTCTTTTTTTAAATCATGAGACATATATAGGGGTTTGATTACACTGTGCGGTCAAATTGCATTTTTTGCGCAGTTTTGCGAACACTTGGCAAAAACGCGATATGACCGAACCGCGTGAATAGACCTTAAAATCTTGGAACAGGCAGTGATCTCATCAATCAGAGCTGTGTCAATTATGGTCTCCTGAAGAGAAAGGTTTCTGTCCATCCCTTGCAAATTGTTAGGTCCTGATTACATTACGTTTTTCCCCTGCGTCTAGCGTACATGTTGGGAAAGCTTCCAGCATAACATGCTAGACATGTCCATAGGGCTACATTAGAGAAATGAGATGGAAGGTTTTGGCATGAATTCCCCAAGTTACTAATAGTGGAAAAAGCCAGCACTCGAGATTAAAAGACGTAGATATTCTTGCTGTTCAAAATTCGTTTTTTTTTTAAATTCTTATCCATACATTCGTTCATGTAGTGAGATACAGTGAATTTATGAGACTATAAAAGTGCTTCCATGTGCTGCACGTGATTTTCACGCACCCATTGACTTCAATGGGTGCGTGATGCACGAAAAACGCACAAATATAGGACATGTCGTGAGTTTTACGCAGCGGACACACGCTGCGCAAAAAACCACTGACGGTCTGCACGGCCCCATAGACTAACATAGGTCCGTGCGAGGCGCATGAAAATCATGAGCGTTGCACGGACGTATTATACGTTCGTCTGAATAAGCCCTTAGTATAATTGGGCTACTATAGCCTGACAAAGGCCAAAAAAAGTGTCCTATTTTTTTATTAATGTATGGAAAAAACCAAGTCGACTACACGTTTACGTATTTTTGGCATACATCACAGGCATCCATTTAATGCATATGTTATAGGCTTTTCATGACGTATTCATCAAACGGATACCATAACAGTCTAGGGGTGACAGATGTCTAACTGTGGCATCCTCACCCATAGGTTATAATGGAATCTGTTTAACGAATACATCATGAAGAGGGTTAGGAGAGTTCACAACATATCCATTACACACATACCATGATTGCCTATGGGTGACTGACGCCTCCGTTTTACTCTTTTCCTGGCGTATACGTAAAATCTAGACATAAAAAAACGTGATGTGAACATGAACTTGCCTGATCGGCTCACACAATAACTTGTTCCATAAGTAAATAAACCAATTGCAAAATATAGGCAGCACTATTAATAATAAGAAATCTGTAATCTATGTTCTCAGATACAGTGTCCAGCAGTTTCTTGTGATTCAGCCTATGCTCATTATACTCATTCACGTCTTTCATAAACAGTAGAACAACAATAGCTCAGTGTCCAAAGGTTTAACGCTATGTTCCAACAGAATGCGAATGTTCTGCAGCACGGTCTTTACCAGGCGGTCACACTGAATTATGGCAGATGCAAAAGATGTGGAATGGTATTTTAAAGAAGACTACAAACAAGATTATTACACGTTCCAGGAACTGTGCAGGCATGTATATACATACACAAACCTCAATATAATACGTTACCAAAGTTGTCCCATTAAGACCATTTCATTGATGAGATGACCATTGGGTGTGCAGATGTCAGTCCCCCCGGCGATCAGCTGCAATTGAAAAGGGAAGATGCAGCACATCCACATTTTCCTTGCCAAGCATATACTATGAAATTTTGGTTATTGAATTCAGTGGGTGCAAATGTAAGGTGCTGTTCACATTTGAATCAGAGGAATAGACAGAACCCCAATGTATTCCATGGTAACTCAATGGGGGTCTGTCGGGCGTTCTTGGTATCAGTCATACGACGGATCCAGAAGAGCATCTCTGCATTCTGTAATAAACAGAAGCTTCAACGTAGGAGGGAACAGAGCTATACACGGGATTGTGCCGAGCCTTCCAGCAGCTCTGGTCAAGATGTCGATATGATCTACAATGGCATAGATGGGTAACCTTGATGGGACAATACCTTTAAAGGATAGGATTACTCAGAAAACTTCCAACAGGGAGCTGCAAAATAACTATTTGCAACACTGTATAATTTGAGACTATGCAACTTTACAGAATATATTTGTTACTAAGGCTTTGTTCACATATCCGACTATTCTGAGGTTCCGTCAGAGCTTTCCATTAGAATGGAGACCTGACTTAAACAAACGGAAACCATAAGGTTCTGCCTTTTTGACGGAATCAATAGCGTAGTCGACTATGGAACCCTTGCATAACTGAGACAAATGGAAACAATTTGCACCGGATCCGTCACCATTGAAATCAATGGGGATGGAAACGGAAACCGTTTGCATCAGTCAGGGCTCCGTTCCAACGGAAAGCTTCGACGGAACGGAGCCCTGACGCAGATGTGAACGCAGCCGAAGATCACTGTCCAAATTAGAAATGTTGTTTATAGGCAAAACCAAAAGGCATATAAAAAGGGAAGTACATCCATGCTATTGGACAACAACAGACAAATTAAAGTATATTCACATATACAGCTAGAAAAGCAGCACGAATCTGCATCACGACCGTATAGGTGTTGAGAATGCGCGGTTTACGATCAGGGTTGCCAACCGTCCGTAAATTTACGGACAGTCCGCAAAAACCCAGTGTTTTTTTTCTGCCGTCCGTATCGTCCGGCAGAATATGAACACTGTCCGGGATTTCCTCTGTTCCCTCCGATGATTTGCACTGCGCATGCGCCAAAGTTTACACGCGCAGACGCAGTGCAAATAAGGGAAGCGCAGCCGTCAATTAGGAGAGCAGCTGCGGAGGAACCTATGACGGTCTGTGACTGGGGTGACCTCAGTCAGAGACACACAGACCGTCATTGGGTCGGTGATGGGACCGGTGACGTGCGAGTCACCTGGTCCTGACCTCATGTCCTGAGACCAGGTAGGGGGTGCAGATTGAGTGTCGGACCCACCTGTCATAGCCCCGCTTGTAGCTTTCCCATGCTTCATTAGCGTGGGAAAGCTACAAGCGGGGCTATGACTGGTGAGTCCCACAGTCACACCTAGTGCATACTGCATGCAGCAGCCAGTCTGACTGAGTCTCTGACCAGTTACCACCCCCACGCAGCAGACAGACATTACCGGCAGGAGAGACTAAGACAGTGGCGCCGTTATTGAAATGACCCTCAACTACTACTGCTTGGAAAGCATTCAGTATCATAGTTTCTATAGTGCAGTGGTTAGCTCATTTACCATGTGAAAGCTCTCTGGTTCAAAACCAGCGCAGAGTTTTTTGTTTGTTTTAAATATTATTAATATCTTAATTGTATTAGACTAAGTTCACACTAGCATTAATATACATTTACCTCTCTTCCACACTAGCGTTCGTATACGTTTACCGCTCTTCCTCCAGAGGAAAAGAGGATCGATACATTAAACGGAAAGCAACGGCTCCATTAGAATTACCATTGAATTTAATGGGAATTCTTTTGTTTCCGTAGCTTTCCGTTTGTCTCTGTTCGCTAGTTTTTCGTTTTTTTTAACAAAAACAAAAGTTCTGCACAATGCACTTTCGTTTTCATTCAAAAAAAAAAAAAAAAAGGAAACCTAGCGAGCAGAGACAAAACGGAAAGCAACTGATACAAAAGAATTACCATTAAATTCAATGGTAATTCTAATGGAACCGTTGCTTTCCATTTAATGTATCGATCCTCTCTTCCTCTGAAGGAAGAGCGGTAAACGTATACCAACGCTAGTGTGAATGAGTTTTGAATTCAACTTCAGTTGTGCCCGTACTCTTTTTACTATCCCACTCGTGTGATCACTTATAAAATATGTTAGTTACGCTCTTTATTATCACTTAGGCCCCATGCACATGACCGTGCCTGTAATCATCTGCATTTGCGGACTATGCACCCATTATAAAGCATGGGAGAACGGTCCGTAAAATAAAAAAAACGGACATGCTCCATAATTCCCAGCACAGTTCTGCGGCACAGACACTCATCCGTAGCGATACGGAAAGGTGTCCGCGTTCAGTGGAATTGAATGGGTCAGTTTTTGCAGACCGCTGTTGCAGTCCGCAAAAACAGAGGTTTTTTTACGGTCGTGTGAATGGGGCCTAAGGCGGTAATGCATTCTTTTGGAAGCATGCATACTACTCAATTCTTTTTAATGTCCGTACAGTTTTATAACACTGCAGTATCAGATGAAAACCAGAGGCAAACTTTTCAGAATAGGCAGGTGTGTGTGTGTGTGTGTGTGTGTGTGTGTGTGTGTACATGAGGAATAACACAATATCTGGCCATTTTATGACTTGTAGTTTCCATTTTTAGTAGTATTACCCTAGTAAGATCTCGATAATTCTCAGTTTTCTCTGAGCTACTGAGCGGAGCTGCTATCACACAGTACACGGAAAAGATAACATCCTGCTCCTCTATCTCTACCACATATATAGAGAAGCAGCCACATGGAGGAGATTATACAGCAGTAATGAGCAGTGTAGCTGTAAATCCAGAACTGGGGTGAGATATAAGGGTATGTTCACACGGCCTATTTACGGACGTAATTCGGGCGAAAATAGTGCCTCAATAGCGTTGACAAACATCTGCTCATTGAAAGCAGACGTTTGTCTGTTCACACGAGGCGTAATTTACGCGCTGCTGTCAAATGACGGCGCGTAAATACACGCCCGCGTCAAAGAAGTGACCTGTCACTTCTTTGGGCATAGTTGGAGCCGTTATTCATTGACTCCAATGAATAGCAGCGCTAATTACGCCCGTAATGGACGCGGCGTTCAAGCGCCTGCACATGCCGTTACGGCTGAAATTACGGGGATGTTTTCAGGCTGAAACATCCCTGTAATTTCAGCCGTTACGGACGCCCTCGTGTGAACATACCCTTACACTTACACTTACTAGAAACTGCAGCATGTCTTTTTGTATCTCTCTATGCCTCTCTCTCACTCTGCTCCTGCAACCACTCCCTACCCCCCCCCCCTCTATGGGAAGCTGTAAACCGATCCTTTAGTGAGCCAATAGTCTGTCTTGTCTTGAGGAGACAGATTTAGAAGTAAATTCAGTGAGTAAATAATTAAGAGGGGGTGGAGGAAAGGAGTCTGATTTTTCTCTAATAAGATATTACAAAGTTTCTTATATTCCCTTTTACTATTGATTTATGGAAAGTTTGTTGAAAAGTTAGTAACCATTTAGTGAGTAGAACTCTGAGGACCAGAAGGGACAGGTTACAGCGGAGAAGCGAGACACTTTAGGCTGGGTTCACACGAGCATGTTACGTCCGTAAAGGATGGAACATATTTCGGCCGCAAGTCCCAGACCGAACTCAGTGCAGGGAGCCGGGCTCCTAGCATCATAGTGATGTACGATGCTAGGAGTCCCTTCCTCTCCGTAGAACTACTGTCCCGTACTGAAAACATGATTACAGCACAGGACAGTTGTCCCGCAGCGAGGCAGGGACTCCTAGCATCGTACATCACTATGATGCTAGTAGCCCGGCTCCATGCACTGTGTTCGGTCTGGGACTTGCGGCCGAAATACGTTCCGTCCATTACGGACGTAACATGCTCGTGTGGACCCAGCCTTACATTTGGCACGCAAGGTTTAAAAGTACATTTCCGTAGTGCTGCTTGCAGCATGATCGCCGACATAGGTATGATTAAACTGGTCTCCTCTACCCTTATCTAGTGGTGTAAGAGATGGTGGGGGTGGGGGGGGGGGGGGGGGGTATGACAGACTCCCTTTAAGAATGTAACAAAAATACTAACTAGGGACTTATATAAAAATCAGCCAACACTTGGGAGAATTCTCCATTAGACTGGGTTCACACGAGTTTTTGACGCAGAAACCGTGCCAAGAAACGGCCGAAAATGACTCCTATTGATTTCAATAGGAGGTGGAGGCCTTTTTATCCCACGAGCGGGAAAAACGGCTTGTGGGAAAAAGAAGGGACATGCCCTATCTTTGGGCGTTCAATGGCTGCAGGCGAAAAACACAGCGAAAATCGGCACGCAGGCAGAGGAAAACCTGCCTCAAATTTCCAAACACAATTTTGAGGCAGATTTTCCTCCTGCAAAAAACTCTGTGTGAACCCAGCCCTAGGGAGTGTTCACACAGAGTTTTTTGCAGGAGGAAAATCTGCCCCAAAATTCAGTTTGGAAGTTTGAGGCAGATTTTCCTCTGCTTGTACGCCAATTTTCACGGCGTTTTTCCCCCGCGGCCATAAAACGCAGCGAAATACGCTTTCTCTGCCTCCCATTGATGTCAATGGGAAGTCAGAGGCGTAAACGCCCGAAGATAGGGCATGTCCCTTCTTTCTCCCGCGAGCCGGTTTTTCCGCTCGTGGGAAAAAACACCTCCGCCTCACATTGAAATTAATGGGAGGAATTTTCGGCAGTCTCTTGGCACGTTTTGTAGCGCGGCTTCCGCGCAAAAAACTTTGTCTGAACTGGCCCTAAGTTTGAGAATTCATATAAGGTAAATAAATATCACAAAATTTGTGGGAATCTTTTTATATATTTTCAATATGCCAAACGTGAAATTGGTATAAATTATAGTAAAGATCGACGCCAACTCGTAACATGCATAGATTTCATGTTACGGTGCACAAACAACCCAAGACGCGATCAATTTTTTGAGGGGCGTGCGCCTCTTAATACATTTGTCGATTTACTCCAGCGGGCTTCAGTCTAGGACTGGCGTATGAAACGCCAGTCTAAGTAAATCTGGGCCAATGAGTGAAAAAAATGTGGTATTCATTCTATAGGCTTGACACACACCTGCCAGCTTTTGGCAAGTTTGCAGTATTACACCAATATATTCACGTGGGTGCTGTCTTCCAGATGATATAAGGCCTATAGTGTCAAGAAAATAAACTTCAGACCATGTATTCAGTAGTGCTTATTAAATAGACTAATCTGAAGACCCATAATGTAACTATATATGGCTACTATCAGCTGATCACAGCCCATATAGCACATGTGACCTGTTTACTACTTACAGTAATAGGACTTACACAAAGGATGGTGGTGTTAACTTGCTCAGTAGCTTCAGATAACAAACATCATATGCTACTATACACAAACAGCTGTGAAATGCATTGAGCATAGAATCTAGCAGTGGAATGAGGCCAGATGCATGCTTTATTTAAAGCAACATTACATATCGTGCCCACTAAATTAAAATCAACTCCACAACGTTCCACTCTTGCAGGCTGGAAACGACTGCTCACACCTGTATTTCAGCTTTCAGTGGCTTTAGTACCAGCCTCAGATCAAAGTACTCATCTATAAGGGTATGTTCACACGGCCTATTTTGAGCCGTTTTTCGGGCCGTAAACGCCTGAAAATACGGGGACTCAACGCCTCCAAACATCTGCCCATTGACTTCAATGGTAAAAGCGGCGTTTCATTGCCATGAAACTTAGTTTGTAAAAACGGCGCGTAAAAAAACGCCCCGTAAAAAAGAAGTGCATGTCACTTCTTGAGCCGTTTTTCATTGGGTCAGTAGAAAAACAGCTCCAAAAACGGCCATAAAAAACGCATCCAAAATGCCTGATGTATAAAAGAACGGCTGTAAATCAGAGGCTATTTTCCCTTGAAAACAGCTCCGTATTTTACAGCTGTTTTTTTGTTTAGAGTGTGAACATACCCTAAGGCTGGGTTCACACGACCTATTTTCAGACGTAAATGAGGCGTATTATGCCTCGTTTTACGTCTGAAAATAGGGCTCCAATACGTCGGCAAACATCTGCCCATTCATTTGAATGGGTTTGCCGACGTATTGTGCAGACGACCTGTCATTTACGCGTCATCGTTTGACAGCTGTCAAACGACGACGTGTAAAAATACAGCCTCGTCAAAAGAAGTGCAGGACACTTCTTTCAGACGTAATTTGAGCCGTTCTTCATTCAAGTCAATGAAGAGCAGCTCAAGATTTACGGCTGTCAGACAAGCCTCGAAAAATGCGAGGAGGAGCATTTACGTCTAAAACGAGGCAGCTGTTTTCTCCTGAAAACAGTCTGTCTTTTCAGCCGTAAAAGCCTCTCATCGTGTGCACATACCCTAAGAAAGCTTGACAGACTCCGTCCAGGCTGAAACACTGCAGATTGCTACAAATTCAACTCGATTATATTGGCTCCCCTTCACCATGCACTGAAAAGATGAAGCTAGGGTTACATGAGAGACAATGCCAGGGCAACACTAGAATCTGACCCGTTTCCTACAGCGGTTTTAAATGACAAGTTGCAGACGTAACCTCGGACAAGGAAGCCGCAAGCTGAATCTTCACAAGGCATTCACATAAAAAACAAGCCGAAACAATGGAGGTTTTTCCTGTCGCTCTGGCAACATTATAACACGGTGCAATGTTGTCAGAGGGAGAATGCCAGTCTACCCAACCGTAATGTCACATAAGGGAGCTTCTAATCACCGGATTGCCCTCCATTATTCTCTACAGGATCCTGACACACATTTATAGCTACAGATAGACAATGATATAATGGAGGCAGGAAGGCAGAGCTGTGGAGGAAGACCTATCATATACCTGGGGCTCTATGTCATAAAAATTCAATTGTGTGCATCATCATTAGTAAATAGTCACATGCGCTGCACTGGGTTTTTTTTTTTCAACTCATTAAACCTTCACTTATCCAATAATGTTCGTGTAGATGTGCAAAGAGCATGTGGAGCTGGAAAAGCTCATGCTAAATATCCCTGTAGATTAGAATAGGAGGAAATGCAGCGATTAAGCAGTCATTTACCTTCAAACACGACTATTTGTGTCACCCATGTGACTGGAGGCAAAATGAAATCTTGACAGAATAAAAGGGAGAGAAGGCATCACCTTATACAAGAGCACTTTATCATGAACTATCTGCATACATTCTGAAAGCACCACCTGCAGGAAGTCTACATTTTACAGCCTGATTGTTGGTCAATTGTTAGACCCTCTGTTCACACTTCCATAGCCTGTGGTCTGACCCCATGCCACAGTTGTAAAAGCGGATGCCCAGTTTCTAGAGAATTCCCTATATCTCTGTCTTGTCTTGAGTTCCAACAGCCAGTGGAAACCACATGTAAAACTTTCAACCATGATTTTTCATGTGACTTATTCTCGGTGCTATGGAAAATGGCTGCAACTATTGCCGTATGAAACATATGTACAAGCTGTTGGCTGATTCCTCGCAGAAATCCACTTGTTTTCCCACACATTATTGTTTTCAGAGGGAATCCAAGCCGTAGTTTATACTGTGCTTACTTGGACACTACCGATTTGACATAATGCGGACTTACACCACGGATTCTAAAATCAATCCAATGAGCGAAATTCGCGGATACATTCCACACCAACATGTAAATAGAGATTTTTAGGGCAGTCCCAGTGTAATTTTCACGCGTTGTGTGACCTTAAAGAGGCTCTGTCACCAGATTATAAATTCCCTATCTCCTACATAATGATCGGCGCTGTAATGTAGATAACAGCAGTGGTTTTTATGATGAAAAACTATCATTTTTGACCAAGTTATAAACAATTTTAGATTTATGCTAATTAGTTTCTTAATAGACATCTGGGTGTGTTTTTACTTTTTACCAACTGGGCGTTGTGAAAAGAAGTGTTTGAGGCTGACCAATCAGCTTCATACACTTCTCACTGTTCCGGCCCATTGTTACAGCGTGATTGTGCAGTGACTCATGCTGAGCTGGAACAGTGAGAAGTGTATGACACTGATTGGTCACTGATTGGTCAGCATCATACACGTCTCATTACTATTTAGAATAAATATATATATACCCAGAGTTCCCTGCTTCTTCTCCAGTCCAGCCTCCCTGGATGACGTTGCAGGCCATGTGACCGCTGCAGCCAATCACAAACTGCAGCGTCACATGGTCTGCAACATCATCACAGGAGGCCGGACTACGCGCCGAGAAGGAGGGGGTAAGCATGAACGCTTTTTGTTTTTTTTTTCCATCGCCGCTTTGCAGCGGAAATTCCTCAGGAAAAACGCACTACAATGTGGGGCCATTTTCCGGACGGCATTCCCTGCGGTGTTCAGGGCTGATATGCTGCACAGCTTAACACATTGCATCAGCACTGAATATGTTGTGTGTGTTCCTATCCTAAGGGTGCAAATTATACTCTAAGGCCCCATGCACACGACCATGTACTCACGACACCCATAATCACGATCCGTATGGGAGTGCAGTCCATAAGATAAAAAAAATAAATAGGACATGTCCTATTTTTTTAATGGAAGGTTTCTACGACCCAGACACCTTCCCGTAAATATACGGGAAGGTGTCTGACGGACATAGAAATTAATGGGTTCGTAATTACGGACGAAATCTACGGTCGTGTGCATGGAGCTTAAGAGCTACTACTCTAAGAACATATAGAGAACATGCACAGAGGCTGGATTTTCTGTGGAAAATTTATTTGCAAAACCAACGAAGGATCCACAGGGAAATGCACACCAAATTGATGCGTATTTAATGCAGATTTTGTAACTGATTTTCCACAGCAAAAAACTGCTGAGACAGTATAAAAAAAAAACAAAAAAACTAAACTCACCTCCCTGGGCGCTCCCATAGCCACACGAGCCCGGTCCCCTGGCTGCTCTCAGTACAACCAGCCGCCTGTGATGACGTTTTGGCAGATGTGACTGTTACAGCCTGTGATTGGCTACAGTGGTCACATGTGACAAAACATCATTGCAGGAGGCTGACAGGGATGCCTTGCTGTGGGAGTGCCAGGGGAGGTGAATATATTCTTTTTTTATTTGAAACTTTAAAATTGTGAGGGGGGGGGGTTCTTTTTTTTTTTTGATGGGGGGGGGCGACGACGACTAGCGGATTTTGATGCACAGGTATGCAGATTTGGACTCACCCATAAGCTGCCATGTTAAAAAAAACAGGTACTGAGTGGATCCCAATGCGGGATTCTATTGTATGGAATAGAATAGTCTAATACGCTATTCTATACCTCAAAAAACATATCATGACCTATAGCAGCCTACTTTGGGCCTCCATCGGGCTAATGAAACCCTATGGGTGCGTTTAACGTCTACATTGAGAGCTTTCCTGGTGGTACACAATAAAACAGAAGACCAAAACGTGATGTTGGCAGGGCCTTAAACGGTTGTTTTTGGTTTTTTTTTAAAAAAAAACCATTTTCAGAAATCCTATTGGATAATCCTGAGCTAAAGGAACACGGCAAATAAAACTGACACACTGTTCTGCTTAGTGCAGGACCTGATGGTGTAAACCACACAGATTACAGTTGATCACGGAGACACATCTTTGCTTCTTTAAACAAACACAACATACTCACCTCTCCTTCCTTCAGTCCTCATCACTCCCGACGGCCACCGCAAACCACATCCTGACGCCGCGGCCGATGTCACGATGTGGTCTGCAATGGCACCTGGGAGTGAAGAGGACCTGCTGGTCTGCCTTTGTTTAGGGGTTTAATCATATGCACTATTTGTGATTAGAATGAGAGGAGTGTCCAATAAGTGGCAGGACACAAGATAAAAAAATTATAATTTGTACAACGCTTCTTCAAATGCTTTCAGAATCTCCCTGATGTCATTTCTTAATAGTTGGCTAGTATGAGATTACAAATTGTGACACTGGTATGAATTACAGCAATAACTGTCGTGTGTAAAGGACCGGAACGGTCCTTGTTACGATTCAAACGTTTCCAAGCTATCGTAACAATAAATCGCTCAGTGTGGATGCACAACTTAATGAAAATATCAATTATCATTACATGGTAATTCATAAAGAAAAAAAACATTATTGTTAGTAAAATTATTACATGTAAATCGCTCTGCCCTGGCTTAACCCCTTGCACTGCATTCAAAATAAATCCTCGTCGTCCTGTGCATAACAATTTAGGGTGTTGATAAAATGTCAAAGTGTAATAAACATATAAAGATACAACAAAAGGTAGGGCTCGGTACAGAATGATACAATATTCCGCTTTAGGCGAATTGAGAAGACTGTTACAAAATACCATGGGAAACATGAACATGAATAACCTGGGCGGTGCAGAGATAAGGGATTGAGCACAACCCCCTGAAGCACAGGAAAGACTAGCAAGTTCCTGGAAAATATAAGCAGGACTCACTCCAGGGCAAAACGCTTTCAGGTCTATTCATAACATTCCCATTCACTGCTGATGTATGTGGCGCTCTGTAGATATGGCGTTTAGAATGGAAAAGAAAATTTCAGCATGTTGAGGCAGCTCTGAGTCATGTGGAGCAGCTGATAGAGACCGTGCAACAGTAAATACTCCACATTACTGCTTTATGCAGCAGAAAATAGGTCTGTGTTTCCTCCATAATTTAATTTATTTATTAACTGAAAACATCTCCATCTCTCTGCTCGGATCCAGCATGGATTCTGGCCAGAAAAATAAGGAGGTAACATGGACAAAATACTGCCATATAAACAAGCCACAAGCCTAGCTACTAGCCAAGGTGATCATTAGCCAAGTAGATGAATGAAAAACACATACGTAGTAAGGCTGGGTTCATACCAGCGTTCAGTTGTTCTGTTCCGTCAGAAGAGGAGCAGAACATCAGAAATACCAGGAGCGCCGATTCCGTTGCACGATGGAAACCACCAGTGGCCGATGGAACCCATTGAGTTTAAAGGTTCCTTCGGGGTGTCTACGGTTTTACCAGAAACAATAGTGCAGGATGCTGCGCTATTGTTTGCAGTATTCTTGGACGGAATTGCAACAGAGGCCCCTAAGAGAACCTCCAAAGCAGATGTGAACAGGCCCTAACTCCATAATATATTCTTGACATTAAATTGCTTCCTTTACTAGTGGCAACAGTCAGATAACCACAAAAAAGGCGAAGGGGCATAAAAATTGCCTGCCATCCTACCTTACCTGTTGTTTAAAGAGGCTCTGTTACCAGATTTTGCAACCCCTATCTCCTATTGCAGCAGATCGGCGCTGCAATGTAGATAAGAGTAACGTTTTTTTTTGTTTTTTTTAAATACGAGCATTTTTGGCCAAGTTATGACCATTTTTATATTTATGCAAATGAGGCTTTCTAAAGTACAACTGGGCGTGTTTAAAGTAAAAGTACAACTGGGCGTGTATTATGTGCGTACATCGGGGCGTTTTTACTACTTTTACTAGCTGGACGTTGTGAATGGGAGTGTATGATGCTGACGAATCAGCATCATCCACTTCTCTTCACAACGCCCAGCTTCTAGCAGTGCACAGACACACAGCGTGTTCTCGAGAGATCACTGTGACGTCACTCACTTCCTGCCCCAGGTCCTGCATCGTGTCGGACGAGCGAGGACACATCGGCACCAGAGGCTACAGTTGATTCTGCAGCAGCATCAGCGTTTGCAGGTAAGTCGATGTAGCTACTTACCTGCAAACGCTGATGCTGCTGCAGAATCAACTGTAGCCTCTGGTGCCGATGTGTCCTCGCTCGTCCGACACGATGCAGGACCTGGGGCAGGAAGTGACGTCACAGCGTGATCTCTGGAGAACACGCTGTGTGTCTGTGCACTGCCAGAAGCTGGGTGGTAACGAAGAGAAGTGGATGATGCTGATTCGTCAGCATCATACACTCCCATTCACAACACCCAGCTAGTAAAAGAAGTAAAAACGCTCCGATGTACGCACATAATACACGCCCAGTTGTACTTTAGAAAGCCTCATTTGCATAAATATAAAAATGGTCATAACTTGGCCAAAAATGCTCGTATTTAAAAAACAAAAACAAAACTTTACTCTTATCTACATTGCAGCGCCTATCTGCTGCAATAGGAGATAGGGGTTGCAAAATCTGGTGACAGAGCCTCTTTAAGGCAGCCTAAGGATGGACAAAATAATGTAGACATTAGAAGCTAGTCAGAGGAATCCAATAGCCAGTTTGACTTCTGCAGTATCACACCAATAACACCTGCCACCAACAGAAAGCACCCCAAAATGTAGGTGCATTGACTAACTGGCTGCTTGGATCCCCAGCCCTGACCTATGGGATTAGCAGACAGACTGTGATAAACCATCCTAAGGTGCCACCATTGGCTTGATGTATAATCAGATTCACTTCAGCTTGTAATTTTAGGGCAGAAAAATGTAGTATTACATGGCACCCATTCATGGGCTTCTAAACATGAACATATTACGGCTCCATACAACCTCCAAGTTGTGCAGAGCCATAATACAGCACCCATTCTATGGGTCCCTACTATACCTCCAATTTAATACAGAGGCATTTGGCATGCTCCCTCTAATGTTGTTTAAGGGTATGTTCACACGGCCTATTTACGGACGTAATTCGGGCGTTTTTGCCCCGAATTACGTCCGAAAATAGCGCCTCAATAGTGCTGACAAACATCTGCCCATTGAAAGCAATGGGCAGACGTTTGTCTGTTCACACGAGGCGTAATTTACGCGCCGCTGTCAAATGACGGCGCGTAAATAGACGCCCGCGTCAAAGAAGTGACCTGTCACTTCTTTGGCCGTAAATGGAGCCGTTATTCATTGACTTCAATGAATAGCAGCGCTAATTACGTCCGTAATTGACGCGGCGTTCAAGCGCCTGCACATGCCGGTACGGCTGAAATTACGGGGATGTTTTCAGGCTGAAACATCCCCATAATTTCAGCCGTTACGGACGCCCTCGTGTGAACATACCCTCAGGCTGGGTTCACACAACCTATTTTCAGACGTAAACGAGGCGTATTATGCCTCGTTTTACGCCTGAAAATAGGGCTCCAATACGTCGGCAAACATCTGCTCATTCATTTGAATGGGTTTGCCGACGTACTGTGCAGACGACCTTTCATTTACGCGTCGTCGTTTGACAGCTGTCAAACGACGACGCGTAGATTGACTGCCTCGTCAAAGAAGTGCAGGACACTTCTTTGGACGTTTTTGGAGCAGTTTTCTCATAGACTCCAATGAAAACAGCTCCAAAAACGGACGTAAAAAACACCGCGAAAAACGTGAGTTGCTCAAAAAACGTCTGAAAATCAGGGGCTGTTTTCCCTTGAAAACAGCTCCGTATTTTCAGACGTAATTGCAGTTATTGTGTGCACATACCCAAAGACTTCAATGGGCGCGTAGGTGCGTGAAAATGCACCAATATAGGACATGCAGCGGACCTTCGTGATTCACGCTCGTGTGAATGAGGCCTAAATTCCCCAACATGGCACTCATTTGGTGAGGTATACACGGAACGCTACTAAACAACGCCATGTTAATGAACAGAAAAGTAGCAGAAATCTTTTATATGTCCGATAAAGGTTCCTACCACTGTGACCCCCAACATACACTAGAACAAAGTGGGGCGGCCCTAGGAATGTGCGGTGCCACTTCATCATCTGTCTGTTTCAGAGGCTGCAAGTCAGCGGTCGACCATGCGGCCTCAAGGAAAAAGCCCACTTGTAGAATTACACGCAAGAACTGTCACGCAAAAGTGTTTGGGTGGCTGTCATAAATATGGCAAATTGTGATAATATATCTCACTATTGTGTACAAGCCACATTACTCAAGACGTGGCGGTCAGAAATGTGTGTGTGTGTATATATATATATATATATATATATATATATATACACACACACACACACACACACGTTATTGCCAAGACATTTGTATATTTTACAGACGCCAACACAAAAACATTTACATCTATGTTCAGCCGTCTGTGGAGTAAATCCACCAGATATCTGTACAAATTATATATATATATATATATATATATACACACACACACACACATACACACGGATTTACAGGCTTATTTCTACATTTGATTAAGAGTAAATTAAATCTGCTAAATATTTTAGCAAATATTGTGTCAGGTGCGTTCCTTGCATTTGAAAAGCCGCAACACATCCGAAAATCTGCATGGAGTTTTACACAAAGTGTGAATGGGGGCCTTTACGGCATGGTGAATACGCACTGATTCCACATCCATTGTCATATCCATAACAAATGTCACAAACGTGCTGGAAATGTTCATATATAGTATTACGTGTGACACATACAGTGGAGACATTTTTATCTACAAGTCGCACTTCTGACACATTTGAGAAAAACAAATGCAATCCAGAACACATGACCCCCAGCTGTTCCAAGGGGTCTCACGTGCGACACATTCCTCATACATTAGGACATTTGTATATATATATATACACACACACACACACACACACACACACACACACACACACACACACCTCGCTCGATATACAGGACCCTCATAGTGAGAGCTGAGGCGGCAAACATGACAGGAAAATTAAGGCGCAGGATGAGTCACGAGCCTATATGATTAGTTTACACCGTATATACATAGGCACACGTCAATGGACATACAGCTGTGTGCTGCACACTGACCTGAGGGACTCGCCGGCCATGTATACCGGCAGCTCTATAGGTGTGCTATGGCGCCACTTTTATAAATGGGACCCAGTAATATAACAGCGGGTGCAGTGCTGAGCCTTCACTCACACCAATGACCATAAACCCGGTATACCTAATGTAAATGGCGCCTTAGGAATGCTGGAGAATACAGCCACACATGTACTGGGTTATACACAACATAATACAGGAGGGGAATCACTGCACTCCAATTATAGGAGACTGGGTGCAACAAATGGCTCCTGTAGAACTACAGCTCCCAGCATGGACTGGCAGCGAGCAGATGTGGCACGCTGGGACCTTTCGTTCCACACCAGCTATTGAATGGCTGCTCGCCCGTCTAATCATGAATCGATCTCTCACCCTGGTCTTGGTCCTCTGGTGCCTCTCAGGATCGGAGTAAGTCCTGTCCACGGCTATTCCTGTGTCGCTGCCCGGCATGGTGTCTCGCTGAATACCCTGCAGCCTGCCTGCCCAGGGGGAATGGTGAGGGATGTGTTAGAACGGGCACGCTGCCTGGCACATAATCAGTGAGGGTGAATAGCTGAGGGATACCCAGTGACCACAGAGGCTTCTATGCTGTGTGTGAGGGCTCGTTACGAGTATGTCCGTGTGTATCAGGGTGGATCATGGGCACGCCCCCTACATGCTGCACCCTTCCACTGCCGGAGGAGAGCTGCGGGGAGATCTGTGCGTGCCTTCTCTTGCCAAGGAAGTGGAGAAAAAAGGATTGTTATCAGACATGGTCTGTAGCTGCGATGGACAACAAACACTGGCTGACTTGTGAACTACAAAAAGTCTATCAAACATATCCTGTATTTCAAATATGTCGGTAGATATTTTAAGCACATCCATTGCCTGATGGAATTGGCTTCAAAGAGCATTTCCAACTTTAAAAAAATATATCATTTCTAATATAATTGATCCAAGATCACTGCTTGCTGTCTTTGTGTTTTTTTCCCCCCAGAGGCTGAACATCTGCCCTAGCAGAGATCTTATAAAAAGTGAGAAACTGATACACAAAATATTAGAAAATTGCATAACTTTTCATTGGACAATTAATAAACTTTATTATCTGAAATCAGAAAACCAGAAAAGTACAATAAGGCTTAATTCACACAGTATTTGCGTGCATTTTCAGTGGGATTTTTTGTGCCGCTTTTTCTCCCCAAATGTTGTGGCCAGACGTTTTAAAGTCTATAGTAAAATATAATATTGTCTACATACTTAGCGTTTAGTTTGTGGTGTTTTTGTAGCGTATTTTTAGTTTTTTGAGGTTTTTTTGTAGCATAATGTGGGTATGATGTTTTTTTCTGGCGTTTTCTTCCACAGGCTTCTCTTTTGGACTTCAAAAACTTTAAAAAAAGTGCATGGACAAAATGACAATAGATTAAAAAAAACACTAAAAACGCATGTAAAAAAAGCCATAAAAACACAAAAAAAAAGTGTGTGTGAACAAGGCCTTAAAATGACCAGAAATTATAGTCGATACATTAGGGTAATAAATTCACATTTACCAAAAATTGTGCATAAGGTCGCTGCAGACATTTATTCATCTCAAATGCCCCATCAGTCATAAGCACATACACTATATGGCCATAAGTATGTGGACAAGTGACCATCACACCTTGTGCAACACTCCAATCATGGCTGTATCATTTGTTTCATGTATGGTGGTCCCCACAGGCTAAGGGCACATTCAGATGTGGCAGAGTTTTTCCGCTGCAAATGTTGGTGCAGATTTGGGGCAATTACGCAACGAATCTGCACCAACATTTGCATATTTGACAGGTAATTCAGATGTTGCAGATATCACAGCGGACTTGCCACAGATTTCAGGTTTTGGTTGTCCGCAGTGAAATTCCGCTTCTTCTCCGCAACAGTCAGTGCATGCTGTGGAGGGAAAATTCCACACCGCAGCCTGTGGTCCGCAGCGGAGTTTTCCGCAACGTCTGAATTAACTTTCCTAAAAATGTATTGAAACAAATGTAAAAAACGGCTGCTGGAGAATTCCACTGCGGACTGTCCGCAGCAGAATTCCACAGCAATTCCGCCACGTCTGAACCTGCCCTTATAGAATGCCTGTCAGTGTATTATAGAAGCAATCAAATGATCACATGGTCATGTCCCTTAGTATAATTTAAAAAAAAAAGGAAATTAAGTGTTCAAAAGTATAAATAAATCTAAAGAAAAAACACGAAAAAACCTTTTACCCCTTACTAAATGTTTACCCCTTTATTATGGAAAAAAATGTACATGAAAAAAGTATATATAATTAGTATCGCTGCAACTGTAATGACCCATACTATAAAATCAACAAGTCCTTTATTCCACACGGTGAACAACGTAAAAAAAAAACAAAGGAAAAAAACATTGGCAGAATTACGTTTTTTTGTTTATCCCTCACCCAAAAAAAAGGATTAAAATAAATATCGTTCTCATGGCCCAAAATAACCGTGGTTTAAGTCACTGAGCTGTTTAGTACGACCAATGTTCATCCATGGAGATTTCATGACTGTGTGCTGTAAAAAAAATAATAATTCGGAGGGGTGTCCACATTTTGGCCATATAGTGTACAATGAAAGTTCAGTGGTATCTGGTTATCAGGGAGGGAGTTCTGCTTCCATAAGTTGACATCCCATGGCAGAGGTATGGAACGTTTTAGTCTGTAGAGCTCCAGCGGCCTCAACGTCAATGTATTTGTAAATGTAACCTGATAGTATTTAGTACCAAGACATACAATCTATCTTTTTGTAATCTTAGCACCCTCATTGTTTTTTCTCAGGTTGCTACTGGCCTGGGTTGTTTTATAGTAAATCTTAGGCTAAGTTCACACTATCGTTACTATACGTTTACCTTTCTTCCGTCAGAGGAAGAGAGGATCACAACATTAAACGGAACGCAACGGTTCCATTAGAATTTCCGTTCATTTCAATGGTAATTCTTTTGTTTCAGTTGCTTTCCATATGTCTCCGTTTGCTAGGTTTCCGTTTTTTTGGACGGAAGCAAAAGTGCAGTCTGCAGGACTTTTGTTTCCGTTCAAAAAAACGGAAACCTAGCGAACGGAGACAAATGGAAAGCAACTGAAACAAAAGAATTACCATTGAAATCAATGGTAATTCTAACGGAACCGTTGCTTTCCGTTTAATGTTTCAATCCTCTCTTCCTCTGACGTAAGAGCGGTAAACATATACTAACGCTAGCCTTACGCATTAATAAATCAGATTTTGGGACTGGCATGTGATAAAAATGAATGATATCTACATGGTTCTGTATGTCCGTCAAATTCAATGTTTGCACACAGTATCACTGGTGATTTTTCTTCCCTAGTGACTTTTCTCCCCTCTTCTCCACCGCCATGATCAGAGTAGAATGGTCTGCCCATCCTTTTACCAGGTGTACTGTACAAACGGTAGCAATAATAATAAAAAAAAAAAAATCGCTGGAGTGTCTCTTTAAACAGCTGGTTCAGGAAATAAGAGGGTCATTATTATTGGGCAAAAGGACTCTTCTGAATTCATGTATAATACAAGTTTGCCTAAATAGTAAAATGACAGATTGAATAACAATAGGTTGTAAAGAAAAGAATAAAAAGCGTATTACACAATCTGCATCCTGTTCAGTAGAAGTCAGATATAGATCTCCTGCACATGTTTGTGTGTTATTATCCTAAATATAGGACCTAAAGTGTAGGTTTACCTTTAAAATGATTTACCGTTTATATATGATCTAAATAAAAGCTTGAGCAACTTTGCAAATTCCAGTACCCAATTTGAGAAATAACTTTTATTACAGCCAAGAGCTGCATTCACAATTCTGCTGGTTGCTAGTGAAGTCAGTCAACAGCTTACTGATAAATCCACATCTTAGGCCTAGTTCACATCACATTTTGACCCTACGTCTAGCATGTACGTCGGGAAAGCTCCCGACAAACACGCTGAATGTATCCATAGGGCTTCATTAGAAGAATACTCTTCAGTAAACATTTTTTTCTAAGGATAAAAATAGTGTAGTAGACTACAATTATCCATCATGAGGGATTCCGCAAAATAACAAAATAAAAGAAGAACATCAATGGAAAAACAGAAATGGACAGTGATGTCAGGCGTTTCCCCAGGACTAGAGCACCAGCCAGAGCATTTCCGATGCTCTGGTCGGGGACTCCGTCATTTTAAAGCTCGTGACATCACTCTCCATATATGGACAGTGACATCAGGAGCTTCCCCAAGCATTGCGCCTCAAGTAGCACTCTACCTGGGGGTTCTGGTGATGTATCCCACTGCGTGCCTATACAGGGGGATACGTTGCATCATTCCATCGGAGGTATAAGGTGGGAGTGCGAATGTATACCTGCACGGAAGGAAAAACGTAATGTGAACTAGGAAAAACAACTTAGCTCAGCTCCTATAATGCAGTACGACGTCTTGTGTATAAAATGCAAATCACCAGATCAAGGTCTGTACAGCCACTAAACAAAACAAAGAATGCTGGGAGATTTGAGCAACATTCAAAATGACCAATTCGCCTGTAGATGAGAATAACCTATAATACAGCTGAGCTGTGACTCAGGATCAGTATACTGTATTTGCTAAGTTGCACAACTTTTTATTTTTATATTATGACGTTGAGTGTATAATGGTGTTCAAAGGTGAGCCTACTTGCTAAGCATACACAAAGTGTGGTTGTATGCCACCAGTACTTAACTTAAACCTGAATTATGACCATAATGACCCCAACTTGTGACTGACCTTAGGCCTAGACTTACAGAGTTGCACCAAATGCGAATCATTTATGAAGTAGAAAAGTGGTCATCAACTCCTGGTCCGATCTAACATTATTTTTAGCTTACGCCAGATTCAATACGAGGCCACGATACTGGTGCTCAGCTTGTACTTTGCGCCAGTATTAATATATATGCCCAAGTGTTTTATAATAAATAAAAATTACATTTTCTCTCAGAAGAAAGAGTGTGAAAACTGTTTCCAAAAAAGTGTAGGGTAGGACAACCAATATGGCTATGAAACTCCTGGTAAATTTGCGCAGTCATGCATTGATTCATCCTCCAATCCCAAGTTGCCGGATAACTAAAAAGCCACTCTGGATTTTTTAGGCCCTTTCCACACTGAGTTTTTTTGCAGGCAGAAAAAATCTGCCTCAGAATTCCTTCCGGATTTTTAACTGCCTGTGCTTTTTTTCCCACGGTTTTCGTAGCGTTATTGCCCACAGCCATTGAAGCTAATGCAAGGACCACAGGTAAAAAATGCAGCAAAAAATGCAGCAAAAAAGGCTCCGATTTTTTCTGCCTCCCGTTGCGCTCAATGGGAGGTCAGAGGTGGAAACCGCGACAAGAAAGGACATGCCTTTTTTTTTTTTTTTATAATTTTAGACAAATTTATCAATGAAATACGCCAAAAAGAACACATGTTTGAAAGTCGTCTGACAAAGGGTACGGCTTAGCAGAAAGGGTGTGGCTTAAGATGCACCAAATTGCGGCAACATTTTTGGGACAAAAAAAGTAGCCAATCAAGTGGTGGTATAAAGATAGGCAGAAGTGACTAAAGATGCACCAGATTCATCATACAGCATGAGCCACTGTGAAAATTGTAATTATATACAGCTTTTTACTCTAAGCTTAGCAAACAATAATAAAACAATAATAAAAAAAGACTTTAGAAATAAAAAATGTTTTTTGTACGTATATTATGATCATATTATGTTATTAAGCAAAACGTTCCTTTCTACTTGATACACCAGAAAGTATATTTATTCATATTATGTCTATACTAATTTAAAACCAAAGTCAAAATATACCTCTCTGTATTTATAAATAAAGTTAGGGCTAGTTCACATGGAGTTTTTTGCAAGCAGAAAAATATCTGCCTCAAAATTCCTTCAGGAATTTTGAGGAAGATTTGACCTACCTGAGATTTTTTTTGCCACGGTTTTCGCTGCTTTATTTGATAAACGAGCATTGTGGGGTTTTTCTGCCTTCCATTAATTTCAATGGGAGGTCAGAGACGGTACCGCGGCAGGAAAGGACATGTCGCTTTTTTTCTCCGCTAGCGTCTAAGAGCCACCCGGGAAGAAAAAGGCCTCTGCCTCCCATTGAAATCAATGGGGGGTGGTTTCGGCTGTTTTTTGGCTCTGATTCCGACGCAGTTTCCGCATCAATATTCGCACCAAAAAAACTCTGTGTGAACAGGGCTTAAGAGAGTTGAAAGGAAACTTCTGTTGGAGTTCTAATGGCAGCCATATTGGTATTTGCTAGAAATAGATAATGTTAATAAGAAGTCACTGAATAGAAGTTCAATTTCAGCTGACAGAAAAGTACAGTTCATAGACCAGATATCTACAGGTAACTTTTTATTTAAGTTGGATGCTCTGTTAAACACTAACGCTAATGTTAAAAGGTTATTCCTATCTCAGACATTTATAGCATATCCACAGCGTATCCACCTCTGGGACCCTCACCTATCTGAAGAGCAGTGACCCACACCTATCACATATTTATAGCATATCCACAGTGTATCCACCTTCACCGGACCCTCACCTATCTGAAGAGCAGTGACCCACACCTATCACACATTTATAGCATATCCACAGTGTATCCACTTCCGGGACCCTCACCTATCTGAAGAGCAGTGACCCACACCTATCACACATTTATAGCATGTCCACCGCGTATCCACCTCCGTAACCCAAGCCTATTTGAAGAGCAGTGACCCACACCAACCGCACATAGCATATCCACCCTCACCGGACCCTCACCTACCTGAAAATTAGTGACCCACACCTATCACACAGTTATAGCATATCCACAGCGTATCCACCCTCACCTTTCTGAGGAGCAGTGACCCACACCTATCACACATTTATAGCATATCCACAGTGTATCCACTTCCGGGACCCTCACCTATCTGAAGAGCAGTGACCCACACCTATCACACATTTATAGCATGTCCACCGCGTATCCACCTCCGGGACCCAAGCCTATTTGAAGAGCAGTGACCCACACCAACCGCACATAGCATATCCACCCTCACCGGACCCTCACCTACCTGAAAATTAGTGACCCACACCTATCACACAGTTATAGCATATCCACAGCGTATCCACCCTCACCTTTCTGAGGAGCAGTGACCCACACTTATCCACAAGATATGCCATAAATGTCTGAGACAGGAATACCCCTTTAAAGTAATTTATTTATAAATTCAGCTACAATATGTTACATAAATCCGATGTTTCATAATGTATTTTCACAGTTCTTTTGTAGGTTGATCTCCCAAAGATTTATCCAGACTTAAAACCAAAGTAAGACTTGGCTTACAATTAAAAACTTGTGTTTTTCCATCAGCTACTAAAATTGTATTGTTCTTCAAGCCCACATTATCCCCTTCTGCTGTGCTTTGACTGTTTTCTTTTGTTTTTGCATTAAATTATCCCAATCTGTAAAGGGCAAAGTAGAGTTTCATGCTAAATATACTTTATTTGGTACATCATATTTACAAAAGATTAACACATTGCAGAATATAAATACCTGAGACAAGTAAAAGCACTCTTTGTTTCTAACAGCAGTAAAGCCCATAGGACTTCTATAGACCACCTCATCTTGGGCATTGCTGGTTGCCCAAGCATTCAGTCTGCCACGGTATTCAAGAGTTTGAACACCACGCCTGGAACACACTTGGTCACGGACTATACAAATGAATTGCGGTGAGCTCTGATGTAGCTTGTTGTATAGTAACAGCCAAATATAAACATCAAGTAGCTAACACTTGTTATATTATTATTATATCACATCAAAGGAGCATACTTATGTACAGTATTGTACAGCTATATAACTAAACACTGATGTTATAGCATAGGCATATTACCATACCTTTGACAGCTGTGTGGTGACTGGGAAAGATGTGAACGGCAGTGATGACTAGAACAATAAAATCCCATTCCCTCTTTAGGCATCTGTAGATGTGTATAAGGCTGGGTTCACACGACAGGGTCCCGCCCGAGCCCGAGTGTCGGCCGGTAAAATCGGCAATTTTGCCCGGCCGGTTTGCATAAAGTTTTGCATCCGTTCCGGGCCAGATCTGGACAGTGACATCGGCGGCAACTCCTGAAGGGGAATCCCCACTTGGCCGGTGATTTCACTTCAGGAAAAGCCCCTGTCGTCTGTGTCCATTTATGGACACTGAACGTTACTGGCTTCTCCTGGTGTGGAATCCCCGGTCACAGAGTGCTCGGGGATTCAGCTTCAGGAGTTTCCCCTGATGCCACTGCCCAGATATGGACAGAGACATCAAGCGCTCTGTCCAGGAGCGGAATCCCCGAAAACACGGGGATTCCGCTCCTTCAAGGAGCTAAAGTGGGGCTAGCACATAGCAGAGCGGGGAGATACCTCCCTGCTCTGCTATAGTGGCATCACTACAGTAGTAGCAGCAGCAGCAGCTGCTAGCGGCGCCATCAGCCATGGAAGGTGTCGCCGGGCCAGGGCGCTTTTAACAAGCAGGGGAAGGGAGCCAGCGCAGTGCTCCCTCCACCTGCTGTACACCCCAGCCCTGCCACACAGTGTACAGCGTACAGCCATTCGTCCGAATGGCATAAACTCCTCCTCACATGCATTCTGCGCTGTGAGGAGGAGGAGATAGAACGCAAACGACGGAAAACCCGGCCATCACTCGGGACACATTCTGGTGATAGCCGTGTATTACCCGGCCCCATAGACTTCTATGGGAGCCGGGCGGTCGGGTACTCGGCCGAAAATAGGGCATGTCCCATTTTTTGACGGCCAGTTTTCCCGGCCCGTCAAAAAATCGGTCGTGTGAATAGCCCCATTAGGGGTCTATTGTTCCTAATGCAGCCGGGTGACGGCCGATTTATGAACGGCCGTCACCCGGCCGGGAAACCCTGTCGTGTGAATAAGGCCTAAGGCTATTTTCACATCTGCCTCAGAGGTTCCAGATTCCATACAAAAGACAGATACCTAGGCGGAACTTGACGGGCTTCATTGTAAGTCATTGGGGTCCATTGAGTACCACTGGTGTCTATCACGCGACAGATCCTGCACTGCGTCGTGGCTTTCCGTTATAAACTGAAGCCACAATACAGATGTAAACAGAGCCTTAGATGTAAAACAGCCAGAAATCGTGTGTCTAACCTATAGACCACCTTCTCCTTGTGTGATGTCACAGTTTTGACGCGCTTTGAGCCAATCAGATGTTTTTACTCTACTGCTCCCCCTCCTCTTTCAAAGCTTGCTGACACAAACACATTGTGGGAGAGATATAGCAGCTGCATCCCCCTCCTCATCTCTTCTCACTGTCTTCTAGTTACTTTATTACACTAGAGAAATTTTTGGGTGAATGATAATGCAGTGAAGGAAGAACTAACAGACTGCAGAAGGTGAGGAAGATGCCACTTCCCCTAATGAGATACAGTACAGTTATATATATTCACATATACTGCTTATAATGCTGTGATGTACTATTATGCCGTTGGAACAAAGTAGTTACAGCAAATTGACGTAATAGTACGCAGTAGCGATAGCCCGGGCAAAGGAGCTGTGCCCACGCCATCACTTGTGGTTGCCAACTAATTACACAGCTGACACCTCACTTTAATGGCCGGGATCTGAGATAAGTCAATGCTAACCACGGCTTCTTAGTGGTTTCCAGAGGGAGTGGCTCCCTCTGTCAGCCCATCGGCCACACGCAATGCAATCGTGAGGTGCAAATGTCTTGCTTTGGCAGCTGGGGGCTTAAAAATGTCTCCCAGGTCTGCTATCCTAGCACACATATTAGGCCCTGCTAGAGGCAGGGCCTAAGATCTCCTCTCAGTGTTATGCTGACAGGCATATAATACATAAGCAGTGTATTACATCAGTGATCAAACCAGACAAAACAAGTACATGCATTTTTTCCATGAGAATAGATGCAATGCCATTTTTAGGACTTTTTAGAAGTATCTCTAGTCTTTACATGGCGTTTTTAATACCGCATCCCCCCACACCATTATAACATGTTGCAGGTTTAAAAAATGGTTTTCAACGTCACTGCGTGAAAAGACACTAAATCCCATCCAACACTGTGTAACATTGACCACATTTATCACATCTGCTAAAATTAATCTAAATCACTGTGAAACCTCCACATTAGGATACAGCCTACCTCCACTTAACCCCTAAAAATTCCGGTGTAATCGCAGTTTATATCAGCCCCCCATCTTCATGTTATATTAACCTGGTTTCCGAAACAAGACAATTACTTTTTTGTGTATCCGCCTGTATCTATAAAATGAAGAGAACAAAGTCATCACCAAGGATCTTCTGTTCCTCACTGACTAAATAGTTGGTCTGCAGAGTTAAAAAAATAAAATAAATCCATAACGTTGCATTATTTTATTAGTGAGGGAAGTCTGGTGACCACTTTGTCCCATCTATGTGACATACAGGCACAGGGACAGCTAGAACAACTCTACCTGGTATGGACTTTCTTGTGCATGTTTGACATGGCAGAAGAAGGATATTGCAGTTATCTAAGATTAATCAATCAGAGACTGCACCAAAGTGCCCTGTGTGAACCTGGCCTTATTGTGGACCTTGAGAATTAGTACCTCTTCAAAGCCACAATGTTGCAATTTGCCTTTTCTAATGAGATATCTTTTCTTGCCCTGGCTGTCTACAGGTTCTATTTAGCGGCTTGATCATTCATTGCCTTGTCTGTATGTATTAAATCGATATATTATTAACCTTTCTATTGACATCATGTCACCATTTAACTGCTCTGACTGAGGGAATTTGTTCACCATATATATCATTATTCATTGTCTTGTCTATAGCTACTTTACTCAATCGTTTATTAATCAGTTTACGGAGTCTTTGCTCCTTATGCCTTATTTCATTTCTCTATGCATATGTTTTATTATAATATGCCATTACTCATTACCTTGTCTGTAGTGTAATTTTGCTGTAGTGCAATTCTGAAAAATTCCCCAAAAAACGAAAATTCAACAGGTAGATTCTGATGAGGATTTGTCTTAATCTGTGTTATGTAAAAGATACATCCTGTAATATTGGTGGTAGTATAGGTTATTGTCTTCCACCACAGACAGCCAGTATGGCTCCCCATACAGTGTTTACCTTGGAATACAAGCGGTCAACTAGCTGTGAGTCAACCTTGAGCCTGGTCTCGTTTGCTTTCTCCTCTTCCTGCTCTTATTTCTGGGCCTTAAACTGACAAAGATTCTGGGGCACCGAGCTCCCCATCCCCATTACCGAAGGGGGTCAAGCAAGAAACCCAAACTAGCAAGGGGGTTGTGTGTGTGTGTGTGTGTGGGGAGGGGGATCGGAAACAACGCAGTATACGATCTGTGAATGGGCAGAGACAAAGAGGATAGGTGCTCTGTTAGGGTAGGTGGCTCAGAAGCTGGCAGGGACTCTGTGGGGGAGGGGCTAGAAGGTGGTGAGGCTCTGTCGGCGGCAGGGCAAACATAAGGTGGCAGAGATTTTGTGGGGACACAAGGTGACAGGCATGCACAGTCTTCCTATGTGAGACACTCCCTAGTCTACTGTACAAGCTGTCCTCACTGCTGGCTTGGCTTGCTCTGTTGTGCTGGTGATGAAAGGTACTGAGGACTCCAATTGCTGCAGCTCGCCACAATGAAAGCTTTGCCTTCTCAGACAGATGCAGATGCATATTGTGCCGGATTTACACGAGCATGTGCGTTTCGCACAGCCGCCATCATTATGACACTCTGTTTGTATGTTTGTAAACAGAAAAGCACGTGGTGCTTTTCTGTTTTCATTCATACTTTTTACTGCTGTTGCGCGAATCACGCGCGTGACACGTAAGTGCTTCCGTGTGCTGCGCGTGATTTTCACGCACCCATTGACTTCAATGGGTGCATGATGCGCGAACAACGCACAAATATAGGACATGTCGTGAGTTTTACGCAGCGGACACACGCTGCGTGAAACTCACGGACAGTCTGCACGGCCCCATAGACTAACATAGGTCCGTGCGAGGCGCGTGAAAATCACGCGCATTGCACGGACGTATTACACGTTCGTCTAAATAAGCCCTAAGGGTGCAGAGGATCCAGGAGGAGATGAGGCAAGGCATAAATTTACTTAGTTTAAATGAATGGTCCCCCGTGAAAAATGGCGCACGCAGCGACCTGTGCAACATTTTTCCCTTGTTCCCCACCCATTTATATAGGACAAGCCCCAACTGACAGTAAATAGTATTCATTTTAGGGGCCTGCTGACATGTCCCCAACTGTCGGCAGGCCCATAAAATTAATGTAGACCACACATCAGACATGGCTAGACCCTGCTGTATAGAGACGCCAGACCAGACCCCTGTTTACAGACCCCTAAAAACTACACTTTTTTAAACCTACAAAAACCTCTAACTCAACCAAAAAGGCGTGAAGGGCTCCCTACAAAACAAGTAGACAGTTTATACGCAAACACAAAGGGAACATAGCAACCAATAATACAATTTATACATATTGCAAAATCAGAAAATCTTTATTAGATATAGATTACAAACTGTCATGTCCATGGCCGCGGGCCGTCAGGTTCACTCAGCTCCTGACGGCCGCAGCCATGGCCCCAGTGTCCTCCTCAGGAGACGCCAGCGCTCACTTCCACTCACCTCGGCCGGGTCCCGTAGGGTACGCGCGCACGCTCGTGCCCGCTCTTAAAGGGGAAGCGCGCGCACCGGACTTTAATGTGAAATCAGCCCATAAGTGGCCGGGACTATAAGAAGCAAAAAACTAATGTGCCTGAGGCACAATTAAACCTAATTTCCCAACTACTAAATCAAATGAAAGTAAAATATAACTTTTAATGATATGCATTTAAGATGTCCAAAGGAAAGAACAAACAACATGTACAATAGTAAAAATGTATCCAAGGTCGGCTGGCACAAAGTCTAGGTGAAATGTGCTTTTGCTATAGCGTGGATAAGTATCTTTGATACATGAGTATAACTGCTTAGGTCAGCAGCTGCACTCTGCTGAGCCGTTCGCTATGTCACAATATGATTCTCATATTGAGGCTAGCCTGACATTGGTGTTTAAAAATATAGTAGCCCCCCCCCCCCCGACATGTTTCGCTGCAAACACAGCATCCTCAGGGGATCAAAATGGGGCTAATTAGCCATTTCAACTAAACATGTTGTTTGTTCTTTCCTTTGGACATCTTAAATGCATATCATTAAAAGTTATATTTTACTTTCATTTGATTTAGTAGTTGGGAAATTAGGTTTCATTGTGCCTCAGGCACATTAGTTTTTTGATTTATTCATATACCTGCCAACAACTAGGGTCTCTTTAGTTTCTTATTGGACTATAAGGGTATGTTCACACGGCCTATTTACGGACGTAATTCGGGCGTTTTTGCCCCGAATTACGTCCGAAAATAGCGCCTCAATAGCGCTGACAAACATCTGCCCATTGAAAGCAATGGGCAGACGTTTGTCTGTTCACACGAGGCGTAATTTACGCGCCGCTGTCAAATGACGGCGCGTAAATAGACGCCCGCGTCAAAGAAGTGACCTGTCACTTCTTTGGCCGTAATTGGAGCCGTTATTCATTGACTCCAATGAATAGCAGCGCCAATTACGTCCGTAATTGACGCGGCGTTCAAGCGCCTGCACATGCCGTTACGGCAGAAATTACGGGGATGTTTTCAGGCTGAAACATCCCCGTAATTTCAGCCGTTACGGACGCCCTCGTGTGAACATACCCTAAGAAGGAACCAGCCCCTTGCTTCCATGCCTGAGCGTTGTTTGTCGTATCCTAGTTTGTCTAAACAGATGGTCTCCTAGTGTTTTCCAGTTTCCAGTGTTCCCTGTTCCTGTATCCTGTATCCCGTGCTATCCTGGTCAAGTGCCGTGCTGTGCTGTAGTCGTGCTGTATTCCACGCCTGTCCTACTACTCCACGCCTGACGTCTACCTGCTGCCTAGTACCAGCCGAGCCTGTCTTACTACTGTCCGGGCTGCCCCAGGTACCCTATACGAACTATAGACTGTGACCTGCGCCCTGTTGGCCAGCTGCCATACCGCTAAGGTGGTATGGCCCAGTGGGTCCACGAACCCTATGTGACACAAACAATTCATAATATCAAAAAATAAGAGATTGTTAAAAGGACTATACAATGAGATGGTAAATACCTGGTGGTCAACAGAACAATCCACCATCGGATTCCAATTTACACTGAATATCCCCACTACTATCCAATATGCAGAATAGATATAACTGAACCACAGTGTAAAATACACAATGGCTTATATGTAATTGTGAGAAAATCAAGGCATCATAACTAGGTAAATTAGACCACACATCAGACCTCCTCAAAATTTCAGATCCCAAATCAGACCACTTAAAAAATACAGACCACAAATCAAACCCCCAAATAATTAGAAACCCAAGATTAAACCCACAAATAATTCCAGACTCTAGATTAGACCATCTTATAATTACATACCACTTAAAAACTACATTCCACAGATCAAACTATGGCCCTGTTTCTTTGGACTGACCTATACAGAAAGACAGGAGGAAGCAGTGGTGGGACCCTCATAGAAGAGTCAGTGGATTTATAGAAAAAGCAGTACGGTGGGACCTCAGAGGTTGGTGAGACCCTAATAGAAGAGGCAGCAGCAGGACCAGAGTGGGCTTCTTGAGGTGGGAGGGCATTAAAAGTGAACGTGCTTACTTAAAGAGGCTCTGTCATCAGTTTATAACTGCCCTATCTCCTACCTAACCTAATAGGGGCTTTACTGTTGATAACAGTTTGTTTTTTTTAAACTTTTATTTTTGACCAAGTTATGATCATTTTTAGTTTTATGCTAATTAGTTCTTAATGACCTACTGGGCGTTTTTTTACTTTTCACCAAGTGGGCGTTGTAAAGAAAAGTGTCTGACGCTGACCAATCAGTGTCATACACTTCTCTTCATTCATGCCCAACTTGTTTCACAGCACAGTGTGATCTCGCAAGATCACACTGTGACAAGACTTCCTCCCGCAAGTCCTACACCGGAGAGACTTCACAGCGTGAATAGTCTAAGATGGGAGAGTAATTCGGGACAGTACCGAAAAATTAGGCGGTAGTCTGAGTCCTTAAACAAAGCAATGAGTCAAACCAGAAGTCGAAGAGTTAACCGTGTTATAATCAAGGATGAACCAAGAGCCTAATCAGAAACAGAGGTGAAGTGTTAACCAGAAGCAATCAGGAGAAGAAATACATGTCCCAGGAACACTGCAGGCAGAAACAAGCTGACACTCAAGCAATACAGGAGGGACCTGGAGACAGTATATATAGGCCTTGATGGGGTCATCAGCATGCATCCCATTGCCATGGTAACTTGACACCAACAGCCAAGAATGTAAGGGTGTGGCAAGAGATGAGAAGTTGGAGAGGTGAATAATATGTTTATAACATTGCAAATATTCTATATTCTATAAATGGAACTGAATCACACTGACAGCAAACACAAAAGGTATCTTCTACTGTGGCAGATTAAGTAGACGGTAGGCCCTGGGCTGTTCCCCGAACGTGGGCCCCCCTTCTCCAATGCCGCCCTGCCGCGCTATTTCTATATTTGACACCACCTTTCTTCGTGAGATAATAGTACCATACACTGCGCCCCTAAATATAATAGTGCCATACACTCTGTCCCTGAAAACAATTGGGTCAAATAATGTAAAGTAAAGCACCACACACACAGTGCCACCTGTAGGTAGTGTCACTTACAATGCACCCTGTAGATAGTGCCATTCACAATGCCCTTTGTAGAAAGTCCCCATATAGAGCCCTCCTGTAGATAGTACCCCTCATAGAGCCCCCTGTAGATATTGCATCTCAGTGCCTCCTGTAGATAGTGCCTCCAAAGAGCCCTCTGTTTACTGTGCCCCCTGTAGATAGTGCCAACTGAAGATAGTGCCATTCACGATACCCGATGTAGACAGTGCCCCATATAGAGCCCCCTGTAGATAGTGCCCCTCATAGAGGTCCCTGTAGATAGTAGGGTTGCATGATGCATCGAAACTTCGATACTGTTTTGATGCTGTGCACCCTCAAATGGTTCGATACCATTATTTTATGTATTTTGATACTAAGCTGGGCGGCTGCACAGCTCAGTATTGTAATACATGAATGTAGTTAGAGTGGGGCTGAGGCTGTGTGATACAGTCATTGCCCCACTCCTGAGTCCCAACAAGTGCGCGCTCGGTCAGCATGATGTGATGCGACCAGCGCTGCACTAATGATTGCCGGCACTGAAGACAGATCATGGCGGGCGCACTGCAAAACACCCCCATGGCCTGTATTCAGTGCCTGAACCGCTCATTAGTGCAGCGCCGGCCGCATCACCTTATGCTGACCGCGCGCATATACTTATTGTCAGGAGCGGGGCAACGACTGTATTACACAGCCACAGCCCTGCTCTAACGGGGGAGATCAGAGAAATCTCTAATCTCCGACACTATTCCCTTGATTGTTGCGATCAAAGCTGACCGCAGCATTCAAGGGGTAAATGAGAAGGGGGGATGCCCTTTAGATCGCGTCACATGGAATCCCTGTGACGCGATCAAGGGACATACCATATATGGGCAGACAGCCCAGGGTCCATTGAAGGACCCCAGGCTGTCTTACCATATTTCCTGTTGTTAGGGCATACTTAGTACACAGGCAGTTGTTAGGACATACCTATCAGTACACAGGCTAATGTACTGGCATAAAGATATATGCCAGTACATTAAAGTTGAATTTTAAAAAAATTAAGTGATGTTAAATTTAAAAAAAATACACACATTTTTTACAATAAACATTAAAATAAGTCTCAATATATAAGCTATACACATTTGGTATCGTCACGACCGTAATAACAAAAATAAATAGCGTCATTTATGATGTTTACGATGTTACAAAATAAAAACTGCTTTCTTTCACTTATTAATGTGAGGCACGAGGTATTATGAATTTTAAACCTCCATGTGCCTCACATTAATAGTAATTAACCCAATCATGTGCCTCACAAATTAACCCAATGTTGTCCATTATGACTGAGGAACATGATGGGTTTAATTAGTATTAACGTGAGGCACATGGAGGTTCAAAATTCATCACATCAAGTGCCTCACATCAGAAAATGGAATAACTGTTTTTTTTGTATTATTGTTGGCAAAGTATCGTTTTGGTATCGAGTATCGCAATACTAAACGAAGTATCGGTATCAAAGTCCAAATTCTGGTATCGTGACAACCCTAGTAGATAGTGCCCCTCATTGAACCCCTTGTCAATAGTGCCCCTCATAGAGCTCCCTGTAGATAGTGCCCCCATAGAGGCACCTGTAGATTGTCCCCCATAGAGCCTCCTGAAGATAATGCCCCTTGTAGATAGTGCTCCCCAGACTCCACACTAGATAGTGCTTCCCATATTGTCCCCTGTAGATAGTGCCCCCATAGAGTCCCATTTAGATAGTGCCCCATAAAGTCCCTGCTAGATAGTGCCTCCAACAATGCCCACTGAAAAAAAAAACATTACATGCTTACCTGCCCCCGTTCACGTAAGCGCGCCATCTGCATCATTGGTAAAGCGCAGAATGGCGGGGCAGGGAGCCGGCGCTCAACTAATCAATTGTATCTGTGACCTGAGTCCCGCTTCTCCCTGGTTCTCTGAACCGGCTGTAATTTTAACAACCAGTTCGGGAGAATCGTGGAAAACCAGCCGGATCCCATGTGCCCCCTCGGAGCCTCGTCCCCCGGGCAGCCATCCGATCTGCCGCAATGCAATTGATCTTCTACATCCAGTACTTATTTTCACTATTCCTCCATGTAGTTCTTCAGACAGCTCAAGAGTCACATCACTAATGTTACCTTAAATTACTTTAGAATTTATAACATGGTTCAGAGTACCTTCTCAGCAATAAGTTTGGAGCATTTTATAAGGGTGCAGTCACGTAGAAGATTTTATTGCAGAACCTTTTTGTGACTGAAAATCAGTTCCATTCACCTGTATGGAACTTGCAGATATCCATGCACCTGTTGCAGAAACAACACCATTCAGATGAATGGAACTGATTTTCAGTTCACTTGGGCTTGTAGACGTAGGAGGGCTGCTCCTTATACAGCGCCATCTCCTGGACGGGGAGCGATAACTATGGGTTCCAGTTCATCCTCGAGCAAAGGGCAGAACAGCCGCTGACATGGAGTGGGCGAGCATAGAGCCGCCATCTTAGGACAAGGAATGATGGGTAGTATAATTTGGGGAATCTCCTGACCTCACCTCTCATATATGGGCAGTGACGTCAGGAGCTTCCTAAGGGCTGGAGACCCTCCCTGTAATGGATTGGCTGACACAGTTTCTTTGTCGACGCCCGTGGTTAATCAGCCTGCATCTGTGCCTAGGTCTGTTAGAATGACTCGATCTGCTACCAATCAGGCTGGGAGGCTGAGGAGTGGGAGAACCTATCACAGCCTGGCCAGACGGAGCTAGCTCCCGCCCCCTGTCTATTTATACCTTCATTTCCTGCTCCTCCTTTGCCTGTGATTCTTTCCTGTTTCCTGGCTCTGCTGCTCCTGCTATTATTATTGACCTTGCTTCCTTTTGACCCTGGCTTTACTGATTACGCTTCTGCTCTGCGTTTGGTACCTCGTACACTCCTGGTTTGACTCGGCTCGTTCACTACTCCTGTTGCTCACGGTGTTGCCGTGGGCAACTGCCCCATTTCCCCTAGCTTCTGTGTACCCTTGTCTGTTTGTCTGTCGTACACATATTGAGCGTAGGGACCGTCGCTCAGTTGTACGCCGTCGCCTAGGACGTGCCGTGCAAGTAGGCAGGGACTGAGTGGCGGGTAGTTTAGGGCTCACCTGTCTGTCTCCCTACCCCGTCATTACACTCCCAGACAGAGCATGAGGATTCAGAGAGGTGAAGCTCTCTAAATCCCGATGCGTCGGGAAGCTCTAGACATAACTGTCCACATATAGGCAGTGATATCACTAGAGCTTCCCGATGGATATGTTAAGTGTGTGGCTGTGATGTATGCCATACAGTAGCTCCCATGTAAAAAAAATGTAAAAACAATTGTATACTGCATAGTATATTTTTTGCGGGATCTGTCGGGATGGAAAAGTGTAGTCTGCTGGGCTAATCCAGCCTTAAAAAAATAAAAGGGTATACTAACGTATACCACTCTTTTGGTCTCCTTCGGGCTTATAGAGCCTCATGGATACGTTTATCATGCACATTGGGAGCTTTCCTGATGTACATGATAATCGTAGGACATAAACATGATCTTAAAGAGGCTCCGTCACCACATTATAAGTGCCCTATCTCCTACATAAGGAGATCGGCGCTATAATGTAGGTGACAGCAGTGCTTTTTATTTCATAAAACAATCTGTTTTCACCACTTTATTAGCGATTTTAGATTTATGCTAATGAGTTGCTTAATGCCCAAGTGGGCATGTTTTTACTTTAGACCAAGTGGACGTTGTACAGAGGAGCGTATGACGCTGACCAATCAGCGTCATGCACTTGTAAAGGATCTGCCAGACACAGCTTCTGTGTCGACGCCCGTGGTTAGTCAGTCTGCACCTGCTCCTAAGTCTGATCGAGTGAGCCCTCCTTCTACCAATCAGGCTGGGAGGCTGAGGAGTGGGAGAGCCTATCACAGCCTTGCCAGACGGAGCTAGCTCCCGCCCTCTGTCTATTTATACCTTCACTTCCTGCTCCTCCTTTGCCTGTGATTCTGTTAATTACAGGCCCATATACCTTTTCTACCCTGGTCCCTAACACAACTATGGACCCCCTTGAGACCCTGACTCAGCAAATGCAGGGCCTCTCCCTACAGGTCCAAGCCCTGGCTCAGAGGGGCGACCAACATGATGCTCCTTTGCCTGTGTTTCTGTCAGTTTCCTGGCTCTGCTACTGCTGCTTGTACTTTTGTCCTCTGCTCCATATAGACCCTGGCTTACTTTTCTACTCTCCTGTTCTGCGTTTGGTACCTCGTACACTCCTGGTTTGACTTGGCTCGCTCACTACTCTTGTTGCTCACGATGTTACCGTGGGCAACTGCCCCGTTCCCCTAGCTTCTGTGTACCCTTGTCTGTTTGTCTGTCGTGCACATAGTGAGCGTAGGGACCGTCGCCCAGTTGTACGCCGTCGCCTAGGACGGGCCGTTGCAAGCAGGCAGGGACTGAGTGGCGGGTAGATTAGGGCTCACCTGTCTATCTCCCTACCCCGGCATTACAGCACTCCTCTCCATTCATTTAGACAGCGCAAAGGGATCCTGCTAGATCCTTATGTGCTGTCTTACAACTAACACATTAACGATACTGAAGTGTTTAGACAGTGAATAGACATTCCACGGGATGCCTATTCACAATCTCTGCACTTCGTTACTGTTTCTATGGTAAGTACAGCAGAGGAGGCGTAATCTCGTTGTAACCTGTCATTTACTGCGTAATCTCGCGAGATTACGCTTCCTCTGCTGTAACTACCACAGACAGAGTAACGAAGTGCACAGATTGTGAATAGACATCCCGTGGAATGTCTATTCACTGTCTAAACACTTCAGTATTGTTAATGTGTTAGAATAAGACAGCACATAAGGATCTAGCAGGATCCCTATGCGCTGAGTAAATGAATGGAGAGGAGTGCATGACGCTGATTGGTCAGCGTCATACACTCCTCTGTACAACGCCCACTTGGTCTAAAGTAAAAACACGCCCAGTTGGGCATTAAGCAACTCATTAGCATAGATCTAAAATCGCTAATAAAGTGGTGAAAACAGAAAGTTTTTTTTAAATAAAAAGCACTGCTGTCACCTACATTATAGCGCCGAGCTCCTTATATAGGAGATACGGCACTTATAATGTGGTGACAGAGCCTCTTTAAGGGGTCTAATGCATGAGTATTATGACGCGGATATTAGGATACTTTGCAGCGGATAAAATCCACTGCAGGGGCAAAGTTGGGGGGAGTACCCAAATTCTGGGCTAAACTAATTGCAAAAAAAGATTTCCTAGAATTTTTTTTCAACATTGGTCTGTATACATCTCTGCATGCAATATAACATTTAGGCCTCATGCACACGACCGTAGCCGTGTGCACGGCCGTGATTTTCGGGTCGGCCAGCTGCGGACTGTCAGCGGACTGTCAGCCGCATGCCGCCCGCAAATCGTGGGACATGCACATGGCCGCGGCCATTGTTTTCAATGAGCCCGGACCGCAGAACCGGGCCGTAATAAGACATGCCCGTTCTTTCTGCGGTCCGGGCTCCCGGGCCGTGCACGGACAGCAAAAACTACGGTCGTGTGCACGGCCCCATAGAAAAGAATGGGGCCGCAATTCTCCCGTGGATTTTCGGGGGAATTGCGGCCGCAAAAACACGGTCGTGTGCATGAGGCCTTACTGATTCACTCTCCATCTGAATTAACTTTATTTATAAATACAGAGAGGTATATTTTGACTTTAATATACTCGCTGTTGTATAAAGTAGAAAGTAACATTTTGCTTAAAGTGTAGCTAAGCGTTCGACAAAATTCTGACATGTCATAGTGACATGTCAGAAGTTTGTATTGGTGGGGGTCCGAGCACTGAGACCCCCACCAATCGTTAGAATGAAGCAACTGAAGCGTTTGTGTGAGCGCTCAGCTGCTTCGTGTCTGTTCGGCTTTTTCCGGAAATAAATGTATCGGTGTACGGACTCAATAGAAAGTCTATGAGGCCGTACTCTGATACATTTATTTCCGGAAATAGCCGAACAGAAACTAAGCACGAACACTTCAGCTGCTTCGTTCTAGCGTTTGGTGGGGTCTCCATGCGCCATTGCCTTGTACTACTTGGGCACGCACTGTGCAGTGAGGTGTACTCTGCCTGGCTTCATCGCTGCACTGCGCATGCCAGGGGAGTACAAGGCAACAGCGCATCTACAAGAGTTGGAGGAGGCTGCTATTGATGTAGAACAGCCAGAGGGAGGTGAATCAAGATCTGGGGGGCGCCATTTAAATTTTTGCCCCAGGCAGAAGAAAAGCTAGAATCGGTCCTAATTACAAGTATATACACATTCATGGGTAATGCAGTTTAGATATAACGTGTCATAGATGTATTATACCCCCTCATATCACTAAGGGGGGATTCACACGAGCGTGATTTGGCAGCGTGTAGGCCGCGTGGTTTTCGCGCGGCACGCAATGCCCTATAGAAGTCTATGGGGCAGTACACACAGTCCGTGTATTTTGCGCAGCGTTTGTTCGCTGCGCAAAATACGCGACAGGTTCAATAACTCTGCGTATTTCACGCATCACGCACCCATTGAAGTCAATGGGTGCGTGAAAACCAGGCAGGTCGCACGGAAGCACTTCCGTGCGAACAGACTGAAACAGCGCACGAGCTGTCAAAAGGATGAATGGAAACAGAAAAGCAGGAGCAGAATGCAATGTACGAAGCCGGAAGCAGTTGGCTCCGTAAATTGCATAGCAGCCGTTCTGCCAAACTGCAGCTCTGCTCCTATTCACTTGAATTGGAGCAGAGCTGCAGTACTGCACTTCGGCCGCTATCCCGTGGCCGCAGCCATCTGCTTCCGGCATTGACGTTTGGTGCCCGGAGGCACTGCAGCAGCTGATCGGTGTGGGGTCTGGGTGTTGGAAATCCACCGATCATATACTGATGACCTATCCGGTGGATAGGTCATCAGTTGTCCGGTAGTGGACAACCCCTTTAGAAGGGATAATTACATCATTGGTTAATAAATATTGCTTTCACCCTTGAATTGGCTAAACATGTTTCTGAAGAAAATTACACATAAAAAAAGTTTGATATTTACGTAGCCATGGCGACATGTCCCTTTTACGTCCTGCAGGCCGGCCTCCAGGGATGACGTTTCATCCTATGGTACCGCTGCAGCCCTTGATTAGATGCAGCGATCACATGGGATAAAAGTTCCTCCTAGGAGGTTGGCCTGCAGGACATCAGAGGGACGTGTCACCATGGCTACTTATTGGGCTTTAATTTCTTTAATTATGAAACTTTCATTATTATAGTTACCTTGAGACTCAAATAAAGACAAATAATTTCAAGCATTGCTTATAAATGTATAGTATGTTGCGGATTGATACTAGTTGGTCATTGCACAACATTTTTTTGGAATACAAGATACAAACATTCCCAGACTTCTGACGTAGGTTGTGTGCACTTGTGAGTTCTGTGAGATAACATTATATATACATTTCATATTTTGTATCTGTACTTTTGTGTACTTCTAATGTTCCTGCAAGATAGCAGTGGGCACGGTACATAAGAAAGACACTATAAAGCTAGTGTGCTAGAATTCTACTACTATCACTGCACTTTAAACATTATCTGACAGTATTACATTATCTTACAAAATTTCATAACATAGATATTTAAATAGTAGTAGAGAGAAACATTTCTAAATGCCAACTATGCTAAGGAAAACTAGGATAAATATTTACATAGGGAAATATTACCCAGACTGTTTGGCAAATTCAGATGGAAAATTATCTGAGGGAACCAGTCATCTGAAAACAGCTATTGTAGGAAGTGGAAGATTAGCTTCAGTCTGAGGTTGACATGTTTTGAAAATTAGATTATTCAATACAAATAAATGACCTTTTGGTATTCGAAGGTGCTGAGATAGAATAAATTATGACCGTTAAGGCCCATTTACGTGGGCCAATAATCGGCCGAACAAGCACTTGTAAGGGTATGTGCACACGGCAGCGTCCGATACGGCTGAAATTACGGAGAAAACAGCTCCGTAATTTCAGACGTAATTGCTCGTCCTCGCATTTTATGAGGCGTCATTGACGGCCGTAATTTAGAGCTGTTCTTCATTGAATTCAATGAAAAACGGCTCAAATCACGTCCAAAGAAGTGCAGGACAGCTGTCAAACGACGACGCGTAAATTACAGGTCGTCGGCACAGTACGTCGGCAAACCCACTCAAATGAATGGGCAGATGTTTGCCGACGAATTGGAGCCGTATTTTCAGGCGTAAATCGAGGCATAATACGCCTCCTTTATGCCTGAAAATAGGTCGTGTGAACCCAGCCTAAGAATGCTCGTTGCTGATCATTCGCCCGTGTCAACAAGTCAGCAATCAACCAACAAATGAGAAAATGCTTGTTTTTTGGATGATTGCATCTTTTAGTCTGGGTTCACATGACTGGCCTAAGTAGAGTCCTGTGCTGATTGATCCTGTTAACCTTTTATTCCCCTTTCCCTTCCCATAAAGACACGTGACAACCAAGGTTGGATGTGAAATGGCCACAGCAGCCGTTTATTAATCGTCATTATTTTTAATGCAATTTAATCCGAAACATTCGGATAACTCCCTTAGGAATTCGAGCAGAGAATTCCTCCTATAATTCCATGACCCAACATGGGTCAGAATCATAAATAACAATCAACATTATTAACACTTAACAGAGCAGGGGAAGTCCTTGAAGCCCTTTTAACACCGGATTTCCTTTAAGTTAGCCATCTGCAAACCACCACCAACTCTTTACCTCCAGCCGTAAACCAGCTCGGAGGCACCGCTCACCTCTGCAGATGGCTCCAACCACCAGAAGACCACTTCAAAGGGATAACACCCGATGAAGTCTTCAAATGATATACCTTCCACCAGAAGACCACTTCAAAGGGATAACACCCGATGAAGCCTTCAAGTGATATACCTTCCACCAGAAGACCACTTCAAAGGGATAACACCCTATGAAGTCTTCAAATGATCTACCGTTTTGGGGGACGCATACCCCCGATGCGACCCCCCCACCATTTTGTACTGACCAACCTCAAGGACTCCCCCCGCCACAGCGAAACAGGCCTTGACCACCTTAAGCCTGTGAGTCCCTCCAACCACCACCGCCCTCTCAATTCCGTCTGCTAAAGCCAGGATCAATTCCAACCTCGGTCAAATGTACCCCCTCACCCCTCCAATAATTCCCGACTCCTGACTCCAGGTCCATGTGACAAACACAAATGCCCCCGTTCTTGGCAACAAAACGTGACACCGCCCGGTTTACCTAACTGCGGGCTTTGTTCACCTTCTCGGCTGATCTCGCTAAACGCCAAATCTTCCTTGGAACTATGTCCGACCACACAATCACTAGGTGAGGATAAGATGCCCATAACACAATAAATTGCACTTAATTTCCCGCACCAACTCCCGAAACGGGCGCACCCCCAGACATCCCCCAGTGCCCAAAGATTATCCCAAAAGCCCCCCCCTAAACAAGGGCGATGATCTGAAAAGAAAACAAGCACCTCATATGAAAACAATCAAAACACCATTACCCACACCCAACAAATGAGGGCGCACGTAAGCATTTTTAACATCTAGCACCAACTTGATACTCGGACAAAATCGAGCCATTCTCATGACGGAGTAATGGCGCCTCCGACACCCCACCGCATGGCTGAAACCAACCATAAAAGCAACCGGACACATCGCCGACCCCGGAAGGGCAGAACCCTACCGACCCACTTGATCAGTCTTGGACCGCCGCAAACAACTCTAGTCTATCCCCCCACAGACCCACATCTGGGTCACATCTTGGACACCTCCTGGAAACATCCTGGAAACCCCGTGATTTAAATCAAAACGCCCCACCAGCAACAAACTACTCCCTTTTGCCAGGGAAAACTTTTTAGATACGCTTTACCTCGAGTTAGCCATCTGCAACCACCACCAACACCTTACCTCCAGCCGTGAACCAGCTCGGAGGCCCCGCTCACCTCCGCAGATGGCTACAACCACCAGAAGACCACTTCAAAGGGATAACCCCTATGAAGTCTTCAAACCATGTACCTTTTTTGGGGGACGCATACCCCCGATGCGACCCCCCCACCACCTCCCCAACATCCCCCAGTACAACCATGCTACCAACCGGTCCTTTTCCGTACTGATGTTACCCCAACTCTTGCCCGCTCCTCCCGCTGCTGCCAGCAAGCCGAACAAGTGCTACAAGTCACCTTAGCCAGCGACCGCCCCATCAACCGTTCCCCGGTATCGAAAACCCGATCCCAGACATGCTCCGGGCAAACCAAACCGAACAGCTCCACTGCCGGTGCCAATTAGCGAAATCGATCCCCCTGCGAGCGAGAAAGAGCATCAGCAATACAATTGGAAACCCCTGGTACCTGCAGCGCAACAACCCGCGTGTTTAAGACAAGCCACCAAAACTAGATGACACAGAACTGAAACCACAGGTGGAGACGAAGCTGATAAGTTGTTAATTGCTAACCCACCCCCATATCATTGCAGTGGGACCGAACCTTTTATCCCTGGGCCTGTCCCCCCCCAAATGGTCACCACAACCACCCTGGGGAGAGCTCGAGACGGGCCATATTCCGCGTAAGACCCTGGTCACCCAGCTATCCGGCCAGTTCCCCGCACACCATTGACCTCCTGCCTATGCGCCAAAGCCACCGGCCCCGCCGCATCAGTCAACAGCTCCAACTTGCCCATATCATTTACCGGTGACATCCACAGCGATCTATCGTTATATTGTCCTAGGAACGCATCCCCGACCTGCAGATCAGCCTTGTGATCCAAACCAATCCTCCCAAAAAATAGCGGGATGCCAGGATACCCGCCGTTGCTGCCGCCAATCGCCTACTAAAATTCTACCCCTTGGCATAATCTGACAGGCAAATCTCAACTTCCCCAGCAGCTACTGGAGATCGCGCAAAATGATCTTCTTCAATCGTCAAGCCCGCCTCACCTCCTGCCGCAATGGCAGTAATTTCTTTCCTTTAGGAAGCCTGCCCTAAATTGCGCCTGAATGCATTTCGATCCCTTAAAACAAATGGTAGAAACCGGGCCCCCGGTTGTACCAGGCGCCAGAGGGATTCCAAAATCCGTCGCAACCTTCTGCGATGAATACAATGCGTTACCGCAAACAGGGGAACCGCTAGAGCCGACGCACAAACTCATCAAGCTAATGTATTAATAAATCCACCCCAGCTACGCCCTTCGTCACCCATTCCACGAAACTACTAACTGCTTCAAAGCATGCGCCAGACCGAGAGCATCCCATTGGAAGCCACCTATCGACATAAAACCCCCCGTTCCGGAAGCCAACCCAACAACCGTTGGCTCTCTGGATGTACAGGCAGCAACCGGAACGCTGCCTAGCGGTCAGTTTTTGCCACCACCGACCCGGGCCCGCCTACCGCACTAATGCACCGCCGTGTCGAATGACCCGTAAACAACCGAGCATAAGTCGTTATCTATCCCCTCATTCACGTACTATCCCCTGGGAAAGCAAATGCTGAATCAGCCGGAATTTATGAGGCCCCGCTTTTGCCCAAAACCCAAAGGGGAATACCACTAGATTCTCTATCGGCAACCGGCCCGGACCGCGACCCAACGACACTTCACAAGTTTACCCGAGCCGACCGCCGAGTGCAAATAAGCCGATTCAAGGTTGTAACGGGTAACCGGAACCCCGTGTGGAGGAGGAGGGATAACAAAAACCACACAAAACCCTTAGTAAATTATCCTAGCTGCACCCCTATCCGGACACTCGCTTAGATGCCGGGCAATCCTTTTCACCCTCACCGGCGCCGCCCCTGGACAACCGGCAGAAGACTGAGGGCCCGGACGCCTACCTTTCGCATGCCTTTTCCGGCCCACTGCAAGGACCCGTTGCGCTCCGTCCAGACACGCTCAAATCTACACGTGGCACCAAACTTACATCGGCCATCGTGAAATTGCCATCAGAACCCCCACTTTGACCCAAAGCCCTGTCCGGACTGACTAGACTGACCACCTTGCCCACGCTCCCGGGAAAGGACTGCTTAACCGGGCCGCAACTCGTAACCACCGCGCAATATCCTTTTTGATCCCCTGATCGCCGACCGGACCGCAACCAAGACTAACAAAAGAGGATAGAGGCCAGTCAACCTCTAGGACAAAAAGACAACACCGAGAAGTGGAGACTGCCATGTTTTTTGGTAGCGACGTACACCGTACAATGCCCCTGAACAATCTACTTTCCCCCCGTACGCCCGATAGGCCAACCCGATGGCATACCAATAATAAAACAACGCCGAGCAATTTTTTGGCACCTTTCCTCCGATCACGCTTGCCAAATAGCAAAACTTGGGACCAATTGACGAACGTCTGCGGGATAAGCCTCTACCGCCGACGTTCCTCTTCCCCCTTCTTACTCTCATCCCGCTTGCCATTCCAAAATGACTTTAGCAAGCTTCAGAAAAGAAAATTACCACGTACATTGTCCTCCAAACCCGGTCACGGACCTCCCCACGGGGACCCCGCTGGAACTACAGGCGCCGCTGCCCTATCCAATCGCCCGACCAACTCGCGCAAACAACCCACTAAAACTGTTATGCATCGCGCCACCGCCCGCCGATACTTCCGCGCTTGCTGCCCCCACCCCCAACACCCGACATGAAAATTGCTGAATACGATAGAGTAAGAGTTATACACTCACCAGGCTGCCCAGGTGCTGTGTTCCCGCCAGCCGGAAAATTCTGACCGCGTTGCGACTCATCCAGCTCCCCCATCTTCCAGATCCTCTCTTGCTGCCGATTGGTACTCGCACCGACATCTCCGCACAAGGGATCCAGGCACGCTGGCAGATGAGCCGACAAACTGCCGCCCGACCTCAGGGACCAAAGATTCCCGACCGAACCTGTTGCCGCGTCGTCGTCGCCGATCTAGACGTCCTCACCGATGCTCTTGAAGAAGCCTGCCCCCTGGCCGGAACATCACCATGCGGGGCGGCCGTGGACTGCATGCCGAAAAAACTGCCTCTGATTGTGGAAGTGTGACAGGGAGCCCGGCCTGCGACTCCCTGTTAACCGCCGAGCTCCGTCGCGGCTGGGGATTCCTGCCAGGACGCAGGCCCTGGGAGGAGGCGCCCGTCCCAGCAGCCTGGCCTGCAGCATCCCTAAGGGCTCCCCTCGCGACGCGGGCCCGCGGGGGCCACATCCGGACTCCCCCGACAGGTGGCGGGACCTCCGGGAGCGGCGGGGTGACCTAGCCTGAGCTACCGCCGCTCCCCTGGCACCCCCTGCTTTATCAGAGCAGGAGCAGTGATCCTCACCTCTCCCCCCACCGCCCTGTGACCAGCGTCTGAGACAGGGGCGGGGGAGGGAAGCGCATCCCTGCGGGCCGCCGACACAGAGCGCCGGGCTCGGCGCGAAGACTGGCCCGTCAGGTAAGCCGGAGCAGGGGAGCTGATTATTTTACTTGCTGCTCCTCCCGCTGCTTCCGGCTCAATGCCGAAAACAGCGGGAAGAACAGAAACACCCCCGGCTCCTCCCCACTCCATCTCCTCCCTCTCCCTGCCTCAACTAACCCTCTCTTCCCCTATTGGCTGTCCCTCCTATGGCAGTCATGGAGGCTTCCCGTTAAGCCCTCCGTGCTGCCGTCCAGCCTCTTCTTTATGCGCGATTTTGCGTTTTTTAAATTCTGCAATGGAAAACGCATCTAAAAAAAATATGCGATTTTTTAATACCTATGCATTTTTACAAATTGTTTCAGCTGCAGTCTAATTTTCTATATACTAGTAATCGGCTTACAGCTGAAACAGTTTGGAAAACGCTTGGGTAACTAAAAAAACGCATGCGTTTTTCATTCAGCATTTTTCATTCAGCATTTCAAAAACGCAACAATACCACGCAATGTGAACCCAGCCTTATGCAGCCTAAAACGTAATTTTTGTAGGTTACATTCCCTCTTTGTATGAAGAGATTTTCTCCTGACAATATTCAAACTGTATGAGGACCAAATACTGGCATTAACAATCATTTGTCCCCATACAGTATAGCAGCGGTCCTTGTAAAAAGGCTGTTAAATGAGCTCCGATGAACTTGTTATATCTTCGATCAGGAATGCCCATGTACAGGGTCCTTTACTGATAGCTCAGGCGGATTTCGGTTTTATGAAACCAAGAACAAAATGAGCGTTTCCTGTATTTTTGTCACACATTGATGGATGGGAGAGTGGGAGGTGGGTGTCAGCAGCATAAACTGCACACTATTTCCAATAAAGGCAGCCTATGGCCTAGTCAAATTGACATTACATGCAAACAGCTATAAAATTAAATTGTGCTAACAGTCCCTTATTTAATATAAAATGAAAGAAGTTTGCCGGGCTATAAAGTGGTTGTCACAAATCAAACTATGAAATATTATTGAAGTACTTAGTAATAGTTTTTACCTTTTATCATAAGGGGTTCACAGGCTAACCCCCAAGAAATTAAACTGCAATCAATAAACACATAACACCTTTTATTTTTTTATGCAAACAATGTGGCAAGTGCGACCCTTTAATTAACAAAAACATCTGAAAATAAAGCAGAGGTGGAGCCTGAGTCCAATTGCGACAGACAGGGGGGCATGGGGACTCCAGTTTGGGAGCTGGGGTCTGCCTGTCCCTATATCCCAAAACTTGAATCATGCCAGCCGTGCCAGTCTGCCACCGTCTGACCTTCGTGGCTACCCAGGCACAAAACATCCTGGGAACCTGTCGTCTAGCTAGTGCCCCCCCCCCACATGCGAGTTCACCCTGTCGCTAGCTAGTGGTAAACTCGCCGTGGACCACCACCAAACTACTCTTAGCAGGAGTGAAATGTTGAGATCTGACCTCACATCCACAAATTATTAGTTAACTGAATGAATGGGTCTTCACAGATAAGTAATGCCCTACCTCTGTCTGATCGCTACTTAAGAACTTGAACCCCACTTCACAACTTGCTGCTACCACCAATTGCTTTTTCCACTGTTACGCACCCTTTCACACCTTGTACAGGTGCGACAAAGGCTCATGTTTCCTCCCCCCAGATTTTCTTATGGTGATAGCCACGCGGACAACGCTATTTTGACTCCCTAACCCTCTCCATCTTATACCTACACTATCGTGCTAGAGACGTCCGGTCTCCCCTTATAGCTCCTCTGGCCTAGTCCTCCTTCCTCACTAATAAGGGGTGCACAGGCTAACCCTCTAGAGACTAAACCCCAATCAATAAACACATAACACCTTTTATTTTTGGCAAATGCTACCTTTTATTTAATAAAAACATCTGAAAATACAGCGTAGGAGGAGCCTGAGCCCAATTGCGACACGACACCTCCAGCTGTCAAATTTTGAATCAGGTCAGTTGTGTAGGCCTTCCACGGCAGACGCTCCAGGAAATCGTTAGACCGCCATTGGGCCTTCATGACTGCCCAGGCCAAAAACATTCTGAGGACCTGCCATCCTGCTAGTGTCCCCCACGTGCGAGTTCACACTGCCATGTAGCAAGTAGTAATCTCGCCATGGTCCTCCACCAAACCGCTCTCAGCAAGAGTGCAGTGTCGCGATCAGTCACCAAAAAAGGTAGGCTCCCCTCCGCTATCCTGCCTTTTTTCCACACCAACTAACCCCTTTCCACCAGGCCTCTCCTGCAGTTTGTTATTAAAAATGTCCAAAACCATGTTTGATAGAAGGACTCCATCGTGTCGGTCCAGTCCTTTGCAGCCAAGCTCAAGCTCGTGATGTATAACCTTACCATCTACCTCACCAATAAAGTCTTTCATAACCTTATTGACCCACTTCTGACCACAAGATCTTCACCCTGGCCTCCTTGCTTTCCCTGCCAACACTTCCATACTCATTCCATTGATCAGACCAAAGCTTTTGTACTCGTCAAGTCGCTGCCTCCGGCATGCACCACAATGACCTGCGTGTAGCTTCCTCATGTTGCACGAAGAGATGTGCTCCTGACAATATTCAAACTGTATGAGGACCAAATACTCGCATTAACAATCATTTGTCCCCATAAAGTATAGCAGCGGTCCTTAAAAGGTTCTTAAATGAGCTCCGATCAACTTGTTATATCGTCGATCAGAAATGCCCATGTAAAGGGTCCTTTACCGATATCTCAGGAAGATTTTGGTTTTATGAAACCAAGAACAAAATGAGCGTTTCCTGCATTTTTGTCATACAAGTTTCACACATTGATGGATGGGAGAGTGGGGGTGGGTATCAGCAGCATAAACTGCACACTATTTCCAATAAGGGGAGCCTATGGACTGGTCAAGTTGACATTACATGCAAACAGCTATAAAATTAAATTGTGCTAACAGTCCCTTATTTGATATAAAATGAAAGAAGGTTGCCAGGCTGACATCTCTTGCGGGTAGCTTCCTTCCTGCCAACTTCTTCATGTTGCACCACTGAAGACCCTGTCTGCTGAACCACTTCACCTTGACGCCGTCGCTCGGCAGGCTCAGTGGAACTCCATAGGGCCTCCTCCTTGCTCTCTCATATGCATAGTACTCGAAGGGGTGACGCATTCTTGGCTTCTGCAGGGAAACAATAAACAATCAATACCATTGCAACAGATGAACATAAGTGGCAAATGCATTCGTTCTCTATTTACCAAACCGCTTACTACTCTACTCATCCAGACCCAAAGTGGCGGCTTCTGACACCACCTCTATTTGAAAAGAATGTGACCCAAACTTGTCCCTTTCTAACCCTGCTACGACTGCACCAGCTCTTTTTCAGATACTCCCTTACTGGGCAAATGGGTCCACCTTTCTGTTGCATAGTCACCCATGTTCCCCTCCCACTCTGGTTGGTCTTGGACCTTTTGACCAAACTTTTCACTGAGGTGTTTGACAATTTAATATCTTCCAAATGCAATGGTCACCTCAAATGCTACGCTAAGCAGGCATAATTCATATTCATCCCTACAAATACCCACAAGTTCTGCCAACAGTCTATGACCCTTCTTGAATCCAAAGGTTCCCGTTTATCCACACTCCTTTGCTAGGCCGTTGCCCAAACCTTCAACACCCTTCTTATCACATACAGTTTGATAGTCTTTCTCCCCTCTTTATTTGGTATAAAAAAAAAAAGGAAACCACTGCCACCAGAGTAGCTACCCTACTTTTTGTAAACTTTCCTACACATGTTACCTAGCAGTTTCCACAAGCATTGGACTGGACTCCTGTATTTGTTCCACCTCTGAAAATCATACTACCTCTTCCAGTCTTTCTTGTAGGTCCTCCAGGTGTTTGGTGCCAGCGACTTTTCCACCAGACTCTCTGAAACCAGGTCAGTTCCTGCCAAACTTTATTAGGGCATACATCTCCCATTCTCTCAGCATTTGGAACCAATTGTACCACTTTTTGTACATTATTATACACATAATTTCCCACTTCATTCACCTGCTCAGTATCTTAACAGCGCTAGGACTGGCGGGCAACTGCTGGCCAGGTTAGTAACTGCGCCACTATACTCATATTGTCTATCCAAAAAAAAAACACCCACCTTTAACTGCTCCTTCAATAGCTCCACCGCTATTGCTATCAAGAACAGCTCCAGCAACCTCATATTTCTAAAACATTCTTTGTCCCTCCATCATTCTGGCTTTATCCCAGCACACCAATTACCATCAGAAAAGGGTCCGTATCACTCTGATCCCTGAGGCATCTGTGAACAATCTAAACTTTTGTTTGGAGCATGGCTCCTACAACGATAAGCCTTACACCATTAAAACGTAACAGGAAATTCTCCCATACCTGCAAATCCTCCTTGGAAAACCTTGTTATTCTGATTTTATGGTATCCTTCCTTCACCCAAACTGTACTTAACTTCAAACGCCTGGACAAACCTTTTCTACATTTGGATAAACCTACAGATGAATTTTAAAGAACCCAAAAGCGACTGCCTCCTCTTCAATGCCACCTTCTCATTGCCTTTTACCTCCATAACTTAACAATGCATACACCTTTTTTGCTGGCAATCTACATTGCTTTTCTACTGAATCTATTTCAATCCCCAGGTACGACAAGCGGGTTGCGGGCTTCACTGTCTTTTCCTCAGCCACTGGAACCCCCAACTCACGTAGTAGCCCTGTAAACTTTTCTAACATCTCCTGACACCCCAGATCTCCATGGCCCTACCAACAAAAAGTCATCAAGGTGGTTGGCAATAGTCTCCCTGCCAGCCACCAACTGCAAACACCAATACAATAATGAACTAAATGTTTCAAAGTAAGTGCATGAAATTGCACAAACCATAGGTAAACATTTATCAACTAAAAAAAAGTACCCCTAAACCTTTGTATTTAAAGCTATCAGAGTGAAAATGTAACAACCAAAAGGCAGATTCAATCTCCACCTTCTCCATCAGAGCCCCCTTACTTCATTTATTTACCAACTCTACTGCTGACTCAAATGATTTATAATGAACCTAGGTCACCTCTCTCCCTATTGCTTCATTAACAGACCCCCCCCCCCTTTAGGATAAGATGCTGAATCTCTCTGTACTTTCCCTCTTCCTTTTTAGGTACCACTCCCAACTATGAAATAATCATCCCTTCCACCTGAAGTCCATCGAAATTCCCTTCCAGCCTTCCCAGTCTCCCCTACTTCATTGACTTCTCTTCCCACAATGATGGCAAAAAGTCTGCCGACTTAAAATTTCTAAAAATCTTAGAATCCTGCACTTCGCCTGCAACCGGTAATTTAAAAGCAAACTTAAAACCGTCTCCCCAAAAATCTGCTTTAGCCCTTTTCGGATTATCCCTCAGCCACTCGCTTAGCCTGCAAAACCACAAAAGAAACCGTTTTTGGGCTTACCTTCAAATTTTTTCTCTGTGCATTCCCCTTGTGGGTGTTCTGCACCACACTTGGAACAAGCATACCTAAACTTACATGCAAAACCCTGATTACAGTTCCTTTTATTATAGGGCCGACAGTCCATCCTACCTCGGAAAAGGTCCTTTTGCCCCTACCCGTTTATGCACCCTCTCTCTCCCCATTAGTCTTGACCATAAATCTAGATCCTTTCACTCAAAGTTCCAAAGCTTGCTCCCCACCACCTTTTCCTTAATTGCCCTGTCATATTCCATCTAACCTAGACCCCATAAAAAGCGTGGGCATCTCCCGCTAGATCCATGTATTTCAACAAATTAATACACTGCTTAAGTTTTGCCTCGACCCAAATGCATACACTTAGTGTATCAAAATGTGCGCTAAGAACCTCACATTTATAAGTATAGTAAATATAGCAGTAAAACAATTTCAATTAATGAAATATCACATAATCGCATATCTTAGCATCCGCAGTGTGCTGCTGCTTTTTTTGTGTTTGTCTTTATTTAAACTTATATTTTGTAATAAGCACATTCACTGTATGAACAGGAGAATATCAAGATGTTTTTCACTTTCTAAGCATAAATAATATTATTTCCAATCACTGCAAGCAGACTTCTGGAGGAAATATTAACTAATCGAAAGAAGAAGTATACAAAAAAAAGCTGCATAACTGCCATTACACATTGATTGAATCTTATTTACCTAAGTTTGATTAATGTTTGGTTATTAGAACAAAGTTGAGTTTTATCTACCGTAATGAAATGTTCACTAAAATAAAGCAAAGTACAATATATTAAACTCCGAAACATGTTACAACCATCTCAAGCTTGCAATTGTATTATCTGTTTTGTTTTACCTTCAGACACATAGGGGCATATTTACTATTCAAAATGCACCAGAATTGTGGCTCAAATTAAGCCGAGAATCCCGGCATACATGCCGTGTTCCACATTTATTAATTATTTAGACACTTTTTGTGCCTTGCTTGACAATGGCCGTGGCTTAGATAAATAGGGGGCTTCATGGGGGTGGGTTAAAAGCACTGCCATATCGCACAATTGTGCCAAAATTTTGGGGCAAAAAAATGGAATATACTAAGCCAACCAAGAGGTGATACTGAAACCTACAGGGTATAGGGTTCAATTAACACATAACAATGTTTTTTAGAAAAAATACAAACTTTATTCACAAAATACAAAAAAATGATTAAAAGATGAGTCATGCAGAGCATGAACAAGGCGTCACTCATTGCAGGAAATATGTATAAACAGACTATGTAACACATGGGCGTGAGTAAAGCACAAGGTGCAGAGTGTTACATGCCAGCAACTGGTCATGAACTGTATCAGCTGCTAGCGTCAATGTAAAGTCAATCTGTGCCTAGATAGATCAAATATATTGGCATAACATACCCATGTGATTTGTCCTGCAGGAGAGAGATGCCAGACCCGACGCGCGTTTCGGCGGAAATGCCTTCGTCCGGGGGTGGCGTCTCTCCAGTGGGGACCTGCATTAAAAAGAAGAGTCGGCCAATCGGACACCAGAGAGGCGTTAACATCCACGGTCATGTGTGTGCTGATATGAGCGTCACGCACCTGGTGCGGAAATGGCCGGGGATGTGCCTCCGGCCGAGCGTCATCAAGGTGGGCGGGGGTCAACGACGTCTGACATCGTCGAGCCACGCCCACCGAGATACAGACGCCCGGACCGCAACACAGTCCAGCCACTCCCCCCGGTGTGAGCGCACAGCCACCATGCCTGAATATAAGGTAAATATAGGTAAAGATATGTCCGATTGACTGGCTGATGGAGAGAAATACTGAGAAAATAGACTTTTCCGTACATATATATTTTGCAAGGAACACAATAACACAGTTGCAATTGTGGACACATATGGGATAATGTGACCAAATATATATTGTGAAATAAATAAAAAGAGACAAGAATAAATGCAAAACAAGTGAAACAATATATATGTATTTTATGCAAGAAAAAATGTTGGTGAACTAATAAGTAGACAAAACAACCGTGAGAGGATACATATATTAAAGTAAATTCATAAAATAAATAAATAACAGTGAATTGTGAGTGTGTGTATATATATACAGTGAAGGAAATAAGTATTTGATCCCTTGCTGATTTTGTAAGTTTGCCCACTGTCAAAGACATGAACAGTCTAGAATTTTTAGGCTAGGTTAATTTTACCAGTGAGAGATAGATTATCTAAAAAAAAAAAAAACAGAAAATCACATTGTCAAAATTATATATATTTATGTAATGGCAGGAAGGAGGTGAAGGGAACAAGTGAGCCCTAATCTACCCACCGCCCTGTCCCTGCCTACTTGCAACGACCCGCCCTAGGCGACGGGGTACAACTTGGCGGCGGTCCCTACGCTGTCTAAGTGCAAGGGAGTACAAACAGGGAACACGCAAGGGAATACAGTAGCCCACGCAACGCCGCGAGGAAACGGAGCGGTGAATGAGCCAGTCAGGATCAGGAAGTAGTGGAGTATACAAACAGGAGCACGGAGCAGATGCAAGCCAGGGGCAGAGCAACGCAGAATAAACGGAACTGAAGCAAGGCAGAAGCACAGCAGAAGCAGGCTGGAGCAAGGCAGCAGTGGGGCCAGGAATCCAAGAAGAATAACAAGCAAGGAGGAAGAGAAAACGGCAGGTATAAATGGACAGGGGGCGGAGCTAACTCTGACTGACCAGGCCGCGATAGGCTCTCCCACTCCTGAGCCTGCCACCCTGATTGGTGGGAGCAGGTGTCAGTCTCAGAGGTCTGGCCTCAGGTGTCGACTGATTAATCCTGGGAGTATACCCAGACGTAGTGCCTGGCAGATCCTTTACAATTTATTTGCATTGTGCACAGAGAAATAAGTATTTGATCCCTTTGGCAAACAAGTCTTAATACTTGGTGGCAAAACCCTTGTAGGCAAGCACAGCAGTCAGACGTTTTTTGTAGTTGATGATGAGGTTTGCACACATGTTAGATGGAATTTTGGCCCACTCCCCTTTGCAGATCATCTGTAAATCATTACGATTTCGAGGTTGTCGCTTGGCAACTCGAATCTTCAGCTCCCTCCATAAGTTTTCGATGGGATTAAGGTCTGGAGACTGGCTAGGCCACTCCATGACCTTAATGTGCTTCTTTTTGAGCCACTCCTTTGTTGCCTTGGCTGTATGTTTCGGGTCATTGTCGTGCTGGAAGACCCAGCCACGAGCCATTTTGAATGTCCTGGTGGAGGGAAGGAGGTTGTCACTCAGGATTTGACGGTACATGGCTCCATCCATTCTCCCATTGATGCGGTGAAGTAGTCCTGTGCCCTTAGCAGAGAAACACCCCCAAAACATAATGTTTCCACCTCCATGCTTGACAGTGGGGACGGTGTTCTTTGGGTCATAGGCAGCATTTCTCTTCCTCCAAACACGGCGAGTTGAGTTAATGCCAAAGAGCTAAATTTTAGTCTCATCTGACCACAGCACCTTCTCCCAATCACTCTCAGAATCATCCAGATGTTCATTTGCAAACTTCAGACGGGCCTTTACATGTGCATTCTTGAGCAGGGGGACCTTGCGGGCACTGCAGGATTTTAATCCATTACGGCGTAATGTGTTACCAATGGTTTTCTTGGCGACTGTGGTCCCAGCTGCCTTGAGATCATTAACAAGTTCCCCCCGTGTAGTTTTCGGCTGAGCTCTCACCTTCCTCAGGATCAAGGATACCCCACGAGGTGAGATTTTGCATGGAGCCCCAGATCGATGTCGATTGACAGTCATTTTGTATGTCTTCCATTTTCTTACTATTGCACCAACAGTTGTCTCCTTCTCACCCACCGTCTTACTTATGGTTTTGTAGCCCATTCCAGCCTTGTGCAGGTCTATGTTCTTGTCCCTGACATCCTTAGAAAGCTCTTTGGTCTTGCCCATGTTGTAGAGGTTAGAGTCAGACTGATTAATTGAGTCTGTGGACAGGAGTCTTTTATACAGGTGACCATTTAAGACAGCTGTCTTTAATGCAGGCACCAAGTTGATTTGGAGCGTGTAACTGGTCTGGAGGAGGCTGAACTCATAAAGGAACAGTGTCACGAAACAAAAAATTTTGAAATCAGTTTGGTTTTAGTGTTTTATTAAAAACGTTTATATTTATTTGTGTGTTTGTGTTTAACTTTTTTTTATTTTTACACTTTTTCTTCCCTATGGGGGCTGCCATTTTTTTTTCCATTTCTGTATGTGTCGATTAACGACACATACAGACATGGAATACGGCAGCTACAGTCCCATAGTGAATGCGAACGGGGCCCGTTCCATTCACTATGCTGTATGCCGTCTGTGTGGGAACGGCGCATGCGCCGCTCCCACACAGTCCAGGTTGAACTGCGCGCCGTCCGGCGCCATTTTCCTGTATACCGGAAGCGGCGGTAGCAAACGGAGCGGACGGACCTGAGGGAGCGGCGGCGACTGGAGCAGGTAAGTTATTTCTATGTATGTTCGTGTTTTACTGTGTTTACTGGCGACACACAGTGTAGGAGGTTTGACCGTTCAATCCCCTCGTTTCTCCCGGCACCAGCCAGGATAAAGGAGGGGAGTGATTCTGAGAGCTCACTAGAGCGAGTGAGTTTTCCCAAATTTTGCAGCATAAAGCAATGTGGTTGCTTTACCACATTGACCATGCTGCAATTTTTGGAATTGCTCCATCTAGTGACCAGCACTGGGAAATATTATAAATTAGAATCTAATTTATAATATTTCCTGACTAGTGAAAAAAAGTAAAAAATGAGAACACTGTTTAATCATTTTTTTTTTTTTTTTTTAAAACATCATTTTTATTAAAATTTTTTCAAATTTTGTACAAACATTTCACAAAAAGAAAAATTTGCAATTTCAATGAACAGCTCGCAACTGCGTGTATAACAGAAGCAAATTAAGTACATACATACATGCATGGCATATCGTTTTACATTTGTTTAAGCAATCAACGTGACTTCCCCTATTCCTGGTCACGACTTAGGTCATAAAAGAGTAGCTCCTCCCCCTCTATCCCCTATCTACTACTAGACTGACTGTAGTTGTAAGCCTCCTAAAGTGCCAGCCAGGAGCTGTGTATGATATCATGCTGTTTGTCTAAACGGCGCAACAATTTCCACCACCTCATTCGCTGTGCATTGCGTTTCTATAAATAGCTGCCTTTTAGCAAACAGCTTTTTGGTTCTCGTTTCTTTCCTTCTTTCTACCTCCACTCGTTCAAGGGCTAACAATTGTTTCAAGTGGGACACGATCATATCGATATCCGGTGTATCAGCTTCCAGCCATTTGCATAGAAGGCATCTCAAAGCCACCAACAAAATTGTGTGCACCAGGGGGGGGAGGGGATCTCGTTCCTCCAGCAACCTCTTCCTCTGGCGGTCGCGCCTGATGGAACAGCAGCGCTTGGGGCGTCATTGGAAGGTTTGCTTTCCAATAATCTGAAATATAGTTATGTATCATTATCCAGTACCGTTTAGTATGAGCACAACCCCATACTCCGTGCCACAAATTCGTCAGGGGGGTATTGCATTTGGGACAACTCGTGATGCGATCGGGGAAGGACTGTGAAGGCAGAATATTGAAGCCATATATAGCCGTATGCATTAATTTGAAATAGGTTTCCCTCCAGCTCTCATTAATGACCACCTTCCTTACCGTCTCCCATCCCCCCAATATGGTCTCTCCTATTGCCGGATCATGCGTCCACCTTTCCCAGATTTTGAACATTACCCGTTGTTGTGTGCGGGCAAAATATCTCTATACAACCGCGCGATAGTCGCCCGAAGAGCCACTGGGCCAATGACCTCATCTAACATATGAGTGGTGGCCTCCTTATTTAAATCTCTGAGCCTAGAGGTACAGAATGATCGCACCTGGAGGACTTGTAGGAAATTTGCGCTGTCCTCTAAGGGATTGAGTTTTGCCCTGATTTCCGATCCGGTTAACCATCTCCTTTCCTCTGTATGCATAAGGTCCCCTGCATTGCTAATACCTGAATTCCCCCAAGAGGCAAATCTGTCTCTACTGTCTACTCCCGGTAAAAATTCCGGGTGCCCACACAACGGCATGTGCTTGGATAGCAGGTAAGGCAAGTCAAAAATTTTACGGACTACTTTCCAGGCTAGGACTGTATCTCTCAGAACAATGGATGTTTTGAGACGGCACGGAAGAGAGGCCACACGACAATGCAACAAGGCCTTTAAGCTCCAGGGCGAGGCATACTCCCCCTCTAGCTCTAAGTTGGAATAATGACTCGTTTCATGAAGCCAGTCCACTATATGTCGAAAGAGGCACACCACATTGTAGCCCCTAATATTGGGAAATTTCAGCCCCCCCTCATGCTTGTCCCTCATGAGCTTAGTGAGTGCAATGCGAGGCCTCTTTCCCGCCCATATGAATTTAGTAAATGCCGAATTCAGCTTGGATACGTCCCCATGTTTCAGTAATAGTGGGAGTGTTTGAAAGGGGTATAGCAATCTGGGGAAACTGACCATCTTAATCAGGTGGCACCTCAACAGAAGGGATATCGGTAACTGGCCCCATCTGTTGAGTTCCGCCTGCATTTTTTTAAACAGTGGCGGGTAACTCAGGCCATACAAGGTTTCAGGTGCCTTCCCTATCTTAATTCCCAGATAAGTGATACATTGTTTCACCGGGGATATCCCACATCCCAAGGATTGCCAAAAGATCCCAGGTAATGGTTTGCCCAACTCCAGCAGTTCGCTTTTAGCTACATTTACTTTATATCCCGAGCATTGCCCAAAGTCCTGCAGAAAGCGAAAGACCGGCATTAAGTGTTCTTGAGGATTTGACATAAACAGAATAACATCATCAGCGAACAAGGCCAGCTTGACCGCCAATGACCCCACCTGGATACCTTCGAACACTGCCGACTCTTCCAGAAATCTAGCCATTGGTTCGAGTGCTAGATTAAATAAAAGTGGCGACAAGGGACATCCCTGCCTGGTCCCTTTATACAGCTGGAAGGGAGCCGACAGAAATCCTGAAGAATAGACACGCGCTTGGGGATTAATATAGACCCCCTTCAGAAAGTTCCGAAAGGCTCCATGGACATTCATCTTGTCTAACACCATCCCCAGCCATTCCCACTGTATGTTATCAAATGCTTTCTCTGCGTCTAGCGCTAAGAGTGCCGGCCGGGTACCTGGCCGGGGATCGTGTCGGACTGTTTCTCATACTGTTAACACCTTACGCAGATTAGTCACTGCTGCCCTGCCCTTTACAAAGCCCACTTGAGATTTTCCCACCAATGTCGGTAGATACACTGCTAAACGATTGGCTAAGATTTTTGTAAGTATTTTCTGGTCTTGGTCTATCAATGATATTGGTCGATAGGACCCCGGATCGAGAGGGTCCTTCCCCTTTTTGGGCAGCACCTTTATATGTGCGATTTTGGCCTCCCCTGGTAGCGTACCGGTCTGTAATAAAATGTTATAGTATTCTACCAAGATTGGGCTAATTTCTTCTCTGAGGGACTTATAAAATTCACCTGTGAACCCATCCGGCCCAGGGGCCTTCCCGTTAGATAAGGTCCTGATGGTATCCGCTATCTCTGCCTCCATGATCTCTGCGCTCAGCAGCTCGTTCTGCTCCTGCGTGAGTCCAGGCAGCTTTACCTTCTCCAAAAATTCCTTTCCTTTTTGGGTGTCGACTGGCGTGTCTGAGTACAGGGCCTGATAATATGTACACAGTATAGTGTTTATGGTTTTTGGATCCACTGTGGGAAGCCCTTTGGCGTCTTTAAGGGTTAACATGTGTGACGGTGTATACCTCCCCTTCGCCAATCGTGCTAGTAATTTGCCCGCCTTATTACGGAAACGTATAAGGTCCGCATCAAATTGAGACCGATAAATACTTTCTCTTTTGTCTAGCCATTGATCATACTGTCGCTTGGCTTCCCTCCAAGCCTCCCCCAGAGACGCTGATGGAGATTGTAAAAACGCTGTGTATGCGCACCTTAATCGGTCTTATACCCTTCGGTGGTTTTACGTTTAAGATTGGCCAAAAATGTTATGATTTTCCCGCGAATTACCGCTTTAGCTGTCCGCCAGTACAACGACGGGTCCGTACGGTGTGATGCATTATCCCCGTCAAATTCCGTCCACCAGCCCTTTAGCTTTTGTACCAAGCCCTCATCCGCCACCAGAAAGGAGGGGAACCGCCAAATAAAATCCAGTCCCTTAGCTACCGTGTCTGCCAAAGTAATTGTGACTGGGGAGTGATCAGAGATGACCATATCTTCTATTGCCGCGTCATGTAGCCGGCGGGAGAGAGCGTCGTTCACAAGTAAGTAATCAATGCGCGACCACGACTGATGTACGTGAGAAAAGTGTGTGTACTCCCTTGCGTCGGGGTGTAAGCTCCTCCAAGCATCTATGAGGGCCGTGTGTCCCAAAAAATCTGTAAAGATCCTATCCCTCTGTCTCTGCAAAATGGACCCTACACTTCTATCTTCCCTAGTGGACCTTGCGGTATTAAGATCTCCCCCTAGCACCAACAGCTTAGTGCGATCCTGCTGGAGTTGGGTTTCCAATTTACCAAAGAATTCTGCGTTGGCCGCATTAGGCCCATAAACATTATGGATTCTAATAGTTTCCCCTGCATGCTCCATCACTAGATGTATCCAACGACCCTCATTATCACACTCTTGGGACACCATCGTAGACGCAAAATTTTTGTGCACCAATATTATCACTCCCACCTTACCGTCTCTTGCGGCCAAGCCATAAACTTGACCCACCCAGAACTTTTGTAGATATTTAAATTCAGATTCGGTCAGGTGGGTTTCCTGTAACAGGGCTACATCCGGACGTAATCTCTTCATATGTCGTAAGAGTTTGGTCCGTTTCTGTGGGGATCTAAGCCCCTTAACGTTCCATGAAACTATTTTCATGTTATTGGGCTATGTCTAAGGTGAGCTAAGGTGTCCAAAAATCGTGACCGAGTCGGGGTGTCAGAGCCATCTTTCCCTAAGTGCCATGCATGAACATTCAAAACTTGGCCAAACCCCGGCCTACAAAACAAAGCTAAAATCCAACTCAAAGCCTTCAGACTTTGTTCATAAAACCTTGAAAACCTTGAAAAAATGCCTGTGACAAGGGCAGTCATCTTCCTCGTGCACATTGACGTCAGAGACTTCACTTTTTTCTGTTGTGCACCAACACGTCCCTCCCTCCCACCCCCTCCCATACCTGCATAGCAGCAATTTCCAACCGACCTAGCCATACCGGCCCCTCCTTGCCCAGCACTCTCTAGCCGCCAATACCCGATCCGATAGCAACGGGTCAACCCCCAAATTCCGCTCCATTCGCCATGTATCATTTAGAACTGATCACTGTTCCACTTCAAGGTTTCCCCCAGCAACCCTCCATTTGTCCCTACCAAGACTTCCCCTCGTTTTTAACTCCATTGGTCCTAGCCCCACTCATCAGAGAGACCCTCCTCGTAAAGATTCCCGCTCGAAGAGCCCCACCTACTAACGAGCATGGACTGCATAACCTTGAAAACCAGCTCAAGCTCAAACTCAAGCCCCTAACAGTGTAACTACGTTATTACATCATCAATATTATATATTATAACGGCAATATAACAGTAAGGCAATATATCAGAATGCATACAGTTTGGCAAGAAAACATTTGGCCACATGCTGAAATATTGTATTGATAAACAAACTAACGTGTGCAACCATCAAGCCATATCATTCTCTGCTAATATCTGTAATTACTGTAAACTGTAAACTTATCTGCTTAAGATCAGAGCCTGCAATTGGTCTACCGCGTCCTCAGGACCCTAGCCTAACGTATGAGGGGATCAAACAAAAAACATTAGTCCTCAATCTTCCTTCTTCAATCCGAGGACGCGGACCTGGAATGATCACGCGGACGTCTCTGCGGCTTCGGAGACGCACCTCTGTTCCTGGCTCTTCGTCCACGTTCTCTGCCAGGTGTGGGCAATAAAGCTTCAGCCCAAGTCCGCTCCATATCCGAACGACTCCCTCCGACTTCTCTCTCTCTCTTGTGGCGTGGGCTGTGGTCTGGAGTGTGTCGCGCCTCGTGCCGGGGACAGCTTCCACATAGCTCTGCCAGAGCCTCCTCCGCTTCCTTTGCTGTGGCGAACATCTTGGCCCGCCCGTTTGCCTGGAACACTCGTAAAATAGCCGGATACTGTAGGTTAAAGCGCACTTTCGCTTGAAACAGCTCCGTACAGATCTTGCTGAAGGTACGCCTACGTTTTGCTACCTCCGTAGAATAATCCTCAAAAAGTAGCACTTTCATGCCCATTATCTCCAAGGGTCGGGATCTGCTTCGATATGCCTTCATCATTGCCACCTTGTCATTATAATCCAGCAGCTTAAAGATGACTTGTCTGGGGCGAAACGAACTGCTGCTGTTGTCTGCTGGTGGGAGATTTCTTGGGTCCGGTCCCACCCTGTGTGCCCTCTCCACCCGGCATGGACGTGGGAGACCCAATGCTGCCGGCAGAGATCTCTCGCATATACGTTGCAGCTCAGAAGGGACCACCGTTTCCTTCAGGCCCACTATTCGCAGGTTACTCCTCCTGGATCGGTTTTCCAGGTCCTCCACCTTTTCCCCCAACTGCGTAGTGCTGGATAGCACCGTTTTAAGCTTGGACTGTAGGCGCTCATTCTCATCCTCCAGCAGCGATACACGTTGCTCCAATTCGTTAGTCCTGGAGGTTACTTGTGCCAGGTCCGCATGCATGCTGTTGAGCGACTCTTGCACCGTTTTTACCAGCGCTTTCTGCAGGTCGGGGGCTATGCGTTTAGCCACTTCATGAGCTAATGCTATATAATCCACAGATGCTTGGTTAGAAGCAATTATGGGCTCTGCTGGGCTTGGAATCGGTGACTGGGACTGAGGCCGTAGCTGTTCATCATCCTGTGAATACAGCGGGGGAGCAGTGGCGGGAAACGCCGCCATCTTACCTCCCCTGTTTACACCCGCGTCTAGTTCATCCATGGCTGGTTTATGTGCGCTCCTGAGCCGGTGTCTGTCAGCCGGTTGTCGCCACCGAAGTGGCTTTTGCAGATAAGCAGGCTAGTTGGGAGCGGGAGCTCAGTCACTCGCGTCCTGCATCGCCAGCGCCGGAACCAGAAGTCTTTAATCATTTTTACACTAACTGTTCAATTTAAAAAAAAAAAAAAAAAACTTGCAACACATTCCCTTTAATGGTTGGTAGGGGATCAAATACTTATTTCTCTGTGCACAATGCAAATAAATATATATAATTTTGACTATGTGATTTTCTTTTTTTTTTTTTATATAATCTATCTCTCACTGGTAAAATTAACTTAGCCTAAAAATTCTAGACTGTTCATGACTTTGACAGTGGGCAAACTTACAAAATCAGCAAGGGATCAAATACTTATTTCCTTCACTGTATATGTGTGAACCTGCTCATATATGAAAAAATACGGTGAAGGGATGTGTGTAACACCATATGTGTGATTCAATAAGGTGTCCCATATTCATTAGTCCAAATATACCAGAAATCTAGTAAAAAACCATATTAATTCGTCCCTCCATAGTATCAATGAAACTTATATCCATGCATATAAAGGTAAATATATATATACAGAGGAATACATGGAATATCTGAATCTCTATATAAAGTAATATACATATGTAGTGTCTCATAAACATCAAGATATAAGTACAGAGATGATCCATACATGCATAATTGATGGTCACAATGCAACATGTGTATGCGCGCACACACAGAAAAAAAATATATATACTGTGTATACGCAAACACACATGTGCACACAGATACAAAGATCTAATGAATGAAAAATAAAGGGAAGGGAAGTGGGTTCCGGGTTTTCCGTATGTTATTGCTGCAAAGAAGAATGCCGTACGATTGTCCAGAATCCCCTCTCCTCTCCTATTTCCAATATCTCCATGTGGTACAATCACTACCATCTGAACAATCACTGAATTTATTCTTGTCTATTTTTATTTTTTTCACAATATATATTTGGTCACATTATCCCATATATGTCCACAATTGCAACTGTGTTATTGTGTTCCTTGCAAAATATATATGTACGGAAAAGTCTATTTTCTCAGTATTTCTCTCCATCAGCCAGTCAATCGGACATATCTTTACCTATATTTACCTTATATTCAGGCATGGTGGCTGTGCGCTCACACCGGGGAGAGTGGCTGGACTGTGTTGCGGTCCGGGCGTCTGTATCTCGGTGGGCGTGGCTCGACGATGTCAGACGTCGTTGACCCCTGCCCACCTTGATGACGCTCGGCCGGAGGCACATCCCCGGCCATTTCCACACCTGGTGCGTGACGCTCATATCAGCACACACATGACCGTGGATGTTAACGCCTCTCTGGTGTCCGATTGGCCGACTCTTCTTTTTAATGCAGGTCCCCACTGGAGAGACGCCACCCCCGGACGAAGGCATTTCCGCCGAAACGCGCGTCGGGTCTGGCATCTCTCTCCTGCAGGACAAATCACATGGGTATGTTATGCCAATATATTTGATCTATCTAGGCACAGATTGACTTTACATTGACGCTAGCAGCTGATAAAGTTCATGACCAGTTGCTGGCATGTAACACTCTGCACCTTGTGCTTTACTCACGCCCATGTGTTACATAGTCTGTTTATACATATTTCCTGCAATGAGTGACGCCTTGTTCATGCTCTGCATGACTCATCTTTTAATCATTTTTTTGTATTTTATGAATAAAGTTTGTATTTTTTCTAAAAAACATTGTTATGTGTTAATTGAACCCTATACCCTGTAGGTTTCATGTTCATTGGTAGGGTCAATGCACCAAGGTTACTTGGCTTTCAAATAGTTCTTGTCTATACATGATTTACATATTGATCTTACATGTATTTTGATAGGACTTTCCTGAATGTACCAATAGGTCTTTATTTTTTCAAGAGGTGATACTGTATAAGGAAGCGAAAACTCTCTAACATGTCTATCATGATCGCCAAATTTATCATATAGCACCCACCACTGTGATAAATTTGGCACATCCTTTGACTGCCTGGTCTAAGTTTACAATGTCTAAATCTTAGACAACATTAGTAAATCTACGCCATAGTATCAGTATAGGCTATAACTAATTTTACACCATGTCTTTCAAATCTTTTTTACACCTAATACAAAAAAAAATATATGAATGTATACAATGTTATCTCTCTTATATCTAAGGTCTTGTTTTCATCACGATTTTTCCTTCTGTCGGAGGTATATGTCAGTAATAGTCCTGGCGTATACCTCCGAAGGAAAGCATCATCATCGTATCCCACTGTATAGGCATATATGGACAGTTATATTAAGGGCTTTGTAATGCGAGAATCCCCAGCCAGAGCATCTGCAATGCTCTAGCTGCGGATTCCGCTCCTAGAGGGAGCCCCTGGCATCACTGTTTATATATGGACAGTGATCTTAGGAGCTTTGTAATGAGAGAATCCCCCACTGCTCCAAGAAGTAGCCTTTGATGTCACTGTCTATATATATTCCTGGGAAGAGCATCAGGTAGCGCTCGGCCCAAGGATTCTGGCCCTGGGAAACTTTCTATATATGGACAGTGATGTCAGAGGCTTTCAACTATGGAGTCCCCGGCCAGAGCATCCAAAGTACTCTGGCCAGGGTCTCTGGGATGAGAGGAGTCCCTGACATCCGTAGTTGAAAGCCCCTGACATCACTGTCCATACATAGAAAGTGCCCCCAGGGTCAGAATCCCAGGGTCACTACCTGATGCTCTTCCCAGGGATTTCGGCCCTGGAAAAACTAGCCAAAGTATACGTTTAACGTATACCTGTGATGGATGCCATACAGTGGCATCCATCACACATAGGTTCCCATGTAAAAAAAATGTATACCACATGGTATACTTTTTTTTTGCAGGTTTCCTCAGGATCGAATAGCGTTGTATACTACTTTATTCCATCCTCCGAAAAAAAGGTATTCTTACGTATACCAGCTCGACAGAGGCCAAAAAGACACTCTTTTTGACTCCGTCGGGCTAATAAAGCCCCATGGACACGTTTAGCCTGTACGTCGGGAGCTTTCCCAACGTGCACGCTAATCGTATGGCCAAAATGTGATGTGAACAGGCCCTAAAGCTTTTTAAGGTTAATCACAGCACAAAAGAGTAATATAAAAATATGTCCTTAAATTTGTCCTGTGAAAATATTTTAATTTCTTGTCCAAAGTTTCCTATACATACAACGATAAATGTTGTTGATATGACGGGAAAAACTATTTTAATGATTATTGCTATTAAATCTTTGGTTCTGACTGATGGAAGTTTTAACAGATTAGGGACTTGCTTTAAAACTAATTCTAATATATACAGATAACGCGCAGTGTAAGCCACTTTAATTTTAAATTTTCCAATAGCTCTATATAAAAAAAAGATAATAATAAAATGTTACTTCTGCTTTCTATTTGAGCAAAAAAGGATCTGAAAGGGGTCCACCCACATACTGAGGATTTCATAAAGGGGCCAAAGAGCTGACTATAAAGATAAGACTGTGACACTAACCATACCTGAACAATCCTAAAACCGGATCATTACATTTCCACAAAAAAAGCATAAATGTAAAGGATCTGCCAGGCACAACTTCTGTGTATACGCCCATAGGTAATCAGTCTGCACCTGAGTCTATGTCTCTGAGACTGACTCCATCTTCCACCACTCAGGATGGCAGGCTTAGGAGTGGGAGAGCCTATCGCAGCCTGGCCAGACGGAGCTAGCTCCCGCCCTCTGTCTATTTATACCTGCCTTTCCTGTTCCTCCTTTGCTTGTGATTCTTCTCGTGTGGTTTCCTGGCCCAGCTACAGCTTCTAACTATTTGTTCCTGCTCCATACTGACCCTGGCTTACTGACTACTCTCCTGCTCTGCGTTTGGTACCTCGTTCACTCCTGGTTTGACTCGGCTCGTTCACCACTCTTGTTGCTCACGGTGTTGCCGTGGGCAACTGCCCCATTTCCCTTAGCTTTGTGTACCCTTGTCTGTTTGTCTCGTGCACTTACTGGGCATAGGGACCGCCGCCCAGTTGTACCCCGTCGCCTAGGGCGGGTCGTTGCAAGTAGGCAGGGACAGAGTGGTGGGTAGATTAGGGCTCACTTGTCCGTTTCCCTACCCCCATCATTACAATAAATGTTATTATAGCCTGACCTAATTAAAACGACTAAACCCAACCTATATTTTACCAACATATAGTTGTAGGTAATCTATTGTTTCCTGTAAGCAGCCATTTCAGGTCGGTAAAATAATACAGTCCTCCAAACGCGGTCTTTGTGATTACATGAGGGCAGGAGATACAGTATACAGTACAACCTCTTTGAGATGACCACCCAAAATTGTATTGAAAAGTGGCTTTCTAGGGGCTTTGTCTTCTCAGTGAAGATTGCCAGTATGCATAATATGGTCTTTTGGAGAGTGTACCGACTGGCAGGGATGTGGACCCGTTGGGCCACCCCGCCGTAACAGAGCAGCTGCTGATTAACAAAGTCTATGGCAGTCAGTGAGGTGAAAGTAACTGGATAATGGAACTTGTTTAGGAAACCGAACTGCAGTAGTACAGTAGTCTCGAACACTGTACTTTGCTAGGACACCGGACAGGAGTAGTGCAGTAGTCTCGGACACTGGAATTGGCTAGGACACTCGACTGGAGTAGTGCAGTAGTCTCGGACACTGGAATTGGCTAGGACACTCGACTGGAGTAGTGCAGTAGTCTCGGACACTGGACTTGGCTAGGACACCAGACAGGAGTAGTGCAGTCGTCTCGGACACTGAACTTGGCTAGGACAGTGGATAGGAGTAGAGCAGTCGTCTTGGACACTGGACTTGGCTAGGGCACTGGACGCAGTTGGTGAAGTCGTCTCGCACACTCGGCTTGGCTCAGGTACTGGACACAGATGGTGGAGTCATCTTGGACACTCAATTGGCACGGCCACCTGGCACAGATGGTGAAGTCGTCACAATCACTTGACTTGGCACGAGAACTGGACACAGATACTGGATACAGGATGCAGGATACGGCTAAGGAAACATTTGCAAGACAAACACTGGGAAGACACAACATTCCTCAGGCAAAGAGGGAGTGGGCAGAGTTCCTTTTAAGTCCCACGTGTGCTTGGATAGGTTGGGTGAGAAGTTCATGGTGTTCGCTGGAGCTTCAAGAGTGGAGGCGAGCGCACCCTGTGAGCATCAGCCGGGGAAGAGAGCAGTGTGCGCCGACTTTTCTAGGGGGAGGAGACGCCAGCAAGGCATCAGTGTCCTGCGATTACGGCTGCTGGTGAGTGGGGAATGCCGGCAGTCAGTGACCACAGGCATTACAGAGAGGTTTCCCTGTATTGTAATATGTGGGCTAGTGCAGCGCTCAATTGAAATACCTTCATTCATATGAAACCAGGAAACTCATTTCATTAATCTATTCCTAATTATGTTTCAGAGTTTAATTAAAAATATTTTTTTTATGTATTTTATATTGTTATGACCATATAAACACTCAAAAACTTGTTAATGTCAATTTGTAGCATTCATATACAAACATGCAAGCAAAGTTTATATGTTGTTTTTAGACAATGTGCTGCACATATGGTTACATATACAATATATAGTAACAATAATAGTTTTTTATGTAATATATTGTAATCCTGTGTGTTATGTGCAGATTATCTAAAAATGGAACTAAAATCTTATTTCTTATGGCATCTGTGAATAACTGGAAAACAATATGTAAATTAGATCAGCTGTTCACAACAGGCACCAACGAAGACCTCTCTTTAAATGTACAAGGTGAGGGAACAGGAATAAACTGAAGTGATGTGACAGTAAAACTGAAGTAGAAAATGGAAAAAAATGACAAGTATGCTTAACAGAACCTATACCAATTGCAAAGTTTCCGATTTGGAAAACTTTAAAAAATTCAAAAATCAACAGGACACAGATCACAGTCTATATTACACATAGTGTACCTATGGTAGCTCAGACAGTAGCAAGACAGGCTTTGTTGGGACTAGGCAGAAGTCAGGCGCCAATCGTGGCACAGCAGGACAGGCGTGGTACACAGCATAGCACGACTTCAGCTCAACACGGCACTTGACCAGGATAGCCCGGGATACAGGTTACAGGTAACAGGAACGGGGAACACTGGGAAATGGAAAACACTTAGGAGACCATTTGCATAGACAGACTAGGATAACAAGGCTCAGGCATTGGAGGGAGGAGCACAGCCCTTCTTATAGTCCAGGGTGCTCTGGGAGCAATCAACTCAATCTCCCACATGTGTGCGACCTGGCTCCTTGTCTGGACTGAGCTCTCGAGCGCACCCTGGCAGTCACTGTGGAACAGGACGGCCGCATGTGCAGACATCTCTGGAGAGAAGGGCGTCAACCGGATGGAAGGTGTTCGTGGTCAGCGACCACAGACGTTACACTCGGCTCCCATGCGAGCGCTTCATTCCGGTCACTGCTCGTACTATAAATTGCTGACACACTTGTAATGGCAGTTCACAGTAAAACAGCCTTCTCCCATTCACTTGAACGAGAGATGGCTGTAATATCGTGAACCACAAAGTGACCAAAGTTCTGTGCTATACCCTAACCAAGCACCAGTGTGAATTTAGTCTTGGGTTTAATGTACACAATTGCAGTTTTTTGTCCATGTGCTATCCACAATCTTGCGGATAGCACATAAACCCATTCATTTATATGGCCCCATGCACACGACCGGATCTGTGTGGGGGCAGTGATTTCGGGTCACAAAAACTCAGAGCATGTCATTTTACTGACTTCAGGGGGTCTGAGTCTTCCATTTATTTTGTGGATCCGTGAATACTGATGACACACGGATTCACTACCGAAGGTTATTTGCAGACAGTGGTTTTGCAGACCACAAAATCACTACGGTGGTGTGCATTAGGCCTTAGCTGTTCTGTGCTGTACACTAGTGGTTCTGGATGAATGATTTGCATGTCTCTGCCAATAATTTCTTTGTTGTGTGGATATGAGATGGAAGTGAGATGTAAATACCTTATCTTAAAGGGAATGCCTCATTAGAAAATCACATATTAGTTCTGTCAGGTTTTTATTATAAACATATAATATACATTTTGATGTTTTTATCGTTTGGTTTTTATAAGACTTTATAAAAAAAATATTGGAAATCCCAGTTTTCAATCCTTCCATTGGATCTCACACAAGAAGTTGACATTTCATGTTATCTGCAGCTCACTTGTCAGTTTTGCCGTGTAGACTAGGACACGGTCAGCAGAGGGGGGTTAACTGACTTCTCTATTGCATTGCTGGAGGCCTAGATAAACAGAATAGCAACACTAAGGCCGGATTAACACGAGCGTGTGCGTTTTGCGCACGCAAAAAACGCAGCGTTTTGCGTTCGCAAAAGGCACTTAACAGCTCCGTGTGTCATGATCATATGGTCCGCCATCATTATGACACTCTGTATCTTTGTAAACAGCATGTGGTGCTTTTCTGTTTTCATTCATATTTTTCACTGCTGTTGCGCGAAGTGCTTCCGTATGGTGCGCGTGATTTTCACGCACCCATTGACTTCAATGGGTGCGTGAAAAACGCACAAATATAGGACATGTCGTGAGTTTTACGCAGCGGACTCACGCTGCGCAAAAATCACTGACTGTCTGTATGGCCCCATAGACTAACATAGGTCCGTGCGAGGCGCGTGAAAATCACGCGCGTTGCACGGACGTATTATACGTTAGTCTGAATTAGCCCTAATACACACAGATAAGGATCTATATGTATCTTCCTTGTTAGGGCCCTTAACACCGGCCAATTATCAGGCAAACGATCGTTCACAGAACACTCGTTCCCGATAACTCCCCTGTGTAAACAGGGTAACGATCAGCCGATGAACGAGAAAACGCTTGGTCTTTAACCCCTTCCCGACTTTTGTCGTTTGGATACGTCATGGAAAGCTAGTGCTTCCCGCATTTTGCCGTATCCATACCACAAATGGTGGACATCGGCTCAAAAGCTGAGTCGGTGCCACCATCCCCGGGTGTCGGCTGCATGTTATAGCTGACACCATGGGGTAATGGCGAGGACCGAAGTTTGCTCTGATCCCCGCCATTAACCCCTTCAAAAGCGATCGCTGCATTTAAGGTGTTTGCAGCTCATTGGCACCCCAGCAATAAAATTGCTGGTGTGCCGGTGGCTACAAAGGCAACCGGAGACCTAACGCTGGACTCCCGGTATGCATAGTACGGAAGACTTACAGGCCCCGACTGGAGGCGGGGCCTAAAAGGCTTCCGTAGCCACCGGCAAGATGGCGCCGTCTCAGGAGCTGAGCCGGTGTCATCAGCAGTGGATGTCAGGTGTATGTTACAGCTGACATCCACCTGTAATGGCAGGAACTGGAACTAGCTCCGATTCCTGCTATTAACCCCTTAGATGCAGCGATCGAAAGCGATCGCTGCATCTTAGCGGTTGGCAGCAGATCGGCAGCTCTGCCCTGCAATCGCAGTTCTGCCGATTGCTACTATGGCAACAGGAGGACTAACAATGGCTTCCTGCTTTGCCATTACGGAAGCCGATTAGGCTCCGCCCGGAGGCGAAGCCTAATCGGCTTGCTGTCAGTGAATGACTGACAGATCTAATACATTGCACTACATAGGTAGTGCAATGTATTAGAAAAATAATCTCACAGTTGGACCTTCAAGTCTTCTAGTGGGACTAAAAAAAAGTGAAAAAAGTAAAAATAATAGTTGTAAAAAGTAAAATAAAAGTTTCAAGTAAAAAAATAAAACACAGTCGCCCTTTTTCACTTATCAAGTACTTTATTATTGAAAATAAATAAATAAACCATACATATTTTGTATCGCCACGACCGTAACGGCCTGAGCTATAAAAATATTATGTTATTTATTCTACGTGGTGATTGGCGTAAAAAAAAACCATCAAAATCAATGCCAGAATTTCGTTTTTTTATTCACTTAGCCCTACAAAAATTGGAATAAAAAGTGATCAAAAAGTCGCATGTATCCAAAAATGGTACCAATAATAACTACAGCTTGTCCCGCAAAAAAAAAAAGCCCTCATACAGCTCCATCTATGAAAAATGTAAAAAGTTATGGTTCTTACAACATGGCGACAGAAAAAAAGACATTCTTTTTACAAAAGTAATTTTATTGCGCAAAAAGTTGTAAAACATAAAAAAAAGTGCTATAAATTAGGTATCGCCAGAATCGGACTGACCCGCAGAATAAGGTTAACATGTAATTTATGATGCGCGGTGAACGTTGTATAAAAAAAACTACAAAAGTATGTCAGAATTGCTGTTTTTTGGTCACCTTGCCTCCCAAACAATAGGATAAAAAGTGATCAAAAAGCACATGTACCCCAAAATGGTACCAATAATAACTACAGCGCGTCCTGCAAAAAAAAAAACAGCCCTCATGCCACTACGTCTATGAAAAAATGTATTAGTTAAGGCTCCAAAAAGTTAGGAAAGAAAAATATGCAGTTGTGCAGGCCCAAGGGGAACATTTCTTCTGTTTCTAAAGGTGATTTATCAAGGCCCTAAAATTAGGGAACCAGGAAGGGCAGGACCCAAACATATCTGCTGGAAGTGAAGGTACCCGTATTATAGCAGGACAACACTTTCCCAACAAATTTCCCCAAACTGCAAATGTGCGGATTGTGGACAAAAAGGAGGATAAGAAACTACACCATTTATCAGTGCGACACCGGCCTTGCTTCACAGTGTAACACACAACTATGGATTATTTTATTGTTTTTTTACCCAATTATTATACCACCTGACTATGCCCCTGATGTACTATGTCCAGCTTACATATACCCCCACATTATAAACTGAAATACCAGTAATACTCCAAACAAAACTACTACCAAGCAAAATCCACGCTCCAAAAGCCAAAAGGCGCTACCTCCCTTCTGAACCCTACAGCGTGCCCAAGCAGCAGTTTACTTCCACATATATGGCATCACAATAGCCGGGAGAACCCTTTTAACAATTTTTTGGGGTGTGTGTCTCCAGTGGCACAAGCTGGGCACAACATATTTTGCCACTGAAATGGCATTTTTAGGAAAAATTTAATGTTTTACTTTGCACCATCCACAGCGCAATCATTTATGGAAAAGACCTGTGGGTGAAAATGCTCACTACACCCGTAGGTTTCTTTTATTTTTCACATCAGAGCCTCTGCAATTGTGAACCAATACTTAGTAAGTTGCCAAATTAGGTTTCAACTTTCACTCCTGAGCCTGGTCGAATGTCCAGGCAAAAGATTAGGGCCACATGTGGGATGTTTCTAAAACCGGGAAACACAGCATAATAATTAGAGAGCAGTCTTGTTATGGTGGCACAAGCTGAGCACCACATATTGACATATATATGCAAAAAAAAAAAAAGCACATTTTCACTCTGCAACATTGAGTGCACAGTAGTTTCTGCAAAACACGAATGGGGTTAACATGCTCAATACACCCGTGGGTGAATACCTTGAGGGCTGTAGTTTCCAAGATAGGGGTCACTTCCTAGGGGTTACCACTGTTTTGGTCCCACAGGGGCTTTGCAAATATGACATAGCGACCAGAAACCAAACCAGCAAAATCTGCACTCCAAAAGCCAAATGGCACTCCGTCCTTTCTGAGCCCTACTGTGTGCCAAAGCAGCAGTTTATGACCACACATGGGGTATTTCCATATTCTAGAGAAGTTGCTTTACAAATGTTGGGGTTCTTTTTTTCCTTTATTTCTTTATTTGAGGAGAAAATGGAAAATTTGGAGGTAAATCTACGTCTTATTGAAGAAAAAGGCTTTTTTTATTTTCACCGCCCAACTCTTAGAAAATCTATGAAACACCTGTGGGGTCAAAATATTCACTGCACCCGTAGATGAATTCCTCAAGGGGTTTTCACGGTTTTGGTCCCTCATGGGCTCCTTCTGTTCTAAGCCCTGCTGTGTGTCCAAACAGCCATCTATGACCACATGTGGGGTATTGTTTTACTCGGGAGAAATTGCTTTACAAATTTTGCTTTATCTCCATTAGTCCTTGTGGAAATGAGAAAAAATTAGCTAAACCTAAATTTTCTTTGAAAAAATGTCAATTTTAATTTTCACGGCCTACTTACGATAATTTCTGCAAAAAACCTGTGGTGTCAAAATGCTCACTATACTTCTAGATAATTTCCTTGAGGGGTGTAGTTTCCCAAATGCGGTCATTTTTGGGGGATATCCACTGTTTTGGCACCGCAAGATCTCTTCAAACCTGACATGGTGCCTAAAATATATCCTAATAAAAACGAGGCCCCAAAATCCTCTAGGTGCTCCATTGCTTCTGAGGCCGGTGTGTCAGTCTATTACCACACTAGGACCACATGTGGGATATTTATAAACACTGCAGAATCTGGGCAATAAATATTGAGTTGTGTTTCTCTGGTAAAACCTTCTGTGTTACAAAAAAGCTGGATTAAAAATGAATTTCTGCAAAAAAAAAAAAATGAAATTTGTACATTTCAACTCTATTTTGTTTTAATTCCTGTGAAACGTCTAAAGGGTTAAGAAACTTTCTAAATGCTGTTTTAAATACTTTGAGGGGGTGACGTTTTTTTAAATGGGGTGACTTATTGGGGGTTTCTAATATATAAGGCCCTCAAAGCCGCTTCACAACTGAACTGGTCCCTCTAAAAATAGCCTTTTGAAATTTTCTTGAAAATGTGAGAAATTGCTGCTAAAGTTCTAAGCCTTGTAACGTCCTAGAAAAATAAAAGGATGCTCAAAAAATGATGCAAACATAAAGTAGAGATATGGGGATGTTAATTAGCAACAACTTTATGTGGCATAACTGACTGTCTTATAAGCAGATACATTTAAATTTAGAAAATAGTAATTTTTTCAATTTTTCTCTAAATGTTGGTGTTTTTCACAAATAAATACTGAATGTATCGAGTAAATTTTGCCATTACCACAAAGTCCAATGTGCCACGAGAAAACAATCTGAGAATCGCTTGGATAGGTAAAAGCATTCCGAAGCTATAAGGGCATATTCAGACGTGGCGGAATTGCTTTTGAATTCCGCTGCGGACAGTCCGCAGTGGAATTCTGCAGCAGCCTTTTTTTACATTTGCTTCTATACATTTTTAGGAAACTTAGTTCAGACATGGCAGAAAAGAACGGTGCGGAAATCAGGCTGCAGTGCAGAATTTTCAGTCCGCAGCATGCTCCTGACGTTGTGGAGAAGAAGTGGAATTTCACTGCGGATTTCAGCCTTTGCAATGCAAAAACTGAAATCTGTGGCAAGTCTGCTGTGATATCCGCAACGTCTGAATTACCTATCAAATATGCAAATGTTGGTGCAGATTCGTTGTGTAATTGCCCCAAATCTCCCCAAACGTGCCCTTACAACATCAATTGAAATATGTCAGATTTGAAAAATGAGGCTCTGTCAGGAAGGTCAAAGTGGCCAAAGTGGAAAGGGGTTAAAGTAGGGGATGCACTTCTGATTACCATGCAGCTGATATAAAGCAGACTCACCTTGCTGTATTGTCTATATATAGACAATATGGCGGCGCCCCCCTGGGAAAGCTTTTAAAAAGAAATAGTTACAACATTTAAAAGAAAAAAAACACATTATTTTATTTCTTTATACTTGAAACTAATTAACCCCTTAAGAACGTGTCTTATTTTGGGCCTAAAAGACGCAGCAATTATTTTCATCGCTGCATTCCAAGAGCCATAACTTTTTTTGTGCAATGTGTTGTATTTTTTAATTACAATTTGGGCTACATATACTTTGAAAAAAATAAATGAAAGTAAATCTACAGAGTCTGGAAAAAAACCCCAGCAATTCTGCCATTGTTTTTAAGGATTTTTTCTTACGCCATACATTGCACGGTATAAATAAAATGTTAAATTGATTGTACTAGTTAATAAGAATAATAGGCCTTTTGATTACAATGGCAAATCATTGGCACCCAAGATTTGCCCCTCCCTCCGTCAAAAGGCTTAGGTGCCAGAACACCATTGTCCACTGTTTCTAAGGGGATAAACGGTCAGGATCAAATGTTTCTCTGATCCCTGCCTTTATAGTGGGAGTCCAGTTATCAGTCACAGCTGGGCACCCACTATCATTGCATGGGTACAGCTTTTGTGATCATAGGACATATTACTACATGCTTTTGGGACTAGAAGACTGCCACTAAGACATAATAATACGTCAAAATACGGGAAAGGGTTAAGCGGTTCCACCAGAATCTACAATTATCAGCTATCCACTGGATAGCTGATAATTGTCTGATCGCCGGGAGCTCTACCGCTGGGAACCTCACCGAAAATGGTGGGGTCCCAAACCTCTTGTCCCTCCTCACTGCACCACACTAGTGAGGAGGAGATTGGATGGAGATGTGGTCGAGCATGCGCCATTCGCTCCATTCAATATCTACGTGGCCAACGTAAAGTCCCATAGACTTTGAATGGAATGACAGCCCGCATGCTCGACTGCTACTAAATTCAAAGTCCTTATCGCTGTAATCGAGCAGTGAGGAGGAACGGGGGTTCGGGACTCCCATTCTCGCGATAAGTGGGGTCCAAGCAGTGGGGCCCTCAGCAATCAAACAATTGTCACCTATCCTGTGGATAGCTAATAATTGTCATTTCTGGTATAACTCCTTTAATGAATTTTAAAATAAAAGATATGATACATTTTCTTTAAATAGTCCTTGTGTTGCAAATTGCTAGCGTAAGGCGGTGTTTGGTTCCTTTCAGCGCTCTTCACCTTGACAAAAAAATATTAGTGATGAATATATCTGTTGTTTACTACCGTGTCAGGAATATTATAATAAGAATATTCCATGTTAACTTATGTATTCTATCCCCCACATTTGTGTAATGTAGCAGAATGATGAGGCTATTTTTTACTTTACCGTATTATGGAATGTATTACTTTTACTACATATACCTCTATGGCATATACATCTGTAGGTCAGTATTGGGACAAGGTGTTCTAATAATGCAATTATTCGATTAGTGAGGATATTATCATTAGTAATGTGAGGATCATGTGAAATTGAAGCAGGAATATATCCAACAAGTCCATATATGATATAAAATTTTCATATGCTACTTTCTGTGTATTTTATACAATAAGTTTCTCGGAAAACTCATTAGGTTGCCTGAACTCCTGTGGATGCTGCTATATATGGAAATGTCTAGGGTTGGTGCACCTTGAACGCTAATGTGTGGCCTTCTAATGTATGTAACTCATGCAGTATCTACGAGACATGCTAAACAAAAGAGGGTGCTACATAACAGATCCTATTACAGTTGACACTAATAATTCTCAGTGCTATTTTGCATCTAAATAGTTTCTAAACTGTTTGTATTTAATAGGACAAACACATTGCTGAGGGATTATGGGTATTCTTTGACTATCTTTGTATACCGCTTGCCATTTATATATCAAAAGACTGGTTATACAATATAAATCCTTTCATCCTCCATGTTTGAGTCTTAAACTCCTCCATATTGAGTATCCCCAAACCTTTTCTATTATTAGAGCTTGTTTCTGATCTACATTATTAATGAAATAACAACAGAATGAAGGGTAGTAAATTACTGAGAATCTTGTAATGAATAAGCAGTTACCCGAATAAAACATAAAAGAGCAGTTCTGTATTGTTCAAGATGCAAGCTCACTAAACAGATGAATATTTATAGAATGTTACAATAAATTATTGTCGTCCCACATCCTAGCTTATCTACATTTTTGAGATCGTGAATACATATTGTATTAACCGGTTCCCGACCGCTGGCTGTGTATTTACGGCTAGCGGTCAGGGTCCTTAAAACCCGCGCCATAGACTATTTACGGCGCAGGATTTAGTTTGCTGCCCGAGCGATCGGGCAGCTGAATGTCGGCTCTCCGGCAGTCAGTGACCCTTTCGCTGCGTCTGTCTTCTCTGATCTCTTCTACACAGCGCTCAATGAGTACTGTGTATATGAATAGAGGCAGCGGCAGCGCCGCTGTCTCTATTGGTCCCGGTGATCATGTGACTGGTCACATGATTACCAGGATGCCATTAGTGGCAGACTGCTGCTGGGTCTAACTAGACCCAGCACAGCCCTATTAGTGACAATAGACACTATAAGAGGGCTGATTTCCCCTGTAACTGGGGCTGCCGTGCAGTCCCAGTAAGGGTACATTCCGACGTGGCGGAATTGCTGTTGAATTCCGCTGCAGACAGTCCGCAGTGGAATTCTGCAGCAGCCGTTTTTTACATTGGTTTCTATACATTTTTAGGAAACTTAGTTCAGACGTTGCGGAAAATAACTGTGCGGAATTTAGGCTGCGGTGCAGAATTTTCCCTCCGCAGTGTGCACATTATGTTGCGGAGAAGAACTGGAATTTCACTGCGGATTTCAGCCTTTGCAATACAAAAACTCAAATTTGTGGCAAGTCCGCTGTGATATCTGCAGCGTCTGAATTACCTGTCAAATATGCAAATGTTGGTGCAGATTCGTTGCGTAATTGCCCCGAATCTGCACCAACATTTGCAGCGGAAAAATTCCGCCACGTCTGAACATGGCCTTATAGCGGAAAACATGGTGTAAAAGAAAGAAAAAATAAATAAAGTCCCCCAAAGGTCTTTTCTGACCTTTGAGGGACAGACCATAGTAATAAAAACATAAAAGTAAAGTGCAATTTTTTACACATAAAATACCCATTCCAAAAAAAACGTTCCCCCTGCCAGTCATTGTCGTAATGCCAGCCCTTAGGCAATTACCATAAAATAGTAATATAATAAAATTTCTAAAATAAAAGTGGGAATTTCCTTTTTAAATACCTGACACAGCGCTGGAGCATCCTTTCCTTTTTCTATACAATGGGGGTGTTGTTAACTGTTCTTTTCCATGATGGAGTTTGTTGAGATAACGTGATAATGAAAAATAATTGCATTTTATGTCTGGGCATTCAGCCAACCCGCTAGCATAGATGTATGAAGACCATATTATGAACAAATAGAGATAACACATTTCTTTGAGACTCAAGCAACTATGTAGGGGAAAGATCATTAAAATAATGGAGAATACATATCTTAGTAATTCGGCATCCTGCTTGATAATTCATAATGTAATTTAATACAAAGAATATAAGCAAATAAACCATCCTTCACAGGTTCAACTGTATCTGTGTCCTGAGGACGCAGATACAGTTGACACTAGTAGTCTGGGACATACCACCGGCCGCCTGGGACAGCGGGACACAGTTCGAAATCCGGGACTGTCCTGCTGAATCTGGAACAGTTGGGAGGTATGCCTTTAACCCCTTAAGGACGCAGCCTAGTTTGGGCCTTAAAGAGACTCTGTCACCAGATTTTGCAACCCCTATCTGCTATTGCAGCAGATAGGCGCTGCAATGTAGATTACAGTAACGTTTTTATTTTTAAAAAACGAGCATTTTTGGCCAAGTTATGGCCATTTTTGTATTTATGCAAATGAGGCTTGCAAAAGTACAACTGGGCGTGTTGAAAAGTAAAAGTACAACTGGGCGTGTATTATGTTCGTTACATCGGGGCGTGTTTACTACTTTTACTAGCTGGGCTTTCTGACGAGAAGTATCATCCACTTCTCTTCAGAACGCCCAGCTTCTGGCAGTGCAGACACAGCGTGTTCTCGAGAGATCACGCTGTGACGTCACTCACAGGTCCTGCATCGTGTCAGACGAGCCGGCACCAGAGGCTACAGATGATTCTGCAGCAGCATCGGCGTTTGCAGGTAAATCGATGTAGCTACTTACCTGCAAACGCTGATGCTGCTGCAGAATCAACTGTAGCCTCTGGTGCCGATGTGGCCGACACGATGCAGGACCTGTGAGTGACGTCAGAGATCTGCACTGCCAGAAGCTGGGCGTTCTGAAGAGAAGTGGATGATACTTCTCATCAGAACGCCCAGCTAGTAAAAGTAGTAAACACGCCCCGATGTACGCACATAATACACGCCCAGTTGTACTTTTACTTTTCAACACGCCCAGTTGTACTTTTGCAAGCCTCATTTGCATAAATACAAAAATGGCCATAACTTGGCCAAAAATGCTCATTTTTTAAAAATAAAAACGTTACTGTAATCTACATTGCAGCGCCTATCTGCTGCAATAGCAGATAGGGGTTGCAAAATCTGGTGACAGAGCCTCTTTAAGGCTCAGAGCCCATTTTTGAAATCTGACATATTTCACTTTATGTGGTAATATCTTCGGAATGCTTAAACCTATCCATGCGATTCTGAGATTATTTTCTCGTGAGACATTGGGCTTTATGTTAGTGGTAAAATTTGGTCGATATATTCAGTGTTTATTTGTGAAAAAATGCAAAATTTAGAGAAAATGTTGAAAAAATAGCATTTTTCTGAATTTAAATGCATCTGATTGTAAAACAGATGGTTATACCACCCAAAATATCTGCTAGTTCACATTTTCCATATGTCTACTTCAGATTTGCATCTTTTTTTGAACATTCCTTTATTTTTCTTGGACGTTACAAGGCTTAGAACATAAACAGCAATTTCTCATATTTTTAAGGTACCTGTTCAGTTCTGAAGTGGCTTTGAGTAACCTATGTCTTAGAAACCCCCATAAAACACCCCATTTTAAAAACTAGACCCCTCAAAGTATTCAAAACAGCATTTAGAAAGTTTTTAACCCTTTAGGCATTTCACAGGAATTAACGCAAAGTGGAGGTGAAATTTGCAAATTTCATTTTTCCTGCTGAATTTCAATTTTATTCAATTGTTTTCTGTAACACAGAAGGTTTTACCAGAGAAACACTACTAAATATGTATTGTCCAGATTTTGCAGTTTTTAGAAATGTCCCACATGTGGCTCTAGTGTGCTCGTGGACTGAAACACAAACCCCAGAAGCAAAGAAGCCCCTGGTGCATTTTGGGGCCTCTTTTTTTACTAGAATATATTTTAGGCAGCATGCCAGGTTTGAAGAGGTGTTTAGGTGCCAAAACAGTAGGAATCCCCCAAAAGTGACCCCATTTTGGAAACTGCACCCCTCAAGGAATTCATTTATGGTTGTTATCATTATGACCCTACAGTTTTTTCACAGTTTTTGATCAAATTTCTTATTTTCACAGGGAACAAAATGCCCCATTTTGTTGCCCAATTTGTCCTGAGTGCAGCAATACCCCATTTGTGGTGATAAACTGCCGTTCGGGCCCATGGGAGGGCTCAGAAGGAAAGGAGCGCTATGTGTTCTTTGGAGTCCAGATTTTGCTGGATTGGTTTTCGGGTGCCATGTCGCATTTGCAGAGCCCCAGAGGTATCAAAGCATTGGAAACCCACCAGAAGTGACCCCATTTTGGAAACTACACCCCTCAAGGAATTCATTTATAGGTGTTGTGACCATTTAGAGCTCACAGTTTTTTCACAGAATTTATTTGAATTGGGCTGTGAATTAAAAAACATTTTTTCCAATAAGATGTCAAATTTCTTATTTTCACAAGGCATAAAATAACCAATTTTGTTGCCCAATTTATCCTGAGTGCGGAAATTACCCCATTTGTGGTGATAAACTGCCGTTTGGGCCCATGGGAGGGCTCAGAAGGAAAGGACCACCATTTGGCCTACTGGGGATTTTCTGGTGCTAAGTCATGTATGCAGAAGCCCCTGAGGTACCAGTACAGTTGAAACCCCCGAGAAGTGACCCCGTTTTAAAAACTACACCCCTTAAGGCATTCATCTAGAGGTGTAGTGAGCATTTTGACCCCACAGGTATTGTGTAAAAGATAATGCGCAGCAGATGGTGCAGAGTGAGATTTGCAATTTTTTATACATATATGCCAATTCAGTGTCCGATATATTGTGCCCAGCATGCGCCACCGGAGACATACACCCCATAAACGTTCATGTGGGTTCTCCCGGGTATGACAATACCCTACATACACAGCAGGGCCCAGAGGGGAAAGATGAGGGGGATAAACTGTGCAGAGTGCATCAGGGTAAGTAAAACTGGGGTAGATTAAAAATCAAGGGATGTATGATACATTTTAAAACACTTTCATACAGAGCCCTGGTTTTTCGGGAAACGTGTCACATTGGTATATTGTGTCCTACCTTATCCCCCTCTTATAGCAGACTTTGCACCTCTTTTGACTTTTAACCCTTCTTGCCAGTTTGGGGAACTTCTCCTGGAATGTGTTGCCCTGGTACGATGTGTGTGGCCTCGCTTCCAGAAGTACTGGGTGCCCCCCCTTCTTGGTCCCTAAAGATTAGGTTCTTGATAACCACCTCTTAAAATTTCAGGAAAAGTTCCCTCTGGCCTGTACATCGATGTAGCACGTACACATTGTACAATGCCATCTGTATGATGTGCACGGCCAGCTTCTTATACCACACCCTCTATTTCCGCATGACGCTGTAGGGCTTCAGGACTTGATCTGACAAATCCACCCCTGCCATGTACCTATTGTAGTCCAGGATGCAGTCTAGTTTGGGAGGTCTCTGTACTGGTACCTCGTACAGATACATGATGTGGCCATGTATTGTTGTCAATACTAGGACATCTTTCTTGTCCTTGTACTTGACAAACAATATGTTGCTGCTAGAATGTGCCCTGCTCTCACCCCTTCTTGTTTGCCCAAGCAGAGTCTTAGGGAGGCCTCTCAGATTTCTTCTAGTAGTGCCGTGTGCCGCAGTACTTCTGGAAGCGAGGCACTTGAAGAGTGGGACGCTGGTATAAAAACTATCCAGGTAGAGTTGGTAACACTGGTCCAGCAGTGGGTGCATCAAATCACACACAATTTTTGCATTAACTACCAGTAAGGGGGAGCATTCTGGGGGCTGAGCACTGGTGTCCTTCCCTTCATATATCCTAAATTTGTAGGTATACCCTGATGTACTCTCACACAGCTTATACATCTTCACGCCATACCTTGCCCTCTTACTCGGCAGGTACTGGAGGAATTTAAGTCTCCCTTTAAAATATACCAAGGACTCATCAATTGAAATACACTTCTCGGTGGTGTATGCTTTGGAAAACTGGGCACTGAAATGGTTTAATAGGGGTCTCCGCATACAACAGTATACACACGGTCAAAACTGGGGTCATCTCGGGGTGGGCACTGCTCATTATCTTTATAATGTAAGAAGCGAAGTATTACCTCATAATGCATCCTGGACACGGCCATATGGTACATCGGGGTGTGGTATAAGAAAAAGCCTCTTTTTTAGGTTCCAGTTCAGTTCTGAAGTGGCTTTGAGGGGCCTATAAATTAGAAACCCCAATCAAACACCCCATTTTAGAAACTAGGCCCCTCAAAGTATTCAAAACAGCATTTAGAAAGTTTATTAAACCTTTAGGTGTTTCACAGGAATTTAAAGCAAAGTAGAGGTGAAATTGACATATTTAATTTTTTTGTCAGAAAATTATTTTTTATTCCATTTTTTCTGTAAAACAGAAGGTTTTACCTGAGAAACCCAACTCAATACTTATTGCCCAGATTCTCCAGTTTTGAGAAATATCCCACATGTGGCCCTAGTGCGCTAATGGACTGAAGCACCGGCCTCCGAAGCAAAGGAGCACCTAGAGGATTATGATGCCTCTTTTTTATTAGGTACCATGTCTGGTTTGAAGAGGTCTTGTGGTGCCAAAACAGTGGGAAAACCCCCAACAGTGACCCCATTTTGTAAACTAGACCCCTTGAGGAATTCATTGTAGTTTTCATGGGGTGCATTCGACTTTTTGATACGTTTTTATTCTATTTTTAAGAGGCGTTGCAGCTAAAAAACAGCAATTCTACTATTGTTTTTTTAGTGTATTTTTTTACAGCGTTCCCCGTGCGCTATAAATTACATATTCACTTTATTCTGCGGGGCGATATGATTACGGCGATACCATATGTTTATAGGTTTTTTTCATGTCTTATGGCGTTTGCACAATAAAATACTTTTTATAAAAAAATCATTTACTTTTTGTGTTACCTTATTCTAAGAGCCATAACGTTGTTTTTTTTCCATCAAGAAAGCCGTGTGAGGACTTGTTTTTTGCGTAACGAACTGCAGTTTCGATCAGTACCATTTTTAGGTAAATGCGACTTTTTGATCTCTTTTTATTCCATTTTTTGGGAAGTGAAACAATTGTGATTCTGGTATGGTTTATTATTATTTTCTTTTACGGCGTTCACCGTGCGGGATAAATAACAAAATACTTTTGTAGTTCAGACCGTTACGGACGCGGTGATACCAATTATGTATAGTTTATTTGTTTATTTATTTTTATTAATATTAAAGGACTGATAAGAGAAAAAGGTTGATTTTTACTTTTGTTACTTTTAGGCCTCATTTACACGAACGTGTGCGTTTTGCGCATGCCAAAAAATGCAGCGTTTTGCGTGTGCAAAAGGCACTTGACAGCTCCGTGTGTCATCAGAGTATGATGCGCGGCTGCGTGATTTTCGCGCAGCCGCCATCATAGAGATGAGGCTAGTCGACGTCAGTCACTGTCCAGGGTGCTGAAAGAGTTAACTGATCGGCAGTAACTCTTTCAGCACCCTCGACAGTGAATTCCGATCACAATATACACCAACCTGTGAATAAAAAAAATACATTCATACTTAGCAAGAACTTCCTGCTTCCTACAGTCCGGTCTCCAGGCCGTTGCCTTTTTGACGGGTCCCTCTCTTGTCATCCGGCCCCACCTCCCTGGATGACGCGGCAGTCCATGTGAGCGCTGCAGCTTGTGCTTGGCCTGTGATTGGCTGCAGCTGTCACTTGGACTGAATTGTCATCCCGGGAGGTCAGACTGGAGGAAGAAGCCGGTAGTTATCGGTAAGTCAGAACTTCTTTTTTTTTTTACACGTTCATGTATATTGTGATCGGAAGTCACTGTCCAGGGTGCTGAACCAGTTTAACTCGTTCAGCACCGTGGAGAGTGACTGTCTCCTGACGTCGCGTACCGTAAAAATTTTTGCCGGGTTCGGTCAAAACGAGTTCGGCCGAACCCGGTGAAGTTCGGTGCGCTCATCTCTAATTTGACACTCCGTTTGGATGTTTGTAAACAGAAAAGCACGTGGTGCTTTTCTGTTTACATTCATCCTTTTGACAGCTCTTGCGCGAATCACGCAGTTCGCACGGAAGTGCTTCCGTGCGGCATGCGTGGTTTTCACGCACCCATTGACTTCAATGGGTGTGTGATGCGAGAAAAACGCACGATTATAGAACATGTCGTGGGTTTTACGCAACACACTCGCGCTGCGCAAAATTCACGCATTGTCTGCACTGCCCCATAGAGTAATATAGGTGCGTACGACACGCGTGAAAAGCACGCGCGTCGCACGCGCGTCGCATGCGCGTATATTTCGCCCGTGTAAATGAGGCCTTAAAACGTTTATTTTTTTATTTTTTACACAACTTTTTAAACTTTTTTTCAACTTTATTACTTTATTCCACTAGTGTACTTGAGGGCAGGAGGCCCTGATCGCTATTCTAATACACTGCACTACATGCGTAGTGCAGTGTATTAGAGCTGTCAGCAACTTGCTGACAGCAAGCATAGTGGATCCTGACTTAGGCTTCCGTAGATGGCATAGCCGGCCCCCATTATTAGGCGTACGGTTGCCATAGCCACCATTGCCGGCCACTATCGTGTAGCATGTCGATGATGGTAGTTTAACCCCTAAGAAGGAGTTAATCAGCGGGGACACAGCGATCGGTCCGCGCTGAAGGAGCTGCGGCAACTGCTGTACGAGACAGCAGCTTTCACAGCTCCTGTATGTGTTGGGAAGACGGTCGAAATTGCCGTCCCTCCCTCGACGTACTGTTCCGTCGCTGAGCGCAAACGATGCACTTAGCACGACGAAATAGTACGTCGCTGAGCGCGAAGGGGTTAAATATTATACCTAACACATAAGCTCAGTTCAGTGTATTCATGTGTAAATTCACCCTTTAGGAGGCGCGTATCCCCCAGGGTCGTATTTAGTCATAAGCCTACTGTGCAGGTAAATCCTGCCCTAGCTGTTAGGGTATGTTCACACGGCAGCGTCCGTTACGGCTGAAATTACGGTGCTGTTTTCAGGAGAAAACAGCACCGTAATTTCAGCTGTAATGGCATGTGCAGGCGTCTTTCGCTGCGTCCATTACGGACGTAATTGGAGCTGTTTTTCAATGAAGTCCATGGAAAACGGCTCCATTTACGTCTGAAGAAGTGACAGGCACTTCGTTGACGCGGGCGTCTTTTTTACGCGCCGCCTTTTGACAGCAGCGCGTAAAAAAAATGACCGTCGGCACAGAACATCGTAAGACCCATTCAAATGAATGGGCAGATGTTTGCTGACGCTTTTGAGCCGCATGTGTGTGTGAACCCAGCTATACCCTATACCCTATACCCAGCTATACCCTATACCCTATACCCAGCTATACCCTATGAGCTGCACTACACAGGAAATTAACTAAATGAAAGCTGCTCCCAATACGCATTCTTAGATCTGAGATGAAGTGAAATATAATAATAAGTTGCAAAAAATAAGGCGAAGCGTTTTTGTTTGAATGGTGATTGGTGACTAACTAGAGATTTTTAGAAGGATTAGTTTAACTCTGGGCTCTGATTTTGGTCTAAATAAATGAGTAAGATCGCAAGTGTTAGGGCTTGTCCACACGTAATGGAATTGCTGCGTATTTTCGTCCGGGTTTATGGATGGAAAATACAGTCGCAGCAAAGTGGTGTGATTAAAGAAATGTCATCCACACGCTGCTGAAAAATTCAGTCCACAAATTCACCTGCCTTGTGCAATTTTACTTCCGCAGCATGTCAATTATTGCTGCGGAAAGTGTACTGATTTCTTGGGTTTTTCTGATGTAATGCATAATTTGCTGTGGAAACGCTGCAGAATTTCTTACAGGGGGTGGAAATTACATCATAGGAATGTGTAAATGCTGCGGACATTTTTTGCAGCATATCCGTTACATGTGGACAAGCTTTTATTAGGCTGGATTCACATACAACATTTCGCTGCGTTTTTGTATGTTTTTCGTGGTGTTTTTAATGTTGGTTTTTGACTGCTTTTTTTCTGGCAGCTTTTAATTCCTTTAGAGAAGCCTTTGGGGAAAAGCCTGAAAAAAACACCATAACCAGAGCATGCTGCGTTTGTAAAAAAAAATGCCATGTACCACAAAATTACTTCAAAATCGCTACCAACCAAAGCGCAGTTTTGTATACTGCATTTGATATTTTTCTATAGACTTTAATGTAACATCTGGCAGCATTAAATAAAGTGCCACAAAACACTCACAATAACGCCTATTGCTAGAATTGTTTGAATTGCCAGAAACAAGTTTTGATGCAGTTTTTTTAGGCTGTTTTTGGCTTTGTTTTTTTTTAGCCAAAGCCAGGAGTTTATCCAATGGGAAGGAAAGGTATAAAGAAAAGACTGATGCATCTCCTTTCTTTTGTGTCCACCACTTATGTGCCCACACACACGCACAAACACACACACACACAAACACACCCTAGGAAAGACTGGGCCCATAGCATATATTATTGCAATGTTTCAGTTCAACGTTTTTGGAGCTGTTTTTCTATAGAGTCAATGAAAACACTACGTGTGCACATACTCTTATACATACCTTCCGAGCTCCTGAGCGCCTCCTTAGCTCTAGAAACCATCGCTCTAGTTGCTGATGCCGGCATCAGGACGCAGTGTGAGACGAGCGGCACCTGGAGCTGAAGAGCGGGGAGAATTAGCATTTCATCTGGGGTCTGATTAATTTATGGTGTTTGGGGTCTGAGGAATTTAGGGTGTAATGTTCTAGGGGTCTGTAGTAGTTTGGGTGTTTGATCTGGACTATGATAATTTAGGCACAAAGAGACAGGAAAAAACGACCACAATGGTGCTGCTATTTAAAAGAAACTAAATAATTAGTTTAATATGAAATAATTAGAAATGAAATACAGGTCGACAAGCTACGCGTTTCAACGCCGGACTGGAGTCTTCATCAGGCTAAAAATTATGACAATAGACCGCATTTAAATAAACAACACAATACACTTACTTTCAGAAAAAAAGGTGGAAAAAAACAGCAAAGACGGGTCAAAGATCAATGATTACGTCACAAAACGCACCACCCAAAGACAAACATCACATTTTACTTTAAAAAAGTTTGAATTACAGTAGATAATGTTGTATGATCACTAACGGGAGATCTATATAGATACAAATGTTAAAATATTAAAAACAATAATACAGCATGAGACAGTACATAATAGAAGATATTTACGGAAAGTAGATTATTCTATATATTAAATTGTGTGCAAACGTTACATAATAGATCTAATCAGAAAAATAAATTAATGTTCTAAACTCACCCCAGGATGAAAGGAATAGACACTGTGCCAAAAAAAACAAGATCCAAGATCCAAATAGAAATGATAAAACACAGGCGGTGCTGAAAAAGCGTCCCTGGCGTATAGGCAACCGTGTAACGACGGTGGCCGAGGAGGACCATGGACCGCACAGTGACACGCAAGGAGTGTCCATAGTCCTCCTTTTGTCAGGAGAGGCGATAGATCCTGTTTAATTGTTATGTATTCTGCCAGTAACTGCGTCTGATCGGGGTGTTATTCTCTTGTATAGTCTAAAGTGTGATAATACTCTGCAGAGCTCCAGTGTAGAACTGGTATTGGACCACTATATGATCACTGTATTACGGTATGAGGGCCCATGCACACGTCCATAGTTTTTGTCCGTAATTATGGATGCGTATTTGTGGATACAATACTGACATTCATCTCTATTGGCCACGGACACCTTCCCGTCTATTTACGGGTGTGTGTCCAGGCAGTAGAAATGAGCCGCAAAAAATAGGACATTTTTCGCATTTGCTTTCAGACTTATTACTTTGAGGACAGTCCGCAAATGAGGATGACCCTCTGCAGTCCCTCTGTGCAGTATTTACTGACCGTTAATACTGCACGGTCGTGTGCATGGGCCTTACTGAGTATATTGTTGATTGTATAATGGCAGTATACACTTGCCCCCGACTGAAAAGGTGAGTTTAGGCCTGTTCTTGACCGTATAATTAGATGTTACTTTGTTTCTATATTCCACTTTAATTTTCCTATTTGTGTTGATGGTGTGGTTTACATAATTAATAGAATGGTAAGGGGAGTGACCAAACAAAGCAACATTTGCCACGACAATGTTTCCGCCCCCAGTAAGATTCAATCATGGATCCTCCCCTGTTCCTTACATCAGTATTTCTTTATCTTTCTGCTAACAAATTATAAGATTGCTTTTGTGATTAAAGAGGCTCTGTCACCAGATTATAAGTGCTCTATCTCCTATATAATCTGATCGGCGCCGTAATCTAGATTAAAACACTGTTTTTATTTTGAAAACGATCATTTTTGAGGCAGTTATGAGCAATTTTAGATTTATGCTAATTAGTTTCTTAATGCCCAACTGGGCGTTTTTTAACTTTTGACCAAGTGGGCGTTGTAAAGAGGAGTGTATGACGCTGACCAATCAGTGACCAATCAGCGTCATACACTTCTCTTCATTCCAGCCCAACTTGCTTCACTGCACAGCGTGATCTCGCGAATCTCCAGCGATTGGAGGCGATTTCTGTTCAGTCTTCCATGGCTCCGATGAAGAACATGTGGGAGGAAGTCCCGTCACAGAGTGATCTCACGAGATCACGCTGTGCAGTGAAAGAAGCTGGGCTGGAATGAAGAGAAGTGCATACACTGGCTGATTGGTCAGCGTCATACACTTCTCTTTACAATTCCCACTTGGTAAAAAGTTAAAAAACACCCAGTTGTCTATTAAGATACTAATTAGCATAAATCTAAAATTGTTCATAACTCGCTAAAAAATTATCGTTTTTCAAAATAAAAACCTCTGTTGTTATCTACATTTCAGCGCCGTTCAGATTATGTAGGAGATAGCGCACTTATAATGTGTTGACAGAGCCTGTTTTAGGCCATGTTCAGACGTGGCAGAATTTTTCTGCTGCAAATGTTGGTGCAGATTTGGGGCAATTACGCAACTAATCTGCACCAACATTTGCATATTTGACAGGTAATTCAGACGTTGCAGATATCACAGCGGACTTGCTACAGATTTCAGTTTTTGCATTGCAATGGCTGAAATCTGCAGTGAAATTCCGCTTCTTCTCCGCAATGGAATGAGCATGCTGCAGAGGGAAAAATCTGCACCGCAGCCTGATTTCCGCACAGTTATTTCCCACAACGTCTGAACTAAGTTTCCTAAAACTGTATAGAAAGAAATGAAAAAAACGGCTGCTGCAGAATTCCACTGCGGACTGTCCGCAGCGGAATTCAACAGCAATTCCGCCATGTCTGAATGTGCCCTAAGTATAACTTTTAGTTTATTGACTCTGGATATAGATATAGTTGGCCTCTCCTGACCTCAAATTGTCGGCTCACCTGTGTCACCAACTGTTTTGCAGCTGTCTACGCCTGAGCTGATGAATTAAGTACAAAGCTTTTTCTATTCCCCGGCTCATGACTTCAGTCCAGCACCAGTCTCTCACATTATTTATGTTGAACTTTGAGGGTATGTGCACACACACTAATTACGTCGGTAATTGACGGACGTATTTCGGCCGCAAGTACCGGACCGAACACAGTGCAGGGAGCCGGGCTCCTAGCATCATACTTATGTACGATGCTAGGAGTCTCTGCCTCGCTGCAGGACAACTGTCCCGTACTGAAAACATGATTACAGTATGGGACAGTTGTCCTGCAGCGAGGCAGAGACTCCTAGCATCGTACATAACTATGATGCTAGGAGCCCGGCTCCCTGCACTGTGTTCGGTCCGGTACTTGCGGCCGAAATACGTCCGTCAATTACGGACGTAATTAGTGTGTGTGCACATACCCTCACTCTTCCCTCCCCTTTACATTCTTATTTCTACTGCATAATGTTACTACTGTAGTTTGGAATAATTTTGTCAAAATACACAGACATACTAATAATAGAAGTTCAAATAAATCTATTTTCTGCATGTGAATTACCCACAGACTGGCTGTTCTGCGATCCATTACATTCACTGTTTTTATTAGAAATCATCAACTTATATTTAATTTTATATATATATATATATATTACTCAGTTGTAGTTGTTGTCACTCCTTACATCTCTGGCCAAGAAATGACTGTATGTGATATGCTCAGATAGGAAATATATATACTGTAGAAAGTATCCTCCATCTCACCTTCAGCAGAATCACGCTGCTAGCTGCGCCCGGATCCTCGTGTCGGCACACGATCTGTAGAACGAACAGGAATACAAGGAAGGGTCCAGCGCACAATGATTTTGAAGAGTAGACTTTTAAAATGGAAACTCGGTTCCGATTTTATTGTAGAAAATGTTAAAAGAGAACAAATATCCAAGTGCAAAGGTAGGTAGGAACATATGCACGCTACAATAAAATCGGAACCTACTCTTCAAAATCATTGTGCGCTGGACCCTTCCTTGTATTCCTATATGCTCAGATACCCTCAACAATCTGGGACAATACTCAATAAAATAGAAATATGTCATCACCATTTATTTTGTGTTGTTTTGTAAGTGCACTCTGCTTGTTGCACATTTCCAAGAACCTCTTTTCAGAAGTACTAGAAATAAAATTATCCTTATAATAAATTTTCTACTGATTATCCAATATATAGACGTAAGGAAATATTTATTAAGCAGGAAAACACTTTTTAGTTTATATTAACCCCTTCCTGCCACAGCCATTTTTTGGATTTTTACTTTTGATTTTTCCTCCCCACCTTCCAAAAGCCATAACTTTTTTATTTTTTAGTCACTATACCTGTGAGGGCTTGTTTTTTGCAGTACAAGTTGTAGATTATCACGGCACCATTTATTGTATAATATAATGTAGTGGGAAACATTTTTACAGCGTTGACAATGCAGTAAAACTGTCACGTTAACTTTATTCAGCAGGTCAATACGATTATAGCGATACCAATTTTATATCGTTTCTTATGTTAAAATAAAGTTTGTGTTTTGTTGCCATATTCTGAGAGCCATAACGTTTTTATTTGTCAGTAGAGTGAACGTTATAAGGCCCTGTTTTTTGCAGGGTAAGCTGTAGTTTCTATTGGTACCATTTTGGGGTACATGAGACTTTTTGATCACTTTTTATTCAATTTTTTGTGGGAGATAAAGTGACTGAAAAACAGCGATTCTGGCATCTAATATATATTTTTTACAGCATTCCATGCTGGTTAAGTAATGTTATATTGTAATAGTTCAGACTTTTACGGACACGGCAATACCAGTTATGATATTTTTAATTATTTTTTACATTGCGCTTGGGAGAAAATGGGTTTTACTTTTAATATATATATATTTTTTCTAAATAAAAAAAACTTCAACTGTATTTAACCTTTTTACTAGTCCCTCTATGGGACTTGGATCGCTTACAAGATATACTTCAATACTATTGTATTACAGCATATCGTTATACTGACAGTCTCCTATGAAGTCCTGCCAGGGCTTTATAGGAGTGCAAAGATGGCAGACCTGGGGGCCTTCAGTATGCCCCCAAGCTGTCATGCCACCCTGCAATCGCATTGTGGGGGTGGGGGGTGATGGCATGCCAGAGGGGGCCGCCCCTATTTCTAACGGCTTAGATGCCACGGTCACTATTGACAGCAGCATCTAAGGGGTTAAACGAGTGGAGTCGTGCTTGAGTGGAACTCCGCTCGTTACACTGAAGTGTCAGCTTTTACAAACAGCCGACACGCTCGTTCTACACTCTCCCACCCGACCTCCGCCATATATATACGGAGAATGTCGGAAAGGGGTTAATGTCACTTGCTTTTAACCCCTACCAGCACCGCGACGTAATAGCATATCGTGGTGCGGGGAGTGATATTTGGAGCGGGCTCACCCACTGAGCATGCTCCGTATGCAGTAATAAACAGCTAACACCCGGGACTGACGGCCAGGAACAGTGATCGAATTTTTCACTCGCACCCATTGAGCGCCACGGGCAAAAATGCAGCGAAATACGCTTTCTCTGGCTCCCATTGATGTCAATGGGAGGTCAGAGACGTAAATGCCCGAAGATAGGGCATGTCATTCCTTTTTCCCGCGAGACGGTCTTTCCGCTCGCCAGAAAAAACGCCTTCGCCTTCCATTGAAATTAATGGGAGGCATTTTCGGACGTTTTTGGTGCGTTTTCCAACGCTTTTTCCGACGCGTTTTTCGCATCAAAAAACGTGTAAAAAAACTCTGTGTGAACTGACCCTAAGGCCCCCTGCACACATGGCAGATTTTGTTGAAGATTTTGTGCTTACTGCAGAAACAACCCAATTCAGATGAATGGAACTGATTTTCAGTCACAACGTTTTCTGCAACAAAATCTGCAGTGTGTGCATTGGACCTAAAGGTAACCTGCACCTATCGTGGATTTTTGCGGATTTTGCTGTGGATTTCATCCCTTCTACATTGAAAAGGGTGAAAAACACAGTGAACATCCACCACAGAATGAGCATGAGCAGGGCCGGCTCCAGGTTTATGTGGGCCCTTGGGCAACACAGACTTAGTAGGCCCCTATGCTCCCATATAGAACTTAGGCCCAAAGTTTTTACTCTCATAAATTTAGTGCCACACAGCCCCCCCCTCCCAGGTAGTGCCACACAGTCTCCCTCCCTGGTAGTGCCACACAGCCCCTGCTAGGTAGTGCCACAAAGTCCCTCTCCCAGGTAGTACCACAAAGCCCCCTCCTCCCAGGTAGTGCTACACTGCCCCCAACTCCCAGGTAGTGCCACACAGCCCCCCTCCCAGGTAGTGTCACACAGCCCCCCTCTCTGGTAGTGCCACACAGCCCCCTCCTCCCAGGTAGTGCCACACAGCCCCCTCCTCCCAGGTAGTGCCACACAGCCCCCTCCCTCATAGTGCCGCACAGCCACCCCCTGGTAGTGCCACACAGCCCTCCTCCCAGATAGTGCCACACAGCCACCCTCCCTGGTAGTGCCATACAGACCCCCTCCCTGGTAGTGCCATACAGCCCCTTCTAGGTAGTGCCACACAGCAACCCCCCTAGTAGTGCCACACAGCCCCCCTCCCTGATAGTGCCACACAGCCACCCTCCCTGTAGGCGTGCACAACTGAGAAAAAGGATGAGTGATCAGAGGCGCTCCTTCGAGACCATTTGTGGAATGAACGATGTCTTTGCCGGCTGCCACCCACGGCAGTCCCTCGGTCGATGAATCCTTCTTACCGGGGACAAACATATAATGAAGAGATGAGTGAAAAATAGCAGTATCATATGCAGTAACGATGCCAGGCACGGAGGAAGAAGAACAAATTCTCTGAGGTATTTTTCAATGGTACTCTTTAATAGAACGACAACGCGTTTCTGGACCGAACTGGTCCCTTCGTCAGGTCTGTAACACTGTTTGCACGTGCTTACATTTGTAGTGAAAAAAATGGGAAAGCCTGGTAAAGAGCAGTTGTGTTTCACATTGAAAATTGCACAGATTGATGCGGAGAGAAGCCCCATACGGCATGATACATTTCAGTTTATACAGATGTTTGAATAAACAGTATATGTCATCCATATCTAAGTATTTAACAGTATAAAATTGTTATTATTATATTCAACTGTTAGATCATGATATTTCTCAAGGATACTATGGTTTCTTTTGCATTGGTTTTCCATGCACATATATTCTCATATGGATATTAATTGTTCCAAGTTTAAAACGAGTAACGGTGATAATTAAAATAAAAATGATGCAGACCTGCTTATTATAGTAAGTACACTTTAGAGATTATTGGTACTATACTCCAAATATTTGTTAAAACATATTTATACAAATTCTGTGCTGATCCATCACAAATCTCATGTACAAGATTTAAAATGAAGCGAAATATACAATGGTGTACATAAATGAATAACTGAACGAATAAAAAGGAAGCATACATTTTTTTAAATAAATAAATAAATAGATGTTACATTCATCAGAGCTTGAAAATTCCATGCCTAAAATATATCTAAAACAAAGTTATTTATAAATTCAATAGGTTTACTCCAAAGTATTTGGAGCTGCCACTAGGGGATCTTATATTTGCCATCTATTACTATTCTTCACCAAAAGAATGTTTTTGACTTTACACTCTTAAATGGTTATAGTCTCCTGGGTGCAGTATAGAATTATGGTTTGGTTTACTCCCTGTAAATTTCTATAAGGGAGCCTTATATGTGGTAAAGCTCATGTACTGGTTCTTGATAATCCTAACGGACATTCTAGTGAAAGATACCTGTTTCATTTGTCAAAATGCAAACGGGAAAATTATTTCAATTATTATTGGTATTTTCTATGGTTTCATATATTCCGTCTGGGGTCAAGCTATGATACCTATAAATCCAGTAGGCCTCCCTATTTTTTAAACGGGAGAATCTATTGTTGGTGGTGTTAGGTATATGTTCTAGTGCTGTGACAGTTACCACAAAGGCTCCTACGTGTTGGGGATAGAGGTGTCTGGATACACTATGTTTTAAAAAGTGGTTGTTGGTGTTTGATCTGTGCTTATTGATCCTTGTCCTGAGGGGCTGTATGGTTCTACCTATATATTGGAGGCCGCATACGCACTCCAATATATAACATAGTTCGAGGCGCAATTCATAAATTGTTTTATGGGGAACATTTCATTAGTGATATTACATATTGACGTGGTTTTCCTGTGGCTTATGGTGTCGCAGCATTGGCACCTGGCTGTATTGCATCTGTATGAGCCCACTATTTTGGGCATGAAGCTTAGGATGGGTTTTGTAGTTTCTTCTTTTAGTCGACTGGGTGCAAGTATGTTTTTTATACTACGTCCCTTTCTATAGGTGAAACCTGGTCTCTCAGGTCTAATCGTTTTCAGATCCGGATCGCTGCGCAAGATGTTGCAGTGTTTTTCCAGGATAGACCTAAGGGTCTTGTGCCCACTGTTGAAGTCCGTAATGAAATTGTGTTTACGTCTATTTGTTTGTGTGGTGTCTGGTGTTTGTTTTGGTTTATACAATAAGGTTTTTTTGTGTAATAGTTAGGGAAGACAGGTATGCTGATTGTATGATCTGTTTTGGATAATTATTTTCCTTGAATCTTTTCTTTAATATATTTGCTTGGTTTTGAGTTTTATGTACTGATGAGCTGATTGATGTACTGTTCAACTGGACTTTGGTCCTTTATGCGTGTTTTTTTGTATTGTATAAAATCTTTCAATAAAAATTAAGATTTAAAAAAATAAAATATATATTTGCTTGGTGTCGATAAATTCTATTGGAACTACAATTCTTTTTGATCCTTTTGAATTCGTTGTTGGATATATTAGTGAGCCATGGTTTAAAGTGGGCACTAGAAAAATCAATATAGCTATTAACGTCCACATCTTTCAAATGTGTCATGGTGGCTATTTTTCCCTGGTCGATATTAATGGTCAGATCCAGGTAATCCATCTTACTACTGGAAAGGTCCATCGGGAATGCTAAACCCCAATCATTATTATTCAGTGAGTGTACAAAATCTAGAGGCTCATTTGCCGCCCCATCCCATAAGATGAACAAGTCATCTATAAATCTCCCGTAGAAAAACAAATTATGTTGGTATGTCTTATTGGAGTGAATGTAATTGGCCTCAAAGAGTCCCATATAGAGGTTGGCGAAGCTCGGCGCGAAGCGGCTCCCCATCGCTGTGCTGTAGGTAGCACCTTTGGGGTTCCCTCTAGGAGTGGAATCCCCAGCCAGGGCATTGCCGACGCTCTGGCTGGGGATTCCGCTTCAGAAGCCCCTGACGTCACTGTCCATATATGGACAATGTTATTAGGGGCAACCCCAGAGCCATAGTCCCGGGCAGAGCACTACTAGCACTCTGCCTGGGACCAGGGGTGTAGCTAAAGGTGAAAGAATTCAGCTTGGGCCCCCTACCGCTCCTTAACACCACCAGACCCCTGCACACACCTATGCCAAGCTGCCTTGCCCGACAGACCCCCATGAATGCCCCCACAGTATAATGTCCCACATAGCTGCCCCCACAGTATAATGCCCCCACACAGTATAATGCCCCCCATAGCTGCCCCAACAGCTGCGTCATACACTGATCTCCATTCATTTACACTGCACTAGCGATATAGCTATATCACTATGTGCAGCCACATACACAAACACTAACATTACTGCAGTGTTCTGACAATGAATATACATTACCTCCAGCCAGGATGTCATGTGTATTCAGAATCCTGTCACTTCTGTGGCGTCTCTGTGAGATTTACAGCAAGGCAAGCGTAATCTCGCGAGATTACGATGCAAACTGTCATTTAAAACGAGATTACGTTTGCCTTGCTGGAAATCTCACAGAAAAGATTCAGAAGTGTCAGGATTCTGAATACACATGACGTCCTGGCTGGAGGAAATTTATATTCATTATCAGGACACTGCAGTAATGTTAGTGTTTGTGTATGGGGCTGCACATAGCGATATAGATATATCGCTAGTGCAGTGTAAATGAATGGAGAGAAGTGTATGACGCTGATTGGTGAGTGATGTAGCATAGAATAGGCGATTTTACGCAACACACGCTTCAGCACTCGGGGGCCTCGCTCTGTGAGTTTGTGCGGTCTACTGCTTTATGGCTCAGCTGTTATTACTCTTAGACACTTCCACTTCACAATAAGGCTGGGTTCACACGAGCATGTTATGTCCGTAAAGGACGGAACGTATTTCGGCCGCAAGTCCCGGACCGAACACACTGCAGGGAGCCGGGCTCCTAGCATCATACTTATGTATGACGCTAGGAGTCCCTGCCTCTCCGTGGAACTACTGTCCTGTACTGAAAACATGATTACAGTACGAGACAGTTGTCCCGCAGCGACAAATGCAAAAGAACGGACATGTTCCATAATTTTCGGAACATTTGTACGGCACGGACACCCATCCGTAGCGCTACGGAAAGGTATCCGCGTTCAATGAAAGTGAATGGGTGCATTTTTGCAACTTACATTCTACAATATTGAGTGAAACATTCAAAATGAATAGAAGATTTTTCAAAAGCAAGTCATTTATCGCAGTCCATATTACTGCACAAACCTGAAGAATAGAAGCTTGCTGAGGACATTGTGTTCCTATTCATTTACTGCATAAATAAGTGTTAGATACGCCTTGATATAAAAAAAATATATATAACCAACTCAGGCCTTTGAAAGGAATCTTTTCTTGCACTCCACTCATTCAAAAGGAAGGCATCTATTGTGTTACATATGTGCTAAGAAAAGAATGGATTCCACTTCAGGCCTACAGGTACATCTGGCCCCAGTGCAAAATCCCGTAACAGGGCCTCCCCAGTTATCACGTGTATTTTATAATACTGTTCTCCTCATATGGGCAGAGGGACCTTTTAGGCACTCTCAGGCTCCTGGGCCAAAGTGCAACTGAGATCTCTGTACCCCCTATAAGTATGCTAATGTAAATTTGCATTACTGTAGCAGTACTACTCTGTAAGCACTTTTATGTGATTATTTTATTATTACTGATTTGTGGAGGCACAAATTCAATGATAGTTCTGTGAGGTTGGCTTTTCCGTGTTGATGTTATTACCCTGCTGGCACTACCAATCTGCCTACACTACCATATGGACATTGCAATGAGGAATATCTGCATAGTGACACCACTGTCTAGATAGCGTGTGTTCTCAGTGGGGAGACAGTCTGCCAATGACCCTTTGGAAAACGGCATTGTCATTGGCATTACTAGCTCAGGTACCACTTAGAGAACAATATATTGAGATTAAAAGCAATGATTTTATAGGGGTTGGAGCTGCAGCTTACATCTAAAAATGTTTACTAAACTGTGTGCTTTTATGCCTCCATGAGGCAGGCTCCATTACTGTGGCACCCAAAAGCTGGCCACCAGCAGATACTCTCTGGGGACTGGGGATACACTAGAGTTTTTTTTCTAATAAAACTGGGACTGGCATTATCTATAGTGGGGGTTCTATCTGTAGGGGGGGGGTCATCTATATGTTGGCCACTATATACAGGGGGGTCTATATGTGGGGATGTGGGGCACTATCTACAGGGGTAGTCTATATCTGGGGCACTATCTACAGGGGGTCTATATGTGGGGATGTAGGACACCATATACAGGGGGGTCTATATGTGGGCCACTATATACAGGGGTGGTCTATATGTGGGTATGTGGGCCACTATCTACAGGGGGAGTCTATATGTGGGGATGTGGGCCACTATATACAGGGGGTCTATATGTGGGCCACTATCTACAGGGGGGTCTATGTGTGTGGATGTGGGGCACTATCTACGGGGGGGGGGTCTATATATGGGCCACTATCTACAGGGAGGTCTATTATGTGGGGCACTATCTACAGTGTGGTCTATATGTGGGGCACTATATACAGGGGGAGCTTTATGTGAGACAATATACAGAGGTGGGGTATATGTAGAGCACTATCTATGGGGGAGCTATTTTTTAGGGCACTTTCTATAGGGGTGGGCTATATGTGGGACACTATATACAGGGGTGGGTTATCTGTGGGGCACTAGCTAAGGGGTGGCTATATGTAGGGCACTGTCTACTGGAGTCGGCGCTATATGTGGGACACTATATACAGGGGGAGCTATATGTGAGACTATCTACAGAGGTGGGCTATACGTGGAGCACTATCTATAGCAAAAGCTATATGTAAGGCAGAACGGTGGCTCAGTGGTTAGCACTATTGCCTTGCAGCTCTGGAGTCCATATGTAGGCACTATCTACAGAGGGTTGTATGTGAGACACTATCTACAGGGGCTTCTATGTAGGGCACTATCTACAGAGGCTCTATGGGGGTCACTATCTACAGGAGGCTATGGGGGCACTATCTACAGGGGGCACGTTGTGTTCGTGTGTGTGACAGCGTATGGTATTATTATACTCAGGGACACAGTGTATGGCGCTGTTATAATCAGGGACACAGTGTATGGCGCTTTATTATATTTAGGGGTGTTGAGAATTTTAACTTTGTTTATAGGTGAAGAAATTTTTCAAAGTGAGAAGCTAAAGACATCTAAGCGTAAAACTGCAGAAATGGGTCATGGCCGGGAGAAATCCATCATAGATGTCTGGACCGGAAGGAGAAGAAAAGAACTAGAATCTAAGACGTCACTGGTGAGTCTCTTAATGTAAATGTTTATTCTGCCTCTAATCAGTACTGTAGTCACTGTATGATCTGCAGTGAGATGATGGGTGGTATGATTATTTTTTTGTGAAACAGCATCTCCCAGCATATCCTCACCATTGTTCAGGTCATGCTGGGAGCTGTAATTTTATGCCGTACAAACCTATACGGCAGGGGTTGCACTAAATTGAGCTGTATTTGTTCTGGTGTTGTATATATGTACTGAGCTTGGTTCTGGGGATGTATTTATGTACTGAGCTTGGTTCTGGTGCTGTATTTATGTACTGAGGTTGGTTTGAGTACTGTATTTATGTACTGAGGTTGGTTCTGGTGCTCTATATATGTACTGAGCTTTGTTCTGGTGCTGTATATATGTACTGAGCTTGGTTCTGGTGCTGTATATACGTACTGAGATTGGTACTGGTGCTGTATTTATCTATTAAGGTTGGTTCTAGTGCTGTATTTATGTACTGAGGTTTGCTCTGGTGCTGTATTTATGTACTGAGGTAGGTTCTGGTGCTGTATTTATGTACTGAGGTTGGCCATAGTGTTGTATTTATGTACTGAGGTTGGTTCTGGTGCTGTATATATGTAATGAGCTTGGTTCTCTTGCTGTATTTATGTACTGAGCTTGGTTCTAGTGCTGTATATATGTCAGAGCTTTGTTCTAGTGCTGTATTTATGTACTGAGGTTGGTTCTGGTGCTGTATATATGTAATGAGCTTGGTTCTCTTGCTGTATTTATGTACTGAGCTTGGTTCTAGTGCTGTATATATGTCAGAGCTTGGTTCTAGTGCTGTATTTATGTACTGAGGTTGGTTCTGGTGCTGTATATATGTAATGAGCTTTGTTCTCTTGCTGTATTTATGTACTGAGCTTGGTTCTAGTGCTGTATATATGTCAGCTTGGTTATAGTGCTGTATTTATGTACTGAGGTTGGTTCTGGTGCTGTATGTATGTACTGAGCTTGGTTGTGGTACTGTATATATGTCAGAGCTTGGTTCTAGTGCTGTATTTGTGTACTGAGGTTTGTTCTGGTGCTGTATGTATGTACTGAGCTTGGTTATGGTACTGTATATATGTCAGAGCTTGGTCCTGGATCTGTAATTATATAGGATATATTTATAATAACATAATTGCAGGGCAGATGGAATTGTTCTCAATTCATTGTATATTTAATGGGAATCTGGCTGGTAGTTTTAACCCCTTGAACTGCCACCATGCGGTAATACATGACCTGACAATATTTCCAAACATTCCCTTGTATGTTTATTTCAGATGCAGCAAAATCTTTAAAATTCACTTTTAAAACGGCGCACACTATATACTAATTACTCATTAGAGGGTCATGGGGCGGTGCCGCTATCCTAAAGTCACATACTCCTGCCTCCAAACCCACCTTTCCATGTTTGAGTGACAACTCCCTGGCTGATACAACTTTCTCGGATGAGCCATTGCCTTGTGGCACTATACACAAGGGGGTGCTGTGTGGCACTATACACAAGGGGGGGCTGTGTGGCACTACTGTATACACAAAGGGGGGCTGTGTGGCACTATACACAAGGGGGAGCTGTGTGGCACTATACACAAGGGGGGGGGGCTGTGTGGCACTATACACAAGGGGGGAGCTGTGTGGCACTATACACAAGGGGGAGCTGTGTGGCACTATATGCATCGGGGAACTGTATGGCACTATTTACAAGGGGGAGGGCTGTGGCTCTATCTACAGGGGGCTGAGTGTGGCGCTATCTACAAGGGGCTGTGTGTGGCACTATCTACTAAGGGGGCTGTGTGTGGCACTATCTACTAATGGGGGGGCTGTGCTGTACTATTTACTAAGGGGGGGGGGCTGTGTGGCACTATATACAAGGGAGGGGGACTGTGTGGCACTATACAGTGGGAGCTGTATAGCGCTATATACAGTGGGGGCTTTATGGCTATATCTACAGGGGGGCTGTATGGCACTATCTACAAGGGGAGGTGGGGGCGCTATCTACAAATGGGGTGTGACACTGTCTATAGGAGGGGCTATATAGCTCTGTCTACAGGAGGGCTGTGTGGCACATTCTACAGGGGACACTATTTATAAGTGTCCCCTGCTTGTGGCACCCGGGGCGGGGGCCCGGTCAAGAGTTTGCTATGGGGCCCAGTCTTTCCTAGTTACGACCCTGGCTGGGACCCGCATCTATCAGACATATATTGCATATCCAGTGGCTATAACATAAATGTCTAAGATAGGAATACCCCTTTATATTTATTTTGTTATTGTCCTTTTGTAATTAGTAGCTGTCACATGTTTATATCCTTAATCATTCATTGGTAATACAGACCTTACTAGATAGTTTTCTTCTGAAAAGATGAGAAAGATTCTTGGAATCCTTAAAGGAACAGTGTCACCACAAAATTTGTTTTAATATGTTAAAGATGTTAGTGCTTTATTAAAAACGTTTGGATTAATTTGTGTGTTTGTGTGTTACTTTTTCTTATTTTTACACTTTTTCTTCCCTATGGGGGCTGCCTTTTTTTTTCCATTTCTGTATGTGTCGATTAACGACACATACAGACATGGAATACGGCAGCTCCAGTCCAATAGGGACTGCGAACGGGGCCCGTTCCATCCACTAACATGTACGCCGCTGTGTGGGAACGGCGCATGCGCCGCTCCCACACAGTTCAATTTGAAATGCGCGCCGTCCGGCGCCATTTTCCTGTGGACCGGAAGTCGCGGCCGGACAGTAAGATTACTACTTCCGGTCGCGGCTTCCGGACTTGTGCACATGGAGCAGCGGCAGCAGACGGAGCGGATGGACCGGAGGGAGCGGCGGCGACTGGAGCAGGTAAGGGATTTCTATGTATGTTTGTGTTTCAGTGTGTGTTTACTACTGTATGTAAACCTTCTACACTGTGTGTTAGCTCAAAAAATGGCGACACACAGTGTAGGAGGTTAGACCGTTCAAACCCCTCGTTTCTCCCGGCACTAGCCAGGATAAAGGAGGGGGGGATGCTGAGAGCTCACTAGAGCGAGGGCTTTTTACCCAATTTTGCAGCATAAAGCAATGTGTTTGCTTTACCACATGCAATGCTGCAATTTTGGGAATGGCTCCATCTAGTGACCAGCAATGGGAAATATTATAAATTAGAATCCAATTGAATCCAATTTATAATATTTCCTGACTCGTGAAAAAAAAATTAGAACAATGTTTAATCACCTATACACTAATTGTTTAACTAAAAAAACAAAACACATGTTTTGCTGGCAACACATTCCCTTTAATTGCTGATTAAAGTGGGAATTTACGGCCTAAACAGGTTTTTAAATCTGCCTGACAAGTATTAACCATGTCTCAGAGGTTTTATTGCATAACATGCACTAAATGGAACTATTTTGTAATGTTTTTTATGATGTGTGAAACAACCATTAACATTTACAGTTGCTAAAAGCTGGATTCCTCATAAATACAATGCAGAGAATGTACGTATCTCTACAGCAGGGGCTTTGTTGGGAGTTCTCATGGTTTCAGAGGATGCTGTGACTAGCGTTACTACAGCAATTTGAGCTCTACATTAGGCCTTATCCACACAAAAGTATTAAACGTCCGTGTGATGACCGTTGAAACAACGGCCGTTACACGGACCTATATAATTCAATGTGGCCGTTCCCACGGCCGTTGTTTCAACGGACCGTGTGAAGGGTCCGTGAGAACATAGGACATGTCCTATTTTTTCACGCTTCACGCATCCCTCCATAGACTGTAGTCTATGAGGGATGCTTGATATCGCATCCCGCAGCGCAGAGCACGGATGCACCTCGGACGTGAAAAACGTCTGTTTCTCACATCCGAGATGCGCAACACACGTGTGAATCAGTCTTAGTGAGAGAGCTGGATAAAACACACAATATAAAGCACATTTAATAGCACAGCTAAAGTCTTTTTTGTTGTTTAACACCAGAAGATGTTTTATATTGCGCCCCTTTTTCCACGACACCTGTATTACACAGACTGGAGGCAACAGTTTTTTAATTATGCAGCAGTTGCAACGTACACATAATACATAGTAGCCAGAATTTAACCCCTTTGGGACTGAGCCATTTTTTTCTTTTTCATTTTTCACTTCCCGCTTTCCAAGAGTCATAACTTTTTTATTTTTCCATCAATAGAGCGGTGTGAGGGCTTATGTTTTGTGGGAGGAGTTGTAGATTCTTTTAGTACCATTTATAGTTCCATATAATGTACTGGGAAACGTAATTTTTTTTATTTGCGGGCTGATGTTTGTTTTTACAGCTTTCACTGTGCGGTAAAAACGACAACTTATCTTTATTCTGCGGCTCAATACGATTATGGTGATACCAAGTTTATATAGTTTTTTTTAATATTTTACTACTGTTATTGATAAAAAACTTTTTGTTAAAAAAAAAATGTTTTGTGTCGCCACATTCTGAGAGCTATAACTTGTTAATTGTTTTACCAATTTAGCGGTGCGAGGGCTTATTTTTTGCGGGACGAGCTGTAGGTTTTATCGGTACCATTTTTTGGTACGTAGAACTTTTTGATCACTTTTTATTAATTTTTTTTAGATCTAAGTTGACCAAAAAACTGTGATTTTGGCGGTTTAAGTTTTCATTTTTTACGGCGTTCACCGTGCGCATTAAATAATGCTATATTGTAATAGTTCAGCCTTTTACGGATGCAGTGATACCAATTTTGTTTACTTTTTTTATTTTTTACTTTAGTTTAGGGGAATAATGGAAAAGATTTTTTTTTTACCTTTAATACTTTTTTTTTCACTACTAAAAACTTATTTTCACATACTTTATTAGGCCCCCTAGGGGACTTGAACCAGCGATCGTTAGATCACTGATACAATACACTGCAATACTAATGCATTGCAGTATATAATCATTTTTACAGGCTTCTGCTAAGTAGAGGCTTAGCAGAGGCAGAGTGAAGGCAGCCCTTGGGGCCTTCAATAGGCACCTGGGCTGCCATGACAACCGTCATCACACCCCGATCTAATTGCAGGGGGGGCGATAAGCTGTCGGAGGGGGCCTCCCTCCTCTTTTCAACTCCTCAGATGCTGTGGTGGGGATTGACCGCAGCTTTTGAGGGGTTAAATAGCCCAGAATGGCGCGATCAATGCTCCTGGCTGTTAGTCCCAGGTGTCCGCTGTAAAATACAGCCCACACCTGCAGCAAACGGAGCGCAGTGTGCCACGTTTTATAGTCTCCCTAAGGTGGATAAGGGAATAGACCCCCTTAAATGCCACCCAATTGTGTTGGGGATTGATAATCTATTTAAAAATGCTAGCCTATACGTCGATAAAATCCTCAGACTGTATGTGATGCCCTCCCGTCCTACGTGAGGGACGCTATGGACGTACTGAGAAAATTGGTGGACATTAGATGTGATACCAACGTATGGTTGGAATCCTTGGATGTTGACACTCTCCACAGCTCTATACCCCATAATCATGGGTGTAGAGCTGTAGAGTACTTTCTGAGTGAGAGAGGGACACAATACCAGGCCCACAATTAATTTGTTGTTAGCCTTTTGAAGTATGTGGTCAAACACGATTTCTTTATGTTTGGATGGAAAATTCTTCCACCAGCTCTAAGGGGTGGCTATGGGTAGTCCATGTCCCCCTTCTCTGCCAACCTCTATCTGGGCTGGTGGGAGAAGATAATAGTCTTAGATGAGGGTATGGAGAGATGGACGTCATTGATTTTCTCATGGTTGAGATTTATCGATAACGTCCTGATTCTGTGGACAGGATCAAAGGAGGAATTCATCAAATACGTGGCTATTTTGAATGTGAATGAGATGGATAGAATACTACAAGCGTATTGGGGGATCTTGAAGCCTGACCCCGATATTGGGGGTCTGAATGGAAATGTGCCCTCGTTGACATACAGGAGGAGAAGGAACATCAGGGATCGACTAGTACACAGCCATCTACAACCACAAGTACAGATGTCATGGTTAATGAGTGGAACAAAGGGGACTTTTAAATGTGATTCATGTAGGTCATGTGAATCCATACTGTGCAGCTAAAGCTTATCTAGCAACATCACAGGGAAGTCGTATTAAAATAGATCCTTCATAAATTGCAAGTCCACGGGAGTCCTCTACCTCATAACATGTGGCTGTAAGCATCAATATGTAGGGAAGTCGATTAGAGCGTTTAGAAGGAGGATTAGGGACCACATTGGCGACTTCAGAGGATAAAGGATACTCCGGTGGCAGGTGTGGGAATGTACACGGCTATTCTCAAATTCCAGGGTATTGCGCAGATACGACCATCGGTGAGGGCTGGTAACCTGGATAAGAGGATCCTACAAAAAGAAGCCCAATGGATCTTTCGCATGCAAACTCCTAAACCTGTTGGCTTAGATGAACACATTTCACATACATGTTTCCTTCTGCCATTAAAGCTAGCATTATCGGAACACGATAGGAGAGTATCTTTAACTGGGCCTATAATAGGCCACAGTTCTCTTATGAGGATGAAACTATTGTCGATATTACATAGTATATCATGAGGATTATCACTATGACTTTATATGACAGAGGTTCTCACTGATATTTAAATGGATTGTTATTTGTACAATGGTCTATTTACCATTGTTGCTAAGGAACTGTTAGCTTATATTTGTACTATTTTTGATAGCCATGTACTCTAAAGTACGCTCATTGACTGGTATCTGTATTGGTGTAGATGGCTAGGTACGTTTCATGGATTGCTTTCTACAGTAGATGCTGTATTGGTCTCCCATGTAGTGTTGTGTGTGGGCCACCTCAAGCTCCCCAGGTTACTAGGGACTCTTGTCGTCACCACATGGGGATTGGCTGTAGGTTGGGGGCACTATCTGGTCTGTGACGTCAGCAGTGACATTAGCGGGCCAGGGTTGGCCGCTGACCGATGCGTCATCACCCAGTGGGAGGGACCTAGCTTATTTATGTCCAGCATCACATGTACGGCCAGCTGACTAGTGCCGTGCATACGCCGGGAGACTGTAGAGCACAAAAACAGTGTTCACCGGCGAAGAGGTGTAAACAAATAAATAAATAAATGTGACCCCTGATGATGCAATCTAGAAACTAGAGGAAATGCGTGTAGGTATCGCGGCTGACCGCATATAGGACGCGATACCTACACGCATATCCTATATGCAGTCAGCCGCGATACTTACACGCTCTGATTATAAACAAGCCATAATTTGCAACAAGTGCTTGATGAAGGTCATAACTTGACCAAAACTTTGCGCATGCATATTGGCATATATAAATAAAAAGATTTAAGAATTTCACTCCCATCTGGTGTGCCCAGTACTTCTTTTGCTAAACATATAGGATTGGGCCCATATTCGTGCACCCACTACTACCTAGTGCTGTCTGAACCCCTGTCAAGAAAATGTATTTAGTTAGGGATTTATTTTGCACACCCCTTGACAGTTTAGGGGGTTATTTAAATATCGGACTCCAAAATAACGGCACCGATATCTAAATAACGGAGGAAGATAGGGTTTGTACAGCCTTCCCCATTACATGCTGCACTCAGCTCCACATGTATGGGGAGGTGAAAGGTTCTCATTGAGTATCATATCATAATGTTACTCGCCTTGCCTGGCTCCAGCGAAAAGTCCTAGTCGGCAGCTGTGGCTCCTGCTCCTAATATAACTAATGGCAGCCTATTTAAAGGGGCATAAGCATGCTGGGCCTTGCCTGCAGATCTAGGTACATCCATTGTTTGGCTAATGTTCCTATTGATATTTGATTTTGTTAATGACCCTGATCCAAACCGTGAAATCGACCTTGTTCCTGGACTACGCTGCTGTCTCGCCCTTTGGATTTTTCACTTGGTCCTGTGGTTTTACTCCTGGTATCGACTCCTGGCCTGAGTCCTGACTACGGTTCTGTCTCATCCTCAGACTTGCCACTTCTTGACTACTAATCCGTTGACAACCCCTGCTACGTACTTGACTGCGCTACAGCGCAACCGCTCTCCAAACGGTGACTATTCTAGGGATCGTCACCTTGGAATCTGACAAGGAAAGCCCATACCACATTGTGGAGGTTAAGGTCAAATTCAGATGATCGTAGTATCCGTCTGTGTGACGAACGTTAAAACAACGGCCGTCACACGGACAAATGTATTTCAATGGGGTCGTTCACACGACCGTTGTTTCACGTCCGAGTTTGCAGTCGGTCGTGTGAATCCGGCCTAAAGGTGATGATCAGCGAGTTTTCTTAGACTACACACCTGAGTCTAGCCAGCGCCAAATCGACTGCAGCTTAGAGGATCCACTTCTCTATCTAGAAATGTAACACTTATCATATATATAGACAGGACCGGGCATGGCACAGGACGCATCACTCCAGCAGGTGGAAGGGGCGCTGCGCTGGCTCCCTTCCCCTGCTTGTTTCAGAAGCGCCAGGGCTTGGTGACTCAGCAGCTGCCTTTCCGTAACGGTCTCCCCCGATGGCCAGCGGCGCGATGCCACATTCAATGGTATCTGCATCCTCAGGATGGAGATACTATTGAACACTATAGCACTATAGCAGAGCAGGGAGGTATCACTGTAGCTCCCTGAAGGAACGGAATCCCTGTGTGATGGGGGATTCTGCTCCTGGACGGAGCACTTGATGTTTCTGTCCATATACAGACAGTGACATCCGGGGCAACTGAGGTGGGGGATTAGGGCACTGTCTACATGAAGGCTGTATGGCACAGTCTACAGGGGGGGCACTATCTACAGGGGGGCTGTGTGTGGCAGCCAGGAGAGTTGGGCATTATACTGTGTGGAGGCCACTAAGCAGACATTATATTGTATAGGGGCACTACAAATGGCAATATACTGTGAGTGGCAATTATGGGGCATAATACTGTATGGGCACAATGAGAGGACAAAATACTGTGTCCTTGAAGGGGTTATAATATATTATCTTATTAAATATTATTATTATTATACTATATGTGGGCACTAAAGGGGCATTATACTGTGTGGGGGCACTATATAGGGCATTATTCTGTTGGGGGCACTATACTTTTTTATGGGGCATTTATTTTATGATGGGATGGGGAGCCGAAAGATAATTTTGCACGGGGTGCCATCTATCCTAAGGCCGGCCCTGTATAAACAGTTATCATGTAAACAGAATTGTGACATGAGTGTACCTTATCTACTATTTGTACACAAACATTACGAATGCTTGGGAATTCCCTTTGCCCTTACTTTTCGCCTTGGACTCATTATAGTGCCATTGCCCTGAAAGACTGATCATAACTCAATAGAACATTCCAAGGCCTGTGGCTCAAGGTTGAGGAGCTTTCCTATTGTCAATGGTACACATTTAAACAATGTGTTTATCATATTTTTACACCTACTAAGCTAATTACACAGCTCTCAGCTGAGAAACGCATCCCCAGAGCAGATTTGCACATATTAGGATGCAATGCAGCGTAATCTGAAATCCAGAGATGTCCGACTGTGTTACAAACAGCAGGCTTGTTATCTCCTAGCTATTAGTCAGCAGCTAGACTACAAGGATATAAAATGACTGACACAATTGACTGAGTGTGGGTATAAAAGTGGGGGTAGGCCACAGCTTTTATTATAGCATGGAGGGAAAAAACCTTGTCGGCAGCTAACACCGGAAGATCTTGATCTTGTTGAAAATAACCGTCACCTCGCGTGCCCCGCCACCGCTGTCGCGGTGGGCACGTCTTAGTTGGTACGGCAGGTGACTGTTCTCCCATCGTCCCTAGCCTTAACGGACAAGGTCCCTCCACACCGCCAGCTGTGACTAGGAACAAAGAAACAAAGGGACAAGATGAGTAATATACAAATTACACGTATAACATACCTGTCAAAACGTCAAGTTAAATACAATAACATAATTGAAGTTGAACAGAAGAAACCACAATGTTACTTTACAACGATACAAGCCCTTAAAACAACTTTTGGGGCGGGCGGGGGTTTCCTTCCAAGGTCCAGAGGGGAGTCAAAGAGGAAGTGACTCCCCTGTGTAACACCATTTCTATGGGTGGGATGGCCCACCCAGAATCCTGCTAAAAAACCCACCCTACCTAGGGAACAGACTGCTGAGTAAATCCCTTAAGGGGACATACCCTATAGTCACCAGCTCCCAGGCTTAAACAGCATGGGGGCTGTGAGACTACAGGGATATAAATGGATGGTCTATCTTCCCCTAAATGACTGACACAAGAGACTGAGTTTGGGTATAAAAGTGGGGGTAGGCCACAGCTTTTATTATAGCATGGAGGGAAAAAACCTTGTCCGCAGCTAACACCGGAAGATCTTGATCTTGTTGAAAATAGCCGTCACCTCACGTGCCTCGCCACCGCTGCCGCGGTGGGCACATCTTAGTTGGTACGGCAGGTGACTGTTCTCCCACCGTCCCTAGCCTGAACGGACAAGGCCCCTCCACACCGCCACAGGAGTGAAATGTACCCCTATACTGCGCTCCTACCCCTACCAGCCAAAAGGAAAAGCACCCTATCAATTGCATCCTGAAGGCCTGACAGAAATGTCATGATATGTCATTTAGATGGACACCATCCTGTAACATCAAACCCTAGTTATCCCCTTCCAATTGGCGATGACGTATGACCACTCCTCCTCTGGACCTAGCATGCCGAGACACCCGCATGTTGACCATACGTCTCGCCCTTTCAATGGGCAAATGATTGCGAGCAACATTCCACAGTACCCTGGGGACTATCTGTGACCACACTATGACCAATTCCGGAAAAAATGTGGCAAAATGGTCGAAATCAGCCCTTATGACAGAAATGAGTTCCGCCACCCTAACAGAACATAGGTCGCTCCCTCCAGCATGCACGACCAGAACTGCCAGTCCATGCGTAACCTTGCTCAAGGCGACCACTTCCGGGCGGCACAAGGATGAAGAGAGCTTAAAAATGGACAACCAAGAGCCCTGCCCATCTATGTCAGTTTTTGAACGATTAACCCTGACAGAATCAGGTAGCAAAACTACATCCTCGCTGAAGAGGCCCGCTACCCGCATGCGCAAAGGGTAATCTAACTCACCTACTGTATATGCAAAGCGCCAAAGAATGCTAACATAAAAGCACACTGAAACAATAAACCCTCGTACAAGGACGCGCAGGTTTCCTCCGTGCTATCTACTAGCCGCTGCAATAATGAAAAGGAAACCGGCAGGGCGCTCGCGAGCTGCTAACCAAGATGGCCGCATGCTGAGGTAGCTCCGCGACTCCTGGGCACAACAGCTACAAAAAGCTAATATTCCAGGTGAATCCCCTCGCTCTCTTACCCTTCTTCTCCTTCCGGAGGATCTTCTGCCTGGATTGTTCATGGTTCGGAAGAGTGTGGTGGGGCGAAAGGACTTGAAACCACCGGAGTCCTCCGTCCCTGCCCCCCCCCCCGCCTGAGATTGCAACTTCGCCCGCCATGTCGACCGTCTCTGAAGACGAACTACAGGCCTCGCCTGAGCTCATCGCAGGCTCCCAAGAGGACGGTTCACAGCTACCCGAACCCCAGTTCACCACCAGAGATGCCTCTCTGCTGCAGAAATGTAAACAGCTCTTACAGCAAGAATTGCAACTTACCGCCTCTAAGCTGTCGAGAGATCTTACCTGAGAGATACGCGAACTGGGAGCCAGGACGAACATCCTGGAAACTAAGATGGACGACACCATTGAAGTTCTGAACGTGCACAATGCCGAATTTGATTCGATGAGAGCAGACCTGGATTCTACAATGCTTCGTCTGGAGGATTTCGAGAATCGTGCACAGCAGGGGAATCTCTGGATACGAGGTCTGCCCGAGACCTACGAGGACCTTAACTCTTCTATTACAGCTCTATTCCAAGAGCTGGCACCGGGTCTCCCAATAGACAGGCTGGAGATGGACCGGGTCCATAGGTCGCTCAGCCATAAGCGTCAGGATGGCAAGCCACGAGATATAGTGGTGAAACTCACCTACTATGCCACCAAAGAAACCCTGTCCCAGAAGGCCAGAGCTGCATCAAACCTTACGTTTCAGGGCCACGAGTATCAAATTTTTGCTGATCTTTCCCCGATCACCATACAGAAATGGCGGAACATGAGAAACCTGCTGGCTGTTCTACAAAATCGCCAGATCAGATATCGCTGGGGATATCCCTTCAAGCTCCAATTCTCTCTGGATAACAAATATTATTCGGCTAGCTCGGCAGACGAGCTTAAGCAAATTTTGGTCACCCTGCAGCTTTTACCGGCAGACGCCGACCGCTCGAATCAACTTTCTCAGGCACGCCGAGACGGGCCGCTGCTGCGTCCCATTTGGAACAAGGTGCCTCCCCGCAGACCGCCTGGGAGGTCTGGAGCCGTTTCTGATGTCCAAGACGATCCCGGCTGATGGATGAGTACTTTTAGCGTGTTTCACCCAGTGTATTGGCTCACCTGCAGCGGAGACTGATCTATGTTCTGAAGAGTGGGCTGCCATGGAAACCATGTTTTGCTGTCTCTGGAATAAGTTTGCCGTTTAACTGAATGTAATGTATATTAACCTGGTACTAACCCTCTCCTCTTTCCTCCATTAATGTGGTTGCCATTTTTCTGTCCTGCCGGCCAGACATGCTTTGCCTTGCTTTTTGGCGGCACTGTGTGTATGGCCCGCAGGGGATCAGCCTGAGCTATAATTTGATGCTATTGATACTGACCGGGGTGGAGACCCGGTTCCTGGCTGTGTCGTGGCGGCCTGACTCTCGCCGCCTCATGAATTTGGGGTGGCGGGGGTCGGACATGCTATCCCGCAGCCTCTGTTATTGTGTTATTGTGTTATATTTAATATGATACCCTGTTGTACTGACCGACAACCGTGTTTCACTCTTTATGGACACGAACCTGGGCAGGCCCGATCCGCCATTTTGTGCGGACTACTTGCGGAGATCGTTGTTCCCCCCAGCTGAGCTGGTGTTTAGGCGGATGTCATTTCTTAGTCCGGCGTGTCGGGTAAGCCCGGCCCTGCCTTATGCTGTCCGGAGCGGGGACTTGATTCTTGACCGTGGTGCGGCCTGCCTGTCACTCACCACCCCAAGGTCAGGGGTGGTGGGTGCCGGGCATGCGGTCCCGCGGCAAGTAACATAGTGCGGTAGGTTATATTCTACTGCACGGAATGACAGCCATGTTTAACTTTTACTATATGATTGTAAGTGCCTCGGCGTGCTTGATCCGCCATCTTATTTGGGACAGAATCTTCTGGGATATTATTGTTCTCTTCCCTCTGTCCACATCCCCTTGTTCGTCCTCCCCTCTCTGTCATGACAAAGCTTTTGGGTTCGCCTCAACGGATTGCCGTTACCACACCTTTGTGCCCAGGTGTTGGCGACCCCAGACTATATCAGTAGTACCCCCCGTGCTACTGTCCACCCTTTTCTTGACCGATTTTCGGGTACTTTCTTTCTCTAGATTTTCAAATGCATATTTGTTTCTATACCCCTTTTTACTTAATTAGTTTCTCCCACCCCTCTCTTTCTGCCCCTTCTTTCCCTTTCCCCCTGTCGGTCAGAGCTCACTACAAAATTACTAGACCCTTTATATTGCTACCTCCGCCTTGAAAATAATCTCTCATAATGTCCAAGGCTTCAATTCCCCACACAAACGATCAAAGGCATTTCATTTCTATAAAGCCTGTAATGCGGACATTGTCTGTCTCCAGGAAACCAGATTCTCTGTCACCTCCAGACCACGATATCTCAGCGCACACTTCCCTGTTTTCCATGGCGCATATGCTCATGAAAAGCGACGTGGGGTAGTTATTGCCTTCAGAAAGAATCTCCCTTTTATTTGTAACACGGAAATTCTTGATCCTACTGGTCGTTATGTGATTCTTGTTGGCACTCTATTTGACGTAGAAGTGACCTTAGTGGGATATTACGGACCAAATGATTTCCAAACAGGGTTTTTTTCTCACTTATTTAAATTGATAGATGCTAATCATAAGGGCTTATTAGTGGTCATGGGCGACTCAAATCTGGTAATCAACCCCTCTATAGATAAATCCCCGGCCCGACCTCATCCACACCTCAAACTCCTTCATCTACGTTTAGCGACATGTTACGCACACATGATCTCCAGGACCTGTGGAGGGAACTCCATCCCAATACAAAAGATTTTACTTTCTACTCCAACCCCCACTCCTCTTTCAGTCGCATTGATCACATATTCACGTCTCAGCGTTCATTACCACTATGCTCCGCAGCAAAGATACTTAGCACACCCTGGTCTGACCACAACCCTGTTGAAGTCTCCTTCTCTTCTCTAGTCCCACGGGGGCTCTCCTTTAATTGGCGCCTAAACGACTCCCTTTTAACGTCCAAAGATTCATTAGCAGAGATTGAAGTTGCTGTTAAGGAATACTTTGACTTGAACGTGGGTTCCACGTCATCGCCGATTATACTATGGGAAGCCCATAAAGCCACCTTGCGGGGGGTTCTCATTAGGATGGGGTCCATTAAAAAGAAAAACAGTTAAAAGAAGATAGCAGATTTATACCGAACGTTAGATCAAAAAGAAAATGCTTGGAAACAGACTCCTTCGCTAGCTAATAAAGCTTCAGTTGAGGCCACCAAATTAGAGCTCAATCTTTTATTAACGGAACAGGCTGAACATAAACTACGATGGTCCAAACAGCGCTATATCTCGCAAAGCAATAAACCAGGTAAACTTTTAGCTCGCCAGCTGCGAGTTCCCGTTGCGCCAAAAGAACCTATTAGATTGTGGACAGCCTCCGGCATAATAACAGCGGACCCCAATAAGATTGTCTCCCAATTTCAAAATTTCCTTTCCAAATCGTACTCATCCCCTCCACCTTTTGACCCCTTGAAAGCTGAAGGCCTTTAGCCAATCTGATCTTTCCGGGCATCACCCCGCCAATCTCGATGCCTTGGAGGCTGAGATATCTGAGATGGAAGTCCAGGCGGCTATCAAGGAGTTAAAACCTACTTAATCTCCTGGTCCAGATGGTTTCTCCCCACTATACTACAAAAAACTCTCCCCGCTTCTAACCCCGTATTTAACCCAACTCTTTAATACTGTCAGAACTGGCACGACCCTTCGGGCTCCAACCCTGACGGCCCATATTGCAATGATCCCCAAACCTCAAAAAGACGCTCTTCAAATTACTAATTACAGGCCAATATCCCTCCTGAACACCGATATAAAGATTTTAGCAAAAATTCTGGCGACTAGAGTCAACCGCTTCCTTGACGGGATTATTCATGGAGACCAGGCAGGCTTTGTCCCTGGCAGACAAACAAGCGATTGTACCAAGAGAGTTATATCCCTGGTCCACCTGGCACGCAAGAGAAATGTGGCTTCAATGCTCCTTTCGCTCGACATTCAAAAAGCCTTTGATACAATATCCTGGTCTTACATGGATTTTGCCTTGGGGAAGTGGGGTTTTGGTAGCCACTTTATGTCATGGGTGCACGCCCTCTATTCTGACCCTACTGCCAAAGTTTGTTACGCGGGTTATCAGTCTGCTTCTTTTCCTATTGAAAGGGGCACCAGACAAGGATGCCCTCTATCCCCTATTCTATTTATCCTAGCACTTGAACCCCTAGCTATGATGATTCGCCAAAATCCGAACATCAGAGGTCTGGAGTTAGGGGGCGTGCAACACAAATTGTCCCTCTTCGCTGACGATATGCTACTTATGCTCTCCCAACCCCTTGTCTCCCTTCCTAACTTAATGCAAACTCTATCAGATTTCGCTTCAATCTCTGGACTTGCTATAAACCCCACAAAATCCATCGCACTAAACATTAACCTATCACAGCAAACCCTGCACTCATTACGAAGCCATTTCCCCTTTCAATGGGCCGGACACTCACTGAATTACCTAGGTATTCATTTGACCCCTTCTTACGATCAGCTGTATTCCGCTAACTACCCCTCCCTTATTCGCTCTCTAACATCCTCGATGACATCCTGGCAATCCACCTATCTATCCTGGATAGGGCGCATTTCTGCAGTCAAAATTACCATCCTTCCAAACCTTCTTTACTTGTTTCAAACCCTGCCAATCAAAGTCCCACCACACATTTTACGCCTTATTCAGAACCGGATTTCTTCATTTATTTGGAAGGGAGCGCGCCCTAGAATATCCAGGTCTACCCTTTGCTCGCCGAAGGTTGATGGGGGTTTGGGGGTTCCGAATGTTTCCAAATATTACCAAGCAGCTATGATAGCATCCTTAACTAAACTGCATGTTTCTGCAAATATGCCTCTATGGGTGTACCTGGATATTCCGGAGATGTCGCCAACCCCGATCCAATCACTGCCCTGGTTGCCCCCCTCCCTTCGCTCTCCTCACCTTTCTCCCCCACTTATGCACATTTTAACGGTATGGGACTCTGTCAAATATTCTAGCAGATTGATGTCGCCACACCTTCCCCTCCTTTCCCTGTGGCATAACCCCCTGTTCTCCCCAGGCGCAGACAATTACCATGCCTTTAAATGGTGGTGGTCAAATGGTATACTCAGAGTCCATCATCTTCTAACGCCTACTCTCTCTCGGATTCTCTCGTTCTGTGAGCTCCAGGCCTCTCAGCAGATCCTCAATGGCGAAGTGTTCCGATATCTACAACTCAAGAATTGGATTACTTCTCTTCTCCATAACAAGACTGCTTCTGACTCTTGCTCTCAGTTCGAGCGAATCTGCGAAACTAGCCCTAACACTAAAGGGATCATATCAGTCCTATATAAATGACTCCTTAACAACCCCACACCTGTTCCTCACACATATCTGGATCGATGGCACCGGGACCTGGGGGTGACGCTTGAACCAGCAGAATGGCACAATATCTGGAGCATAGTATCGCACTGCTCAATTAATACGAATATTTTAGAATCAGCATATAAAGTCATGATGCGGTGGTATCTGGTCCTTTTCCCTCCTACCTCGCCTCGTGCTATCGTGGTTGCCACACTCCTGGTGACATGCTCCACATCTGGTGGTCCTGCCCAAGGCTTATCCGATTTTGGAGTAGGGTGTTTGGCCTCGCCCAAAGTTTGTTTGGTATAATTATACGAAAAGACTCTAAGATAGCTCTTCTCCATCACAAACCCCCAGAGCTCACAAACGCACAATTTCGGTTATTCTCTTACATCCTTTTGGCTGCAAAAATAACTATCGCCCACTCTTGGAAAAAACGTACAGTAACTTTTGCAGAGGTCAAAACTAGAATGGATCAGATATTTGTGAACGAAAAACTTACAAGCATCTTACTAGATAGGGTTGCCGGTTTTGAGTTGGATTAGCTACGCATATCCTCACCTGCCTGCCACTATGATTACTGCTTATTAAGTCCAACGACTTCTTTCATTCCAGATTCCTGGCCGACACCCCTCCTTACCTTTCCCATCTTTCCGCTACACTCTTTCCGATCCTTCTATTCCCCCTTTCTCCTCCTCTTGTTTTTATGTTGTTTCTTTTTCTTATATTGATCTTGCATTCCATTGTCATTTCAATCACGAATGTTTGACACTTTGTCTTTATAATTGCAATAATTCGCTGAGTGTAACGGTTTATTTTTTCTGTGTTTTCGAAATATGCCTTTTACCTTGTTGTAAAACCTTTCAATAAAATTTGTTGAAAAGAAAAGGAAACCAGCCTATGCATAACAACCGTTAATTTTTGCTTTTTCCATCCCCGCAAAATCAAAGAGAAAACCGGACTCTTAGTGGCGTCCAGCAAACCCAACAACTAGAAAGCAAAGGCTACTCCGGACAAACGCTTTTGAACCACCCCGGCCGATACCCCTTTATCCCGCAACCAAGACAGGTAAGCAACTGTAATGTCATGGCAATTCTGAGGAGAGAGGAGCACATCCTCCTCCTCTCTCACCACGCCTTACCATGACCGCTCCATGTAGCGAGAGCAACCGAGGACTGCACCAATGGTATTAGATGATCACCGGCAGATCCCAAAGGAAAGAGAGGCATGGGTAACCCTCCTGGTCCGCCAGCGGATGCATGTCCCTGAAACTATGCCACTGGAAACGAGATAAAGAATCAGCAATCTCATTACATACACCAAGTACATGACGTGCCTTGACAACCATATTAAAAGACAAACATAAGAAAACAAGATGACGTAACAAAGCCAGAACTGGTGGAGAACTCAAAGTAAGTGTAAAGGATCTGCCAGGCACAACTTCTGTGTATACGCCCATAGGTAATCAGTCTGCACCTGAGTCTATGTCTCTGAGACTGACTCCATCTTCCACCACTCAGGATGGCAGGCTTAGGAGTGGGAAAGCCTGGCCAGACGGAGCTAGCTCCCGCCCTCTGTCTATTTATACCTGCCTTTCCTGTTCCTCCTTTGCTTGTGATTCTTCTCGTGTGGTTTCCTGGCCCAGCTACAGCTTCTAACTATTTGATCCTGCTCCATACTGACCCTGGCTTACTGACTACTCTCCTGCTCTGCGTTTGCTACCTCGTGCACTCCTGGTTTGACTCGGCTCGTTCACCACTCTTGTTGCTCACAGTGTTGCCGTGGGCAACTGCCCCATTTCCCTTTGCTTTGTGTTCCCTTGTCTGTTTGTCTCGTACACTGACTGAGCGTAGGGACCGCCGCCCAGTTGTACCCCGTCGCCTAGGGCGGGTCGTTGCAAGTAGGCAGGGACAGAGTGGCGGGTAGATTAGGGCTCACTTGTCCGTTTCCCTACCCCCGTCATTACATAATCACAAGCCCATATACCTAGTCTACCCTGGTCCCTGACACTACTATGGACCCCCTTGAGACCCTGGCCCAGCAAATGCAGGGTCTCTCCCTACAGGTCCAGGCCCTGGCTCAGAGGGTCAACCAGCCTGACGCTACCATGGTAGTGCCCCTCACCTCACCTCTTGAACCCCACCTCAAGTTGCCTGACCGGTTCTCAGGGGACCGGAGGACTTTTCTCTCCTTTCGGGCGAGTTGTAGGCTCTACTTTCGCTTAAAGCCTCACTCCTCAGGTTCTGAGAGCCAGCGGGTGGGTATAATTATGTCCCGGCTCCAGGAAGGGCCCCAAGAGTGGGCCTTCTCCTTGGCTCCTGACGCCCCTGAACTTTCCTCCGTTGATCGTTTCTTTTCTGCTCTCGGACTCAGTCTGACAGGACTGCCTTTGCCGAGAGTCAGCTGGTGACCTTACGTCAGGGTAAGAGACCTGTTGAGGAGTATTGTTCTGACTTTAGGAAGTGGTGCGTAGCTTCTCGGTGGAATGACCCTGCCTTAAGGTGCCAGTTTAGGTTGGGTCTGTCGATCGCCCTGAAAGACCTGCTAGTTAGATATCCCTCTTCTGACTCCCTAGACCAGGTTATGGCTTTAGCGGTACGACTTGACCGACGTCTCAGGGAACGACAACTTGAACGTTTTTGTGTTTTCCCCTCTGACTCCCCCATGATGCCTCCCGAGGTCCCGTTGCTTCGCTCTTCCACGGAAGACTCGGAGGTACCTATGCAACTCGGGGCCTCCGTGTCCCCCCGACAATGTAGAGAGTTCCGCAGGAAGAATGGTCTCTGCTTCTATTGTGGGAATGACAAGCATCAAGTGAACACCTGTCCTAGGCGTAAGAATAAGCAGCCGGAAAACTTCCGCGCCTAAGTGATCATCGGGGAGGTCACTTGGGCGCACAGGTATTTCCCGTAAATATGAAACGTAATAAAATCTTGCTTCCCTTTCAGGTCTCTTTTGGGGGTAGGTCTGCTACCGGCAGTGCCTTCGTGGATTCAGGGTCTTCTGCTAATATCATGTCTGTGGAATTTGCCATGTCTCTAGCTATGCCTTTGATTGATTTGCCTAAACCTGTCCCGGTAGTGGGTATCGACTCCACTCCTCTTGCTAATGGTTATTTTACACAGCATACCCCTGTTTTTGAACTCCTTGTTGACTCCATGCATTTGGAGCAGTGCTCTGTACTGTTGGTGCAGGGATTATCGTCCGATTTGGTTTTAGGCCTTCCCTGGTTGCAGTTGCATAATCCCACGTTTGACTGGAATACTGGGGAGCTTACCAAATGGGGTAATGAATGCTTGACGTCATGTTTTTCTGTTAATTCTATTTCTCCCCCTGAGGAGGTGAACACGCTACCTGAGTTTGTTCAGGACTTCGCTGATGTTTTCTCTAAGGAGGCCTCCGAAGTGTTACCTCCTCATAGAGAATACGATTGCGCTATCGAATTGGTACCAGGAGCTAAGCTCCCTAAGGGTAGGATATTTAATCTTTCTTGTCCTGAACGTGAAGCCATGAGAGAGTATATCCAGGAATGCCTGGCCAAGGGTTACATTCGCCCCTCTACTTCTCCGGTAGGTGCTGGCTTCTTCTTCGTAGGGAAGAAGGATGGTGGTCTTAGGCCATGCATTGACTACCGTAACTTGAATAAGGTCACTGTAAGGAACCAGTATCCCCTTCCTTTGATTCCTGATCTCTTTAATCAGGTTCAGGGGGCCCAATGGTTCTCTAAGTTGGATCTACGGGGGGCGTATAACCTTATCCGCATCAAAGAGGGGGATGAGTGAAAAACTGCGTTTAACACGCCCGAAGGTCATTTCGAATACCTCGTCATGCCCTTTGGGTTGTGTAATGGTCCTGCGGTCTTCCAGAATTTCATAAATTAGATTTTAAGAGATTACCTGGGGGTATTTCTTGTAGTGTACCTTGATGACATACTGGTGTATTCCAAGGACTGGTCCTCCCACATTGAGCATGTAATTAAGGTGCTCCAGGTCCTTCGGGTAAACAAACTGTTTGCGAAAACCGAAAAATGTGTGTTTGGGGTACAGGAGATACCATTTTTAGGTCAAATCCTCACTCCTCATGAATTCCGCATGGACCCCGACAAGGTCCAGGCTGTGGCGGAATGGGTCCAACCTGCCTCCCTGAAGGCGTTACATTGTTTCTTGGGGTTCGCTAATTATTACAGATTTATTGCCAACTTCTCGGTCATCGCTAAGCCTCTTACGGACCTCACTCGCAAAGGTGCTGATCTCCTCCACTGGCCCCCTAAGGCTGTCCAGGCTTTTGAGGTCCTTAAGAAGTGCTTTATCTCGGCCCCGGTGCTGATTCAGCCCAACAAAATGGAGCCATTTATCGTGGAAGTTTACGCATCCGAGGTGGGAGTGGGGTCTGTCTTGTCCCAGGGTACCAGGTCCCTCACCCATCTCCGTCCCTGTGCCTACTTCTCCAAGAAGTTTTCGCCCACTGAGAGTAACTATGATATTGGCAACCGCGAACTCTTAGCCATTAAATGGGCATTTGAAGAGTGGCGCCACTTCCTGGAGGGGGCTAGGCACCAGGTAACGGTCCTTACCGACCACAAGAATCTGGTTTTCCTAGAATCTGCCCGGAGGCTAAACCCGAGACAAGCTCGATGGGCGCTATTTTTTACCAGATTCAACTTTTTGGTTACCTATAGGGCTGGGTCTAAAAATATTAAGGCCGATGCACTGTCACGTAGCTTCTTGGCCAGCCCTCCTTCGGCGGAAGATCCTGCTTGTATTTTGCCTCCTGGTACAATCATTTCTTCTATTGATTCTGATTTAGTCTCTGAAATTGCGGCTGATCAAGGTTCAGCTCCCGGGAACCTTCCTGAGGACAAGCTGTTTGTTCCCCTGCAATACCGGCTAAGGGTACTTAGGGAAAATCATGACTCCGCACTATCTGGTCATCCAGGCGTCCTGGGTACCAAACACCTCATTGCCAGAAACTATTGGTGGCCTGGGTTGCCTAAAGACGTTAAGGCCTACGTCGCCGCTTGTGAGGTTTGTGCTAGGTCCAAGACTCCCAGGTCCCGACCAGCGGGCTTACTACGTTCTTTGCCCATTCCGCAGAGACCTTGGACCCATATCTCCATGGATTTTATCACTGATTTGCATCCATCTCAAGGCAAGTCGGTGGTGTGGGTGGTAGTAGACCGCTTCAGTAAGATGTGCCACTTTGTGCCCCTCAAGAAACTACCCAATGCCAAGACGTTAGCTACCTTGTTTGTCAAACACATCCTGCGTCTCCATGGGGTCCCTGTCAATATTGTTTCGGACAGAGGGGTACAATTTGTTTCATTGTTTTGGAGAGCCTTCTGTAAAAAGTTGGAGATTGATCTGTCCTTCTCCTCTGCCTTCCATCCTGAAACTAATGGCCAAACCGAGAGGACTAATCAGTCTCTAGAACAATATTTAAGGTGTTTTATCTCTGACTGTCAATATGATTGGGTCTCATTCATTCCCCTCGCCGAATTTTCCCTTAATAACCGGGTCAGTAACTCGTCAGGGGTCTCCCCCTTTTTCTGTAATTTTGGGTTTAATCCACGGTTCTCCTCCGTTTCACCTGGTAGTTCCAACAATCCCGAAGTAGAGGTCGTTCATCGGGAACTGTGCATAGTCTGGGCCCAGGTTCAGAAGAACCTAGAGGCGTCTCAGAGCGTACAAAAAACTCAGGCTGATAGAAGACGTTCTGCTAACCCCTTGTTTATGGTCGGGGATCTGGTGTGGTTATCGTCTAGGAACTTGCGCCTTAAGGTCCCGTCCAAGAAGTTTGCTCCCCGGTTTATTGGGCCGTATAAGGTAATTGAAGTCCTCAATCCTGTCTCCTTCCGACTGGAGTTGCCCCCATCTTTTCGAATACACGACGTGTTTCATGCCTCCCTCCTTAAACGCTGCTCCCCGTCCTTGGCTCCCTCGAGGAAACCACCTGTTCCCGTTCTCACCCCGGAGGGGGTGGAATTCGAGGTGGCCAAGATTGTGGACAGCAAGATGGTCCAAGGCTCCCTCCAGTACCTGGTCCATTGGAGAGGATACGGGCCTGAGGAGAGGACTTGGGTACCCGCCCGGGATGTTCACGCTGGGGTATTGGTCAGGAAGTTCCACCTTCGTTTCCCCAATAAACCAGGTCCACTTAGAAAGGGTCCGGTGGCCCCTCATAAAAGGGGGGGGGGGGTACTGTAAAGGATCTGCCAGGCACAACTTCTGTGTATACGCCCATAGGTAATCAGTCTGCACCTGAGTCTATGTCTCTGAGACTGACTCCATCTTCCACCACTCAGGATGGCAGGTTTAGGAGTGGGAGAGACTATCGCAGCCTGGCCAGACGGAGCTAGCTCCCGCCCTCTGTCTATTTATACCTGACTTTCCTGTTCCTCCTTTGCTTGTAATTCTTCTCGTGTGGTTTCCTGGCCCAGCTACAGCTTCTAACTATTTGATCCTGCTCCATACTGACCCAGGCTTACTGACTACTCTCCTGCTCTGCGTTTGGTACCTCGTGCACTCCTGGTTTGACTCGGCTCGTTCACCACTCTTGTTGCTCACGGTGTTGCCGTGGGCAACTGCCCCATTTCCCTTTGCTTTGTGTTCCCTTGTCTGTTTGTCTCATGCACTGACTGAGCGTAAGGACCGCCGCCCAGTTGTACCCCGTCGCCTAGGGCGGGTCATTGCAAGTAGGCAGGGACAGAGTGGCGGGTAGATTAGGGCTCACTTGTCCGTTTCCCTACCCCCGTCATTACAGTAAGTTTATTAATAGCTACGACAGTGCTCTTATTGTCAGACCAAAACAAAATCTTCTTATTGCGCATGTCACTTCCCCATATCTCTAAGGCAACAACGATCGGGAATAACTCCAGCAGTGTCAAATTTTTGGTGAGACCCATTTTAATCCAATCCAGGGGCCACTGGTGGGTTGACCATTTATTGCCAAAAATTGTGCCATAACCCAAAGAGCCTGCAGTATCCGTTCAACAGTTCAAAATCAGCATTGCAATTCCCACGTTCAGGAAAACATCGTATTCCCATCGTATTCCGACAGGAATTTTAACCACATACGCAGATCGTCCTTCTAGGCTGCCGGCAGCCGGACAAAGTGATGAGGTTGTTTAACTCCCGCCGTAGCCAGTGATAGCCGACGCGAAAAAACCCTACCCATGGGGAATATCCTACAAGCAAAGGCTAATTGACCCAAAAGGGATTGTAAATCCTTCAATGTCACTTTCTTTACCCTAATACACGAACCTATGCAGTCCTGCAGCCGGGATAATTTATCCTGTGGTAAGCTAAGAATCATTCTTTCAGTATCAATCATGATACCTAGGAAAGACAAGCAAGTAGAGGGACCTTCTGTTTTTTCTTCCGCTAATGGGACCCCGAACAAGGACATGAAATAACTGAAACTTTCTAACGTAGAACGACAAACCAAGCAACTGTACCTACGAACAAAAAATACCGCAGAATTACCTGATTCCGATCTCACCACCCATTCGAGAAATGTGCTAAACATCTCGAAGTAGCGGCAAGATATGGAACACCCCATTGGTAAACAAAGATCGACATAATTTAGCCCATCCAATTGACAACCAAGCAGATGAAAACAGTCAGGATGTACAGGGAGGAGACGGAAACCGGATTCAATATCGGACTTCACCAACAGGGCACCCTGGCCCGCCTTAGATACTACTTGGACGGCCCAGTCAAAAGACATGTAAGACACGACCGCCTCCTCCTTAGGTATACCATCATTGACTGAATCACCCTCTGGGAAGGACAAATGATGGATGAGTCTATATTTGCCAGGATCTTTCTTGGGGACCACACCCAAAGCAGAAATCCGAAGATTCTCCAAAGGTGGAGTGGTGAATGGGCCAGCCACTCTGCCCAGGCTAACCTCTTTATCCAACTTATCCTGTACCACTGAGGGAAATTCCGTAACAGATTTTAAATTCTCAGCAAAAACAACAGCCGTTTGCCAGGGGCGTAACTAGGAAAGACTGGGCCCCATAGCAAACTCTTGACCGGGGCCACCCCCGGGTGCCACAAGCAGCCCCCCTTATAAATAGTGTACCCTGTAGAATATGCCATAGAGCCCCCCTGTAGACAGTGCTATATAGCCCCGTCTATAGACAGTGTCACACCCCATTTGTAGATAGCGCCCCTACCTCCCCCTTATATATAGTGCCATACAGCCCCCTGTAGATATTGCCATAAAGCCCCCACTGTATATAGCGCCACACAGCCCCACCCTTAGTAGAAAGTGCCACACACAGATACCTGTAGATTGCGCCACACTGAGCCCCCCTGTAGATAGAGCCACAGCCTTCCCCTTGTAAATAGTACCATACAGTTCCCCATGTGTATAGTGCCACACAGTTCCCCCTTGTGTATATTGCCACACAACTCCCCCCTGTGTATAGTGCCACACAGCTCTTTGTTTATAGTGCCACACAGCTCCCCCTTTGTGTATAGTTCCACACAGCCCCTCCCTTGTGTATAATGCCACAAGGCAATGGCGCATTCGAGAAAGTTGTAACAGCCAGGGAGATGTCACTCAAACATGGAAAGGTGGGTTTGGAGGCAGGACTATGTGACTCTTCAGGATAGCGGCACTGCCCCATGACCCTCTAATGAGTAATGAGCATATAGTGTGCATCATTTTAAAAGTGGATATTAAGAATTTTGCTGCATCTGAAAAAAAACATATAAGGGAATGTTTGGAAATATTGTCAGGTCATGTATTACCGCATGGTGGCGGTTCAAGGGGTTAAAACTACCAGACAGGTTCCCATTAAATATACAATGAATTGAGAACAATTCCATCTGCCCTGCAATTTTGTTATTATAAATATATCTTATATAAACTACAGATCCAGAACAAAGCTCTGACATATATACAGTACCACAACCAAGCTCAGTACATATTAACAGTACCACAACCAAGATCAATACATAAATACAGCACTAGAACCAAGCTAAGTACATATAGACAGCATCAGAACCAAGATCAGTACATAAATACAGCACTAGAACAAAGCTCTGACATATATAAAGTACCAGAACAAAGCTCAGGTTATATATACAGCACTAGAACAAAGCTCAGTACATAAATACAGCACTAGAACCAAGCTCTGACATATATACAGCACCAGAACAACCTCAGTACATAAATACAGCACCAAAACCAACCTCAGTACATAAATACAGCACTAGAACCATGCTCAGTACAGATATACAGCACCAGAACAAACCTCAGTACATAAATACAGCACCAGAACCAACACCAGTACATAAATACATCCCCAGAACCAAGCTCAGTACACATATACACAGAACCAAAACCAATCTCATACGTATATACAGCACCAGAACAAAGCTCAGTACTTACATACAGCATCAGAACAAAGATCAGTACATATATACAACACCAGAACCAAGCTCAATACATAAATACAGCCCCAGAACCAAGCTATGTACATAAATACAACACCAGCACAAATACAGCTCAATTTAGTGCAACCCTTGACATATAGATTTTTACGGATAAAACTACAGCTCCCAGCATGGTCCGAACAATGGTAAGGATATGCTGGGTGTTCCTGTTTCCCAAATAAAAATACCATACTACCCATCATCTCGCTGCAAATCATACAGTGACTACAGTACTGATTAAAGGCAGAATAAACATTTACATTAAGTGACTCACCGGTGACTTAATTTCCGACTCCAGTTCTTCTTTTTCTCTTTTCTTCTCCATCCGGTCCAGACCTCTATGATGACTTCTTTCGGCCACGACCCATTTCTGCAGTTTTCTCACTCAGATGTCTTCAGCTTCTCACTTTGCAAACTTTTCTGCATCTATAAACAAAGATAACATTCTCACGGTGCCGCACAATACGTCCCTATATATAATAGTACCATACACTTCACCTCTAATTATAACGCCATACACCATCCCTGATTATAATAGCACCATACACTGTGTCCCTGATTATAATAACACTATACACTGTGTCCCTGATTATAATAACACCATACACTGTGTCCCTGATTATAATAGCACCATACACTGTGTCCCTGATTATAATAACACCATACACTGTGTCCCTGATTATAATAACACCATACACTGTGTCCCTGATTATAATAGCACCATGCACTGTGTCCCACACACACACGCACAGTGCTCCCTGTAGATAGTGCCCCCATAAAGCCCCCTGTAGATAGTGCTCCCATAGATAGTGCCGCGATAGAGCCCCCTGCAGATAGTGCACCCCCACATATAGCCCACCTGTTGATAGCGCTCTCTACATATAGCCCCCTGAAGATAGCGCGCTACATATAGCGCCCCCTGCATATAGTGCCCTACATATAGTCCTCCTGTAGATTGTGTCCTACATAAAGCCTGCCCTGTAGATTGTGCCCCATATATAGCTCCCCCTCCGGTAGATAATGCCACCCACACTTTTTTAGTTGAAAACAACAAACTTTACATACTCACCGTGATCCCGTTCCGGCGCCGTCCTTTGTCAATGCAGGCCTGCTCACTTCTGAGCAGCTCTGCTGGGGCTGAGCGACGCAAAAGGCGCTTGCGTCGTTGAAAGGCGCTGATTGGCAGGGCAGAATGACATGCCCCATCAATCACCACCCTTCAACAACGGAAGTGGTACGATTACATAGTCGAGCCAATAGCGTCGTTGATTGGCAGACAGAATGAGTTGCTCCGCCAATCAGCACCTTTCAACAAGTTGAAAGTCGCTGATTGGCGGGACAACTCATTCTGCCCTGCCAATCAGCGTCATTGTAAGTTGCTGAATGGTTGGGCATGGAACGTACCCGGCCATTCAGCACTTATGCATGTAATTGTACCTGTGGTGTATAGAAGCAGGTACAATTAGTGCAGGAGGGGGTGGTGGCGGCTGGTTTCAGTTGTGCCGCCCCCTCATAGAGGCAGCAGGCCGGACGGCGCGGCCCTGCCCATTAGCAGCATCCCTATTCCCGCCCATATTCCCAGCCCGACCCTCCTCCCCATAAGCGGCGTTAGCGCGCTGAAATGCTGTTTTTTTTAAATTATGTGCGATTCGGGCGGTCATGGGCCCCCTGCGAGCCATGGGCCCTGCGCGGTCGCCCAAACTGCCAATATGATGATCCTGCACTCCCCATTATCCATTTGTTCCATGATCTGTCTGAGATCATCATCTTGTTACCATCCCTGTCTTCAATCAGTGAATTATTATTTCTGACATTCCTGTTGCTTTCTAGAATTGTGATTATATGATCAATATGTCCCTTCCATTTGACTGTCTGGTTGGCTTAGAACTCGCCCCTACTGTAAGTCCTGGGGATATCTGAGCACAGGGAGACACTGTGAAAGGGGATTGCTATAGGTAAACTCTAGTTCTGCCTTCTTGTGGCCAGCGGGCATCGTTACAGAAATGATACAGAAATTGGTGCTTATATCTCTAATGAACCCGTGGGGCTGCTCTCAGCTAACTCAGAATAGTTAATTGAGGTAAATGCTGCTCATATATTGGTATAAGGAGATTTAAATCAAGTTCGTGTACTTAGGGTGTCCCTCAAACATAGAAATTGCTAGAAAAAATAATAGCAGAAATAAAGGCCTTATTCAATCTCGTGAAATAAAAATACATGTAAACTTTGGGAGGGTAATTGGAGCATCCATGGCCGCGGACCGTTGGGATTTCTCACCCCCTCCCGGCGGCCGCAGCCAGGGGCGTAGCTAGGGGGGGGCAAGCGGGGCACGTGCGCAGTTTGGAGGGGGGCGCCAGCGCCCCCTCCTCCTGCACTATAATTGTACCTGTGTCGCAAGGACACAGGTACAATTAGAAGCAATGAATGACCGGGCACGTTCCGTGCCCGGCCATTCAGCGCCTTTCCACGAATGAAGCGACTGGTACCTTTTGTACCAGTGACGCTTCCGTCGATGAAAGGCGCTGACTGACTGGCAGGGAAAGTCATCCTGCCCAGCCAATCAGCGCCTTTCATAGACGCTGTGTGCAACCCCCTGGAGACCTGCGCAGAAGAGAGCAGGTCTCCATGGCTGCCGGACGGCGTGGGAGCGGGAATAAGGTGAGTTTGAATTTTTTTTTATTTTTTTTATTGTAATAGAAGTGTGGCTGTATCTTCGGGGGGGGGGGGACTTTGTCTACACAAGGGACTTTATCTACTGGGGGCTATATCTACGGGGGGCTATATCTACGGGGGGCTATATCTACGGGGCAGGGCTATATACAGGGGGACTATATCTACAGGGCTGGGCTATATACAGGGGGACTATATCTGCTGGGCTATATACAGGGGGACTATATCTACGGGGCTGGGCTATATACAGGGGGACTATATCTGCTGGGCTATATACAGGGGGACTATATCTACAGGGCTGGGCTATATACAGGGGGACTATATCTGCTGGGCTATATACAGGGGGACTATATCTACAGGGGGGCTATATACAGGGGGACTATATCTACAGGAGGGCTATATACAGGGGGACTATATCTACAGGGGGACTATATCTGCTGGGCTATATACAGGTGGGCTATATACAGGGGGGCTATATACAGGGGGACTATATCTACAGGGGGGCTATATACAGGGGGACTATATCTACAGGGGGACTATATATGCTGGGCTATATACAGGGGGACTATATCTACAGGGGGGCTATATACAGGGGGACTATATCTACAGGGGGGCTATATACAGGGGGACTATATCTACAGGGCTGGGCTATATACAGGGGGACTATATCTACAGGGCTGGGCTATATACAGGGGGACTATATCTACAGGGGGGCTATATACAGGGGAACTATATCTACAGGGCTGGGCTATATACAGGGGGACTATATCTACAGGGGGGCTATATACAGGGGGACTATATCTACAGGGCTGGGCTATATACAGGGGGACTATATCTACAGGGCTGGGCTATATACAGGGGGACTATATCTACAGGGCTGGGCTATATACAGGGGTACTATATCTACAGGGCTGGGCTATATACAGGGGGACTATATCTGCTGGGCTATCTACAGGGGGACTATATCTACAAGGGGACTATATCTACAGGAGGACTATATCTACAGGGGGGCTATATACAGGGGGACTATATCTACAGGGCTGGGCTATATACAGGGGGACTATATCTGCTGGGCTATATACAGGGGGACTATATCTACAGGGGGACTATATCTACAGGGCTGGGCTATATACAGGGGGACTATATCTACACGGGGGCTATATACTGGAGTGGGCTGTCTATAGAGCACCATATACAGGGGTGGGCTATATAGTATATAGCCCCCTGTAGATATAGCCCACCCCTGTATATGGTGCTCCATAGATAGCCCACCCCAGTATATAGCCCCCCCCCCTGTAGATATAGTTGCCCTGTATATAGCCCAGCCCTGTAGATATAGCCCCCTGTAGATATATTCCCCCTGTGTATAGCCCCCCTCTGTAGATATAGCCCCCCTGTGTAAAGCCCACCCCTGTGTATAGCCCAGCCCTGTAGATATAGCCCAGCCCTGTAGATATAGCCCAGCCCTGTAGATATAGCCCAGCCCTGTATATAGTCCCCCTGTAGATATAGCCCACCCCTGTATATAGTCCCCCTGTAGATATAGCCCACCCCTGTATATAGTATCCCAGAAATATCTCCCCCCTATAGTGCTCCACAGAAAGCCCACCCCTGTATATAGCCCCCTTGTACATATAGTCCACCCCTGTATGTAGTGCTCCACAGATAGCCCACCCTTGTATATAGTATATACAGGGGTGGGCTATCTGTGGAGCACTATATACAGGGGTGGGCTATCTAGTGGAGCACTATATACAGGGGTGGACTATATGTACAAGGGGGGGCTATATACAGGGGTGGGCTATCTGTGAACCACTATATACAGGGGTGGACTATATGTGGAGCACTATATACAGGGGTGGGCTATATCTACAGGGGGGCTACATACATGGTTGGGCTATCTGTAGAGCTCTATATACAGGGGTGGGCTATATCTACAGGGGGCTATATACAGGGGTGGGCAATCTGTAGAGCACTATAGGGGGAGTTATTTGTGGGACACTATATACAGGGGTGGTCTATATGGGGGCACTATCTACAGGGGCTCTATGGCAGGCACTATCTACAGGGGTGTGTGTGTAGGACACGGTGTATGGTGCTATTATAATTAGAGGTGCAGTGTATGGCGCTATTATATTTAGGGGCGTAGTGTGTGGTATAATGATAACTTTATATTTATTTATAGGTGCAGAAATGTTGGTAAAGTGAGAAGCTGAAGACATGTGAGCGGCAAACTGCAGAAATGGGCTGTGACCGGGAGAAGTCATCATAGAGGTCTGGACCGGATGGAGAAAAAGAACTAGAATCTGAGACGTCACCGGTGAGTCACTTAATGTAAATGTTCACTCTGCCTCTAATCAGCACGGTAGTCACTGTATGATCTGCAGCGAGATGATGGGTGGTATGATTATGATAGGATTTATTTTTGTGAAACAGCATCTCCCAGCATATTCTCACCATTGTTCTAGCCATGCTGGGAGCTGTAGTTTTACGCCGTACAAACCTATACGGCAGGGGTTGCACTAAATTAAGCTGTATTTGTTCTGGTGTTGTATATATGTACCGAGCTTAGTTCTGGTGTTGTGTATAGAACCATATTGCTTGTGTAATTTTATGCTCGCGTTACATAAAAAGAAATGACACGTCGATTGGTAGAGAAAACAAACACGGCGAGGGGGAAAGAGATGTCGGGAAAGAGGTTGGGGGGGGGGGGGCAAACGGAATCTTTGCCCCGGGTGCTGGAGAACCTAGCTACGCCTCTGGCCGCAGCTATGGATCTGTGAGCGCTGGCCCGCATCTCCTCCCCAGGAGACGTCAGCGCTCACATCCGTTACGATCCGCTGTGTCCCGTAGGGTGCGTGTGCACGCACGTGCCTGGTTTAAAGGGCCAGAGCACGCACATGGGAATCATCATCATCAATTAGCCCATGATCACCCTGAACTATAAGAAGCCCCTTTTCTCATTGCCTGAGCGTTGTTAGTATTCCCATGTCAGTCTTGCAAATGGTCCCTTATTGTTATCCTGTTCCCGTTGTTACCCGTGCCCTGCTACCTGCATCCTGTGCTGTGTCTTTGTTCCTGAGCTGAGCCTGTTAGTGTTTGGAGTCATGTCCTACTACACCTGCTGTTATCCGCCCTGCCTGGCGCAACCTGCTGCAGCTGCTGTCATCCGCCACGTCTGGCGCAACCAGCTGCACCTGCTGTCAACCGCCACGTCCTGCGAAATCTGCTGCACCTACCTCCATCCATGCTAAAGCCTCAGCCACTGTCTGGACTATTAAGGTACCCTAGAGCGGGACTTTGTATTGATTGGATGCTCTGTTGCTTGGCCGGCTGCCTACCCGCTACGGCGGTGCGGCATAGTGGGTCCACATACCCACAGACCGTGACAGTAATACTGGTCCCTCACCTCAGTTTTTTCAAGTCAGCTTGAGAGTTGAAGAGGGTAGGGCTTAGTTAAAGGAGCAAGTCTTAGACTTGCTTGGTCTCCATTGCAGACGGAACAGTGGAGATGGTTCTGCTGTATCAAGCTGCCTACAAACAAAAAAGAAAGTCCCACCCCTCCGCGCACATCTATTGTCCATATTTTATAAGCCATGAATGGGCTAGAATAAGGGGGGCATAAAATGAATGTGTTTAGGGAAAAATATAGAAGAATAGCATCAAAGAAGTGGGGAATATTATGGTATCTGCTATATTTTTTTAAGGAAAAAAGTTTCTTAATTGCATTGGAGTTGGGCATTGTTATATATGGCTCTGTGAGCATTGAATAACTAATTTTAACATCAGCCATATGAGCTTATTAGTGTGCTCTATCAGCTGAGAAATTATTTGTGCTGTTATTTTTTGGGAAATTGCTGTCTTGATGCTGTCATATGAAACACAGTTTAGTCTGAGTATAATGTGCAGAGAATCGATTGGCAACTTTCAGAGTGAGATTTTCCCCAAACCTAGAAGGCTATAGCGTGAGCATTGTACCACATTAGAAATGGTGGCATGTATTCCCAATGGAGATTTATGCTTGAAAAGCAAAATTGATGAGGGTTCAATGTTTAGATCAGTGGATATATTAAGGTAGAAGGGAACTGTTGCTTGTATACCTAATGCCAAACTGTGGTTTTGTGTCTCTTTGCCATATTAGAGAAAATGAAGTGCATTTGGTATTTGGTTTAACCGGTTAAGGACTAGGCTGTTTTACAGCTAAATGACCAGAGCAAATTTCACAATTTTGCTATGCGCTTCTTTAGATGACTATAACTCAGCAGGTGAATAAAGTTCATCTTTGAATTTTACACTCTTTTTAAAGGACAGATAGGGCTTTGTTTTAGTGGCATTTGTCAGTATATATAATTTTTTTTTTTTTCTCTAAAGTGGGCAAAATTGGAAAAAAATGCAAGAATTTAACAATTGCGTCGGTTTATGCTAGCATTTTTCACACACGGTATGAACCACGGCCAAAATTAATCTCCTTTCACATTCTTCCACTTCTCCCGTGCATGGGGATACCAAATATGTGTGCCTTATTCACTGTGCGGGCATGTGCCAGGGCTTGGCATAAAAGGAGGCTTTTTGGCCTTTTCGGTCCAGGAATTTTGCATTTGATTTTATAGCCGTATACTGTTTTCTGGGGGGCCTAATGCTGCTGAAACATTAGAAACACCCCATAAATGACTTCATTCACACAAGTAGACCCCACAAGGTTTCCTTCAAGGGGTTTATCATATTTTTAGCAAGTCCAGTTTTCTTCTGAAAGTTTCTTGAATAAGATGGAACAAAATAAAATCAGCACTTTTTTAGCAAATGCGTCAGTTTAGGCTAGTATTTTTCACACACGGTATAGACCACGGACAAAATTCATCTCCTTTCACATTCTTCCACTTCTCCCGTGCATGGGGATACCAAATATGTGTGCCTTATTCGCTGTGCGGGCATGTGCCAGGGCTTGGCATAAAAGGAGGCTTTTTGGCCTTTTCGGTCCAGGAATTTTGCATTTGATTTTAGAGCCGCATACTGTTTTCTGGGGGGCCTAATGCTGCTGAAACATTAGAAACACCCCATAAATGACTTCATTCACACAAGTAGACCCCACAAGGTTTCCTTCAAGGGGTTTATCATATTTTTAGCAAGTCCAGTTTTCTTCTGAAAGTTTCTTGAATAAGATGGAACAAAATAAAATCAGCACTTTTTTAGCAAATGCGTCAGTTTAGGCTAGTATTTTTCACACACGGTATAGACCACGGACAAAATTCATCTCCTTTCACATTCTTCCACTTCTCCCGTGCATGGGGATACCAAATATGTGTGCCTTATTCGCTGTGCGGGCATGTGCCAGGGCTTGGCATAAAAGGAGGCTTTTTGGCCTTTTCGGTCCAGGAATTTTGCATTTGATTTTAGAGCCGCATACTGTTTTCTGGGGGGCCTAATGCTGCTGAAACATTAGAAACACCCCATAAATGACTTCATTCACACAAGTAGACCCCACAAGGTTTCCTTCAAGGGGTTTATCATATTTTTAGCAAGTCCAGTTTTCTTCTGAAAGTTTCTTGAATAAGATGGAACAAAATAAAATCAGCATTTTTTTAGCAAATGCGTCAGTTTAGGCTAGTATTTTTCACACACGGTATAGACCACGGCCAAAATTCATCTCCTTTCACATTCTTCCACTTCTCCCGTGCATGGGGATACCAAATATGTGTGCCTTATTCGCTGTGCGGGCATGTGCCAGGGCTTGGCATAAAAGGAGGCTTTTTGGCCTTTTCGGTCCAGGAATTTTGCATTTGATTTTAGAGCCGTATACTGTTTTCTGGGGGGCCTAATGCTGCTGAAACATTAGAAACACCCCATAAATGACTTCATTCACACAAGTAGACCCCACAAGGTTTCCTTCAAGGGGTTTATCATATTTTTAGCAAGTCCAGTTTTCTTCTGAAAGTTTCTTGAATAAGATGGAACAAAATAAAATCAGCACTTTTTTAGCAAATGCGTCAGTTTAGGCTAGTATTTTTCACACACGGTATAGACCACGGCCAAAATTCATCTCCTTTCACGTTCTTCCACTTCTCCCGTGCATGGGGATACCAAATATGTGTGCCTTATTCACTGTGCGGGCATGTGCCAGGGCTTGGCATAAAAGGAGGCTTTTTGGCCTTTTCGGTCCAGGAATTTTGCATTTGATTTTAGAGCCGCATACTGTTTTCTGGGGGGCCTAATGCTGCTGAAAGATTAGAATCACCCCATAAATGACTTCATTCACACAAGTAGACCCCACAAGGTTTCCTTCAAGGGGTATATCATATTTTTAGCAAGTCCAGTTTTCTTCTGAAAGTTTCTTGAATAAGATGGAACAAAATAAAATCAGGACTTTTTTAGCAAATGCGTCAGTTTAGGCTAGTATTTTTCACACACGGTATAGTCCACGGACAAAATTAATCTCCTTTCACATTCTTCCACTTCTCCCGTGCATGGGGATACCAAATATGTGTGCCTTATTCGCTGTGCGGGCATGTGCCAGGGCTTGGCATAAAAGGAGGCTTTTTGGCCTTTTCGGTCCAGGAATTTTGCATTTGATTTTAGAGCCGCATACTGTTTTCTGGGGGGCCTAATGCTGCTGAAACATTAGAAACACCCCATAAATGACTTCATTCACACAGGTAGACCCCACAAGGTTTCCTTCAAGGGGTTTATCATATTTTTAGCAAGTCCAGTTTTCTTCTGAAAGTTTCTTGAATAAGATGGAACAAAATAAAATCAGCACTTTTTTAGCAAATGCGTCAGTTTAGGCTAGCATTTTTCACACACGGTATAGACCACGGTCAAAATTCATCTCCTTTCACATTCTTCCACTTCTCCCGTGCATGGGGATACCAAATATGTGTGCCTTATTCACTGTGCGGGCATGTGCCAGGGCTTGGCATAAAAGGAGGCTTTTTGGTCCAGGAATTCTGCATTTGATTTTATAGCCGTATACTGTTTTCTGGGGGGCCTAATGCTGCTGAAACATTAGAAACACCCTATAAATGACTTCATTCACACAAGTAGACCCCACAAGGTTTCCTTCAAGGGGTTTATCATATTTTTAGACAGTCCAGTTTTCTTCTGAAAGTTTCTTGAATAAGATGGAACAAAATAAAATTAGCTTTTTTTTTAACAAATGCGCCAGTTTATGCTAGCTTTTTCACACACAAAATGGACCACGGACAAAATTCATCGCATTTCACATTCTTCCTCTTCTCCCATGCATGGGGATACCAAATATGTGTGCTTTATTCATGGGCATGTGCCAGGGCTTGGCATAAAAAGAGGCTTTTTGGCCTTTTCGGTCCAGGAATTCTGCACTTGATTTTATAGCCGCATGCTGTTTTCTGGGGGGCCTAATGCTGCTGAAACATTGGAAACACCCCATAAATGACTTCGTTCACACAAGTAGACCCCACAAGGTTTCCTTCAAGGGGTTTATCATATTTTTAGCAAGTCCAGTTTTCTTCTGAAAGTTTCTTGAATAAGATGGAACAAAATAAAATCAGCACTTTTTTAGCAAATGCGTCAGTTTAGGCTAGTATTTTTCACACACGGTATGGACCACGGCCAAAATTCATCTCCTTTCACGTTCTTCCACTTCTCCCGTGCATGGGGATACCAAATATGTGTGCCTTATTCACTGTGCGGGCATGTGCCAGGGCTTGGCATAAAAGGAGGCTTTTTGGCCTTTTCGGTCCAGGAATTTTGCATTTGATTTTATAGCCGCATACTGTTTTCTGGGGGGCCTAATGCTGCTGAAAAATTAGAAACACCCCATAAATGACTTCATTCACGCAAGCAGACCCCACAAGGTTTTCTTCAAGGGGTTTATCATATTTTTAGACAGTCCAGTTTTCTTCTGAAAGTTTCTTGAATAAGATGGAACAAAATAAAATTAGCAATTTTTTAGCAAATGCGTCAGTTTATACCAGCATTTTTCACACACGGTATAGACCACGGTCAAAATTAATCTCCGTTCACATTCTGCCACTTCTCCCGTGCACGGGGATACCAAATATGTGGCCTTATTTATCACATAGAGATGTAGGAGGGCGGAGGATAGAAGAAGATTATTTCACATATCGCTTTTTTTCAAAGCTGGTTTTACAAAACTCAACAGAGTTTCTATAACACTTCCAAAATATCTGCTCGTCCACACTTACATTCTGCTCAGGGGTGTAGAGTTGCAGAAATAAATTATTCAGGGAATTTATTAGCGGTCTTATTTTGAACAACCGATCCCGGTTTGCATCGGTACTTGGGGGGGCCTGTGCGTTGTCATTGAAGTGGAGGAACCTCATTACTGTCTCATAACGAGACCTGGGCATTACTGCAGAATATACTGGGGTGGCTTGGGCGGGTCTTGTTGACCAGTAAGACCTAATGGAGGGCTTTTTGACAATACCCATATTTAGGGTGAGCCCCAAATTTTTTTTTAATTCCTGAAAATTGGTGGGCGTCCAATCTCTGGCATGGGTGGATGAAGGTTTCTGCCTTATATATTGCGTGGCATATAAATTTGTTTCGTGGACAATCTGATTTAGGATGTCGTCCGTTATAAATAAATGGAAGTAATCCATTTGGACAAAATTTGTATTGTCCACGGTTATGCCAGGAGTGGCCGTAAATCCGTGGATTCTAGGCCCAAAAGATGGGGCAGGTGCCCATACAAGAGCCTGGACTGGAGGGACCAGGCTGTCCCGTGCTACAGCGCTACTTGGCCCTGCGCTTTCATGTTCTGCAGTTTCGACTGCATCAGGGACAACGTCCCCTGAAGATGAACCTGAAGTGACGCTGTCATCGTCACTACCTAAAACAGGTTCCATCTCGGACGCCATCTCTGATGCGGTCTCCGACTCAGACCACAGCATGGCGTATGCCTCCTCGGCGCTAAACAACATCCTCGCCATAACGTAACTAACACTAACACTAACTAAACAAATTTTATTTGTTTATTTTTTTTATAAAACACACAAACTAAGGCCCCATGCACACGACCGTGCCCGCAATTGCTGTCCGCGATCGCGGGCACGGCCGGCCGCTGACTGACAGCCGCATTTTCGGGCCGTGCTCCCATACAAAGTATGGGAGCACGGCCCGCAAAATGCGAAAGAACGGACATGTTCCATAATTCCCGGAACATTTCCACGGCACTGACACCCTTCCGTAGTGCTACTGAAAGGTGTCAGCGTTCAATGAAAGTGAATGGCTCAGTTTTTGCGGACCGCAGTTGCGGTCCGCAAAAACGGAGGTTTTTTGCTGTCGTGTGCATGGGGCCTAACTGCTATATATATCTACACTACCGCTAACAAAAAAATAAACCGCTATTGCTATATATATTATATATATGTGGATATATATATAATTATATACTCCCTACCTGCCTATTCTAATAGAATAAAAGAAAGAAAGGTAGATAGATAGAAAAAAAGATAGATGGATAGATAGATTGTATAGATAGATAGAAATCTATCTATACAGAGAATGTTTTATAGTGTAACTGTTTTTTTTTTTCTCACTGTAATCTTCTGGCAGCAATTCTCCGGAGTCTCTTTTTCTCCTCAAACTGAAACAATATTTGAGGAGAAGAAAAGAGGCAGGAGATTTACTGCCAGAAAACTCAAAATAAAACAAATGTGGTCGCTGTGATTTTCACAGCGACCACATGTTCAGGGACCATCAGATTGGTCCCTGATACTCTGCCCAGTGCCCAGAGCTGTTGGTAACAGCGAGGGCACAGGGCTGTGTGCACGCGATCGCGGGCACAGGGCTGTGTGCACGCGATCGCGTGCACACTGTTTTATAAGCAGAAATGCATGTGACCGCTGTGATTGGTTGTCACAGCGACCACATGTTCAGGGACCATCAGATTGGTCCCTGATACTCTGCCCAGTGCCCAGAGCTGTTGGTAACAGCGAGGGCACAGGGCTGTGTGCACGCGATCGCGTGCACACTGTTTTCTATGCAGAAATGCATGTGATCGCTGTGATTGGTTGTCACAGCGATCACATGTTCAGGGGCCAAAAGATTGACCCCTGACATTCTGCCCAGTGCCCATGGCTGTTAGCAACAGCCAGGGCATAGAGCTGTGTGCACGCGATCGCGCGTGCACAGTCTCTGAAGTGCGGCCGTATATATACTATACGCCGGACTTTAGAGACCCTGACCGCTGGCCGTATATTTACGGCCAGCGGTCGGGAACCTGTTAAGTGACTACTATGTATATTAGTAAGAGCTAAACATTATCTGACACTGACATGCAAACACAAGAAAAAAAAGTGTACCTAAAAAGTTGCTCAATATACAATGGCATACAAAATATATACTTTTTTTAAAATACACTAAAAGCCTACAGTATTTATGTGCAGATCTTCAGTGCCTTAAAGGAACAGTGTCACATTTAAACATCAGTTTGATTTTAGTCTTTTATTAAAAACTTTTATATTTATTTGTGTGTTTGTGTTTTACTTTTTTTTATTTTTACACTTTTTCTTCCCTATGGGGGCTGCCATTTTTTACTCCATTTCTGTATGTGTCGATTAACGACACATACAGACATGGAGTACGGCAGCTACAGTCCCATAGTGAATGCGAACGGGGCCCGTTCCATCCACTATGGTGTACGCCGTCTGTGTGGGAATGGCGCATGCGCCGCTCCCACACAGTCAAAGTTGAACTGTGCGCTGTCAACCCCTGTGGACCGGAAGTCGCGGCCGGACAGTAAGATTACTACTTCCGGCCGCGGCTTCCGGACTTGTGCACTTGGAGCAGCGGCAGTAGACGGAGCGGACGGACCGGAGGGAGCGGCGGCGACTGGAGCAGGTAAGTGATTTCTATGTATGTTCGTGTTTCAGTGTGTGTTTACTACTGTATGTAAACCTACTACACTGTGTGTTAGCTCAAAAAATGGCAACACACGGTGTAGGAGGTTTGACCGTTCAATCCCCTCGTTTCTCCCGGCACTAGCCAGGATAAAGGAGGGGGGGGATTCTGAGAGCTCACTAGAGCGAGAGAGTTTTTCCCAATTTTGCAGCATAAAGCAATGTGGTTGCTTTACCACATGCAATGCTGCAATTTTGGGAATTGCTCCATCTAGTGACCAGCACTGGGAAATATTATAAATTAGAATCTAATTTATAATATTTCCTGACTCGTGAAAAAAATAAAAAAAATTAGAACAATATTTAATCACCTACACACTAATTGTTTAACTAAAAAAAAAAAAAAAGTTTTTTGCTAGCAACACATTCCCTTTAAGTTTATTGTCCATATACGGTGTAAACATCTTTCCTGAAAAAACTATTCTATTGTCTGTAACTTTGTATACGGTGGTGCGATGGTGAAAACCATGCAAAGATGTCGTGGAGATTAGATGACACGAAGCAAGAGTCAAAGTTAGGCTGTGTTCACATCAGCGTTGGTTTCCGTTCATGAATTCCGTTGCAGCTTTCCGTCGGAGGAACCCATGAACAAAAAGGCAAACTGAATCCATAGCTTCCATTGCATTACTATTGATTTAAATGGTAATGCTTCTGTTGCAGTTGAATTCCGTATGTCTCCGTTCCGTAAGGTTTCAGTTTTTTAGCGGAAACAGTAGCGTAATCGACATGATAATAATGTATGGGGACGAGCGATCGGAGTAACGACCGCGCGTCCCCATCCATAGCTCTGTGTGACAGGAGCAAACGAGCATTTTTCGACGATGACTCGAAAACGTCAACCCCTTAACGACCTATCGCTGTTTTTTTGAAGGTGGCTGTGCAGGTCCCAGAGTCTACAGCTATGTCTTTTGGCATTGATGTAGAAAAGGTATATGAGCACTCCCGAGAACTCTACGAGAACTAACAGCTCCTGTACTTAGGGAATCCTTTTGAGTACAGCTGGGATCAGAAAATACCAGACCCCAGTTGTTTAACCCTTTGATTGCGTGATCAAAGGAGACTACCCTCTTTGATCGCGTCACTGAAAACCTCGTGACACGATCGGAGACGGTGAGAACCCTCTGCAGTCAGCCCTTAGGTCCTAAAAAGGACCCCAGGGCTGTCTGTCCGTAAGCCAGCTGTTATGGCACACTATGTGCTGCCCTAACACAAGCCTGTGTCATAGTCAGGGCTGGACATTGGGGTGTGTGACCTGTGTGATCGCACAGGGCGCATCACCCCAGCAAGAGGAAGGGGGCACTGCACTGGCTCCCCTCTCCGGCAGTGCGGTCACGGCACGTCACGGCATCACGCTGGTCTGCGCATGTGTCCTGTCTGGAGGCCGTGGAGCACTCCGTCCATCGTGGAAATGGGTCTGGATAAGTAAAGTGTGTTTTTGGGGGGGCTGCGTATCTAAAACAGGGGGGATTGCTGTGTAGCCCTATCTACAATGGGGGCTGTGTATCTAAAGCAGGAGTGGGGAAATTGCTGTGTGCCACTATCTACAGGAGGGGCTGTGTATCTAAACGGGGATGGGAGTTGCTGTGTGGCACTATCTACAAGGGGGCTGTGTGGCATTTTCTGCAAGGGGGATGTGTGGCACTATACAGGGGAGAGGGCTGTGTGGCACAATACAGGGGGTGGGGGCTGTGTGGCGCTATTTACGAGGGGAGGATGTGTGGCACTATACAGGATGGGAGGGCTATGTGGCACTATACTGGGGGAGGGCTGTATGGCACTATAGGGAAGGGCTGTGTGGCACTATGCAGGGGGAGGGCTGTGTGGCACTATACAGGGGGTGTACTGTGTGGCACTATACAGGGGGTGGACTGTGTGGCACTATACACGAGGGGTGGACTGTGTGGCACTATACAGGGGGGATGGACTGTGTGGCACTATACGGGGGGTAGGACTGTATGGCACTACAGGGGGAAGGCTGTTTGGCACTATCTAGGGGGGCTGTATGGCACTTTCTACAAGGGGGGATGTGGCACAATCTACAAGAGGGGGCTGTGTGTGTGGTGTTATCTACAGGTTCTGTGTGTGTGTGTGGCGCTATCTACAGGGAATGCAGTGGCACTATCGACGGGGCACAAAGGGGGCATTGTTACTGTGTGGGGGCATAAAGTGGGCATGGTTACTGAGGGGGCATTTTTATTGTGGATTTCTGTGGCTCAGTAGATTACGAGTTTGTTTAGAGGATGGGATTTAGGTGTGGAAGTCTGTGTGTCAAATTTTGCAGAGACGAGTCGTGGCTGGAATAAATCGTCACAGTGGTCTGATCCGGATGGAGAAAAAAAGGGAAAGTGAACGACTCTAATCAGAGAAAACATCACCTCTGAGTCACTAGATATAAATGTGCTGTAATCACTTATATCGTCTGTAGAGCTCCTGTGTATAACTTACATCTACCACTATATGGTCGCTATATGGTATTAATATTATATAGTCTGCAGAACTCATGTGTATAACTGACATCCATCACTATATGGTCCCTATATGGTGGTAATATTGGTCTTTGAATAGTTTTTTTTTAATTCAGTAATAGTATTGGGGGTATTATTTAGTCACTATGTGGTTATGGTGTGGCGGTATTATTTAGTAACAGTATGGAGGTATTATTTGGTCACTATGTGGCTATGGTGTGGTGGTATTATTCAGTAACCGTATGGGGATGTTATTCAGTCACTATGTGGTTATGTGTGGCGGTATTATTCAGTAACTGTTTGGAGGTATTATTCAGTCACTATGTGGTTATGGTGTGGTGGTATTATTCAGTAAGCATATGGGGGTATTATTCAGTAACAGTATGGTGGTATTATTAAGCCACAATGTGGTTATGATGTGGTGGTATTTTTCAGTAACAGTATATATATATATTTATTTTTGTGTAAGAATGGCTTGCAACAGTCTTGAATAGAGGCTATTAGCCTGTTTACAGCGTAGCCCCTCATGGTAACACGGCACCCCCCCTCTTTTCCTTTTCCTTCAGTTCATTATTATGGTCCTTGGTTAAATGTGATTTGGTTTAACCCCCTTTTTTTCCCCATTTCATTTGGCACTTACCTGTATAAGGTCAAGTTCAGGTCAGCGGTGCCCCCGCGCCCCCCCCCCCTTGGTCTTGGCATGCACAGGTTCTGGAAAATTCCTTATGTGTTGGGAAAATCCGGTGTTTTCATTGGATCCCTCTGGTAAAAGGGCGGGAATTTTGGGTATATATTCCCAGGTTTTTGAGCGGTCTGGTGCCCGTCTGAGTTGGATGAAGAAGAAGATCATCATCGCCAGAGGAAAGTCATCTGCTACGGAATGGAAGAACATCTTAGGGAATTAATTCGGAAGGCAGAGGGTTGTGGTGGCGAAGCTTGGCTCCGAAAGTGTCTTGAAGAAGCTCCCGGCGCAGTGGAGGAAGTCAGACTTACGTCACCGGATATGACCGCATCAATGGAGATTCCACCGGAGCTTGTGACCCTGCCTGTCACCGACGGAAGTGATGCAGCGGCTGTTCGCTTGAAGGGTGCTGTGCCAGAGAAGACTCTCTGGGTCCACGGAAGAGGCAGCACAAGACCAGGCATGTGTATTCCCCTGCTTTGGAAAGGAGGGGGAGACTTGGGAACACCGGAAAATCCTCTCCAGGCCAAAGTAAGCACAGACTTGTAGCAGCAGATAGTAAGTCTGAGGAGCAGCTCCGGGCTCGCATTCCTGTCCAGGAGGGTGAGACTTCATGTAGACTGAGCGCTGCTCAGTCTGCCAACGTTAATGTTATTGATCCTAATGCTGATATTTTAGTTAATATTTTTAGAATATTATCAGATTTCACTAGTAAATCTGTGAGAAACATTAGTCCCCCAGCAGATGTTTGGACACCTAATATAGTACCAATGGTGGATTTGACTAACCCTCTATTGGAAAAAGATGTAGGTGTATCAGAAGCCTGTGTTAAGGAGGCTATTGCTTGTATTGCTGGTATCTCCGTGAGGTTATCATTTACCATTAAGGGTATGTTCACATGGCAGCGTCCGTAACGGCTGAAATTACGGGGCTGTTTTCAGGAGAAAACAGCCCCGTCATTTCAGCCGTAACGGCATGTGCAGGCGCTTGAACGCCGCGTCCATTAAAACGGCTCCATGGAAAACGGCTCCATTTACGTCTGAAGAAGTGACATGACACTTCTTTGGCGCGGGCGTCTATTTACGCGCCGTCTTTTGACAGCGACGCGTAAATATACGCCTTGTGTGAACAGACAAACGTCAGCCCATTGCTTTCAATGGGCAGATGTTTGTCAACGCTTTCAAGCCGTAATTTCGGACGTAATTCGGGGGTTAAAACGCCCAAATTAAGTCCGTAAATAGGCCGTGTGAACATACCCTCATTATTAAGGAAAAGATCTGGCTCAATGAACATATTGATTTATTCTCTTTATTACCTTCTTTTAAGGAAACAGTTTTAAAAGATAAGAAAACTGATGACAAGAACAAGTATGATGGAATTCAGACTTCCGGAGGTTAAATTATTAAAATTAATGGATGTATTATCTAGAGTGTTAATTAGCAGGAAAACAACTTTGAAGGAGCTTCAATCTTTATTAAGCCTTTTAGTATTTTCCTCAAAATTTATCCCAATGGGTAGAGATTTTTCTAGAAGGTTATACATGTCTACAAGAGGTTTGAAATCTCCATTTTCTCACATTCGTCTATCTAAAGTGTTGAAAGATGATCTTAGGGTATGGCAGGAATTCTTACTCAATTGTAATGGTAGAAGTATTTGTCAGGAGGTGTTTGTTGATTCATTTGCTCTATGTTTTTTTACAGATGCTTCAGGTTCTATGGGCTATTGTGTATTTTTTTGATGGTCATTGGTCAGCTGAACCTTGGGATGAGTCTTGGGTTCAAGCAGGACTTACAAAAAATCTGGTTCTGTTATTTCCGGTTGTAGTGTCTCTTTATATTTGGGGCGAATCCTTCAAGAACAAACTAATATTTTTACATACGGATAATAAAGGTGTTTTCTTTGCCGTGAATTGTTTATCATCTCATACCGAAGTAGTGATTAAGTTATTACGTTATTTAGTTTTATCCTGTTTTAAATGAATATATGGTTGAAGGCTAAATATATTAATACTAAATTGAACAATATAGCGGATTCCCTTTCTCGTGCACAGTGGGGAAGATTTTATCAGCTGGTCCCTCATGCGGATCGAGTGGGAATTCGATGTCCGAATCACTTATGGCAATTGATCTGGGATTAATTTCGAAACATATTAAGAATTCTCTTTCCCAGCGTACTTGGTCCAGTTATTGTGTCTCTTGGAGAAAATGGTGCATGTTTTGTGACAATTTAGGGTATGTGCACACACACTAATTACGTCCGTAATTGACGGACGTATTTCGGCCGCAAGTCCCGGACCGAACACAGTGCAGGGAGCCGGGCTCCTAGCATCATAGTTATATACGATGCTAGGAGTCCCTGCCTCTCTGCAGGACAACTGTCCCGTACTGTAATCATGTTTTCAGTACGGGAGAGTAGTTCCACGGAGAGGCAGGGACTCCTAGCATCGTACATAAGTATGATGCTAGGAGCCCGGCTCCCTGCACTGTGTTCGGTCCGGGACTTGCGGCCGAAATACGTCCGTCAATTACGGACGTAATTAGTGTGTGTGCACATACCCTTAGAGGTAGGGCATTTAAATAATTTTTTAGAGGTAATGTTATCTTTTGTCTGTTCTTTATTTAATTTAGGTTTTTCATTTATTCATAAGACGTTAGCTGGAGTTTCTTTATTTTTAAAACTAGATGGTTGTCGTTTGTTTAATGATTATTTTCAGGTAAAACAACTGTTAAAAGGTTATTCTAGATTGTTCTCATCTGTTGATAATAGGAGGCCAATTTCTATTGATATTTTAGAGAAACTATTAGCTATCCTTCCTAAAATTAGTTTTTTCAAATTATGGGAGTATTTTATTTTGGACGTCATTTATTCTAGCTTTTTTTGCAGCCCTGAGAATTGGTGAATTTACAGAAGTTAAAAGATCACCTGAATCGAGTCTGTTGATGTTCGTCTAGAGAATTGCTCGGTATGGATATTGATCCGTAGATCTAAAACTGATCAGCTAGGCAATGGCAAATGGTTGAAACATAGAAAGCTGGTGGGTTCTAGTTTATGTCCTGTGTTGGCCATTTCAAATTATTTGGAAGCAAGGCCTATTGTTTTGGGTTAATATTTACTTCATGCGGACTCTTCCCCTTTAACAAGATTTAAATTTAATGCAGTTCTTAAAAAAATGCCTTAAATTTCTTAATTTAGAAGGTTTTGGTTTTTCGTCTCATTCATTCCACATCGGTGCTGCAACAGAAGTGGCCAGGATGGATCTGGATGAAACAATAATTAAAAGTTTAGGAAGGTGGGATTGCGATAGATTTCGATTATATGTTAGACCAAATCTTGCTCTGTTTTAATTTACTAACTCTTTTTTCAGGTAAGCCAGTTTCCATTTGGATATGTGGCCATTCTTTCATTTTCTGGGCATTGAAGAGAGCAGCTGAATGAAATTCAATTAATTTATTTATGGAGAGTTTTCTGGTTTGGTCGTAGGGGTTTAAGATGGAAATACTTTCATACAATATTTAAGATTTAAAATTTACTTTTCAGGATCCTGATGCTTTGATTTTTCATGCAGGTGGTAACGACTTGGGAAAAGTTAAAACTTTAGATCTTATTTTTGAAATGAAACGAGATTTGTCTTTCATCAAATCCATTTCCAAATTCTATTATTATCTTCTCTGAGATTGTTCCTCGTTTTTTATGGAGCGGTTTGGATTTTTCCTTCATGGAAAAAATCAGCAAAAGGATCAATAGAAATATGGAAACATTTTTACCTTCTATTGGAGGTTGGTCGTTTAGACATCAGGATCTTGAAGGTTTTGTTAAAGGTTAGGCGGGATTCACACGACCGGGTCGCGTCCGAGCCCGAGTGCCGGCCGGTAAAATCGGCCATTCTGCCCGGCCGGTTTGCATAAAGTTATGCATCCGTGCCGGGCCGGGCAGATCCGGACAGTGACATCATCGGCAACTCCTGAAGGGGAATCCCCATGTGTTCGGGGATTCCACTTCAGGAGTTTCCCCTGATGTCACTGCCCAGATATGGACAGAGACATCAAGCGCTCTGTCCAGGAGCGGAATCCCCGAACACACGGGGATTCCGCTCCTTCAAGGAGCTAAAGTGCGGCTAGCACATAGCAGAGCGGGGAGATACCTCCCCGCTCTGCTATAGTGGCGTCGCTACAGTAGTAGCAGCAGCAGCAGCTGCTGCAGCTGCTAGCGGCGCCATCAAAGGTGTCGCCGGGCCAGGGCGCTTTTAACAAGCAGGAGAAGGGAGCCAGCGCAGCGCTCCCTTCCACCTGCTGTACACCCCGGCCCTGCCACACCGTGTACAGCGATGCCATTCGTCAGAATGGCATCAACTCCTCCTCCTCACATGCACTCTGCGCTGTGAGGAGGAGGAGATAGAGCGCAAGAGCCGGAAAACCCGGCTGTCACTCGGGACACATCCCGGTGATGGCCGGGTATTACCCGGCCCCATAGACTTCTATGGGAGCCGGGCGGCCGGGTACCCGGGCGAAAATAGAGCATGTCCTATTTTTTGACGGGCGGTTTTCCCGGCCGTCAAAAAATCGGCCGTGTGAATAGCCCCATTAGGGGTCTATTATTCCTAATGCAGCCGGGTGCCGGCCGATTTATGAACGGCCGGCACCCGGCCGGGAAACCCTGCCGTGTGAATGAGGCCTTAGTATAGATTGACTTCGTTCACTTATCAGATGTTGGTTTGGACATTTTTAATTTGGGTCTAAACTCTATGGTTGAGAGAGCCGCAGTGTTTTGTGGGGGGGGAGGGGCCTTGTCGGATTAAATCCGACATGGCTTGTGGGGTTTAGTCGCCCAGTTTATGGGTGGACAAGGTCATGAATTATTGGTATATTATTTATTGGTTTTTAATATTTATTAAAATATTTGGTATTTATTACAAGTTTAATATTTATTTATTCTATTTATTGTGTAACCCCTTAATAAATACCCTGGTTATTTTATTCCATATGAATTGTCTCTTGGTCTTTATTTATTAGTTACGTTTTTGGTATGTGTGTTTTGTATGTTGGGTGGCGCTTGTGTTACCATGAATAGGGGCTATTAGCCTGTTTACAGCGTAGCCCCTCATGGTAACACGGCGCCCCCCCCTCTTTTATTTTTCCTTAAGTTCATTATTATGGTCTTTGGTTAAATATGATTTGGTTTAACCCCCTTTTTTCCCCCATTTAATTTGGTACTTACCTCTGTAAGGTCAAGTTCAGGTCAGGGGTGCCACCCCCCCCCCCCACACTTGGTCTTGGCACGCATAGGTTCTGGGAAATTCCTTACGTGGTGGGAATATCCGGTGTTTTCATTGGATACTTATCGTAAAACGGCGGGAATTTTGGGTATATATTCCCAGGTTTTTGAGCGATTTGGTGCCCGTCCGAGTTGGATAAAGAAGAGGATCATCGCCCCTGCCCTCCCTCCCTTGTATTATCGCGGTATCTTGTTAGTGGGGGTTTAGTCGCCCAGTTTATGGGTGGACAAGGTCATGAATTATTGGTATATTTATTGGTTTTTAATATTTATTAAAATTGTAATGTCGGTGTAAGGAAACAGACAAGTGAGCCCTAATCTACCCGCCACTCAGTCCCTGCCTACTTGCAACGACCCGCCCTAGGCAACGGGGTACAACTGGGCGACGGTCCCTACGCTCAATAAGTGCCTGACAGACAAACAGACAAGGGTACACAGAAGCAAGGGAAAAGGGGCAGTTGCCCACGGCAACACCGCGAGCAACAAGAGTGGTGAACGAGCCGAGTCAAACCAGGAGTGTACGAGCTACCAAACGCAGAGAAGGAGAGTAGTGAACAAGCCGAGTCAAACCAGGAGTGTATGAGGTACCAAACGCAGAGCAGAAGAGTAGTCAGTAAGCCAGGGTCGATATGAAGCAGGGTCAAATGGTTAAAGAAGCTGCAGCAGGGCCAGGAAACAAAACAAGAATCACAAGCAAGGAGGAACAGGAAAGGCAGGTATAAATAGACAGACGGCGGGAGCTAGCTCCGTCTGGCCAGGCTGTGATAGGCTCTCCCACTCCTAAGCCTGCCATCCTGAGTGGTGGAAGATGGAGTCAGTCTCACAGACATAGAAGCAGGTGCAGACTGATTACCTATGGGCGTGGATTCAGACGCTGTGCCTGGCAGATCCTTAACAAAAATATTTGGTATTTATTTCAAGTTTAATATTTATTTATTCTATTTATTATGTAATTCCTTAATAAATACAGCGGCCATTTTATTTCATATGCATTGTCTCTTGGTCTTTATTTATTAGTTACGTTTTTGGTATGTGTGTTTTGTATGTTGGGAGGTGCTTGTGTTACCATGAACGGACTAGAGATCAGCGATGCAGTTCTCTGCACACTGCCTTCTAAATTGATTGCATTAGTATATATGATTGCATTTATTACAAATAAATTATATAACTTATGCAATAAATATTTTCTACCCCCCAAACTGTGCAGAAAAAAAAATACAATTTCTCCCACATGAAATAAGGCCTTATATAACCACATCAATAAAAAAAACAAAAAAGTGATGGCTGCTGAAACGCAGGAAGGCAAAAATGAAAAAAATTTGCTTGTCATTAAGGCCTTTTCAGGCCTGGTCATTAAGGGATTAATTGCAAATACTGTACATACAATTTCGATCGTCGCTGAATGCGCACACAGCCATAGACAATATTTACAGTTCTTCCAACTCTGGGAGGCACAAACTTGGTTACTGTATTTACATTTCTCCTCACTGCTGAGAGGCACAAACTTAGATTTAAACAGGAAGGGGGAAAGAGAGAAGATGTGGTCTAGAGTGGAATTAATAAATAACCTTTATTGATTAGCATTAAAATGTATTAAAAGTCCATTGGTGCAAACTGGTATGTGTGAGTGACCCCCAAACTCACATACCCTGGCCTGAAATTTGATGTTATATTGAGTGATATCACTAGGTAAAATATCAAGTGACTTCACCACCGCTAATGTTCCATTATGGTGCACGTATCGCTGCACCATGAATAAGGATTGTAGCTCTAGATGAGACAAAGTGGAATCAAATTGACAATTGAACAGTGTCAGCTAGAATAACTGGTCCGTGCTAGAAAAGTGGGCTCGTGTAATGGTTGCTGCACTGTGGTAATAGCAGTCAGCTAAGTGGACTTAAATAGCCCTACACTAACTGTGTGGGCATATATGAAGTAGGCCACATGCACACTCTGCGTTATTGCTGCGTTAATGGTAGGCAGTTATCAAAGCTCAAGAATTGAGTAAATAAAGTGATTTCACTTAGTGTTATGTTCAATGTTTACACTTGTCACTGGTGTTTCATTGTGGTGCACACATTGCTGAACTGTAAATAAAAGATATGTTATTTGTTATTTATATTTTTATTTTTATTTAATTTTTAACTTGTCATTTTTGTGGCTCCAGATGATATGAGGTGGAGTCCAAATAACAATTCGAACAGTGTATCAGCTAAGAATATAAGCTGTGCTAGAAGGTAGTTCTTGCAATTATTGCTGCGCTGTTAGACCAGCAAGCAGCTGATTAGAGTCAAAGTGAGCCCTACAATAACTAGATGAGCAGTGGTGATCGGGCCACATGCACATCTGGCGTTATTACTGCGTTTGTAATGGGCAGTTATGATTGCAAGCGCACCTTCACACCGCTGTCTGCCTGAGGAGCAGCGATGCAGAGAGCGGTTGTGATGTACGCTACCAACACCACTGGTTGTGAACCCAGAAGCGGTGAGTTGCAGCCGTTCACTGGGTCGTGTCTCTTGTCAGAGCGGTTCGTGAATAGGTCCGCTCAGTTGGCTCAGTGTGTAGGCTGAATTAATGAGTGGGGTAGTGAGGGCTCTGTTACCGAGACCCCACAGCCTCGCTACACCTCACCTACGGTCAGAGCCCGTGGGTAAATTGAATTACCCCGGGAGGGCTGTACATAGAGTTACTAGCCATCAGACCATATCGTGGCGGGAGGTGAGGGAGATATGCCCCGACTGTTCAGAGTTAGGCAGCGAGACACGCTGCAATTGAAATGGTATAGCGCACTGGAGCAGCTGACAGCTGTCAGCTGTATTGTATAGCGTGGTCTATTGTGAGCTGAACAGAGACAGCTCTGGCCAAATGTTAGCACCAATGGATAGTGGATTAAGCACCCGACGCGCGTTTCGCCAGCATTCTGGCTTCTGGCTTCTTCCAGGGGTCGGACCATTTCAATTGCAGCGTGTCTCCCTGCCTAACTCTGCCAGCTCCGTGTGTCATCCGTGTATGATGCGCGGCTGCGTGATTTTCGCGCAGCCGCCATCATAGAGATGATTCTAGCCGACGTCAGTCACTGTCCAGGGTGCTGAAAGAGTTAACTGATCGGCAGTAACTCTTTCAGCACCCTCGACAGTGAATTCCAATCACCATATTTAGCAACCTGTTAAAAAAAAAAAGAGGTTCGTACTTACCAAGAACTTCCCGGCCGTTGCCTTGGTGACGCGTCCTTGGTGACGCGCCCTTGGTGACGTGCCTCTCTTGACATCTGGCCCCACCTCCCTGGATGACGCGGCTGTCCATGTGACCGCTGCAGCCTGTGCTTGGCCTGTGATTGGCTACAGCTGTCACTTGGACTGAATTGTCATCCCGGGAGGTCAGACTGGAGGAAGAAGCCGGGAGTTATCGGTAAGTTAGAACTTTTTTTTTTTAACACGTTCATGTATATTGTGATCGGAAGTCACTGTCCAGGGTGCTAAACCAGTTTAACTCTTTCAGCACCCTGGACAGTGACTATCTCCTGACGTCGCGTACCAGATATTTTTTTGCCGGGTTCGGCCAAAACGAGTTCGGCCGAACCCGGTGAAGTTCGGTTCGGTTGTCCGGGTTCGCTCTTCTCAAAGACACTCCGTTTGGATGTTTGTAAACAGAAAAGCACGTGGTGCTTTTCTGTTTACATTCATCCTTTTGACAGCTGTTGCGCGAATCACGCAGTTCGCACGGAAGTGTTTCCGTGCGGCATGCGTGGTTTTCACGCACCCATTGACTTCAATGGGTGCGTGATGCGTTGAAAACGCGTTGAAAACGCTGAATCAACGGACATGTCGTGAGTTTTTTGCAACGCAGCGCAAAACTCACGCACATGTCTGCACGGCCCCATAGACTAATATAAGTCCGTGCAACGCGCGTGAAAATCACACGCGTTGCACGCGCGTATTTCCCGTTCGTCTGAATAAAGCCTTAGTTATGGCTCAGGCTGGCAAGATGGCTGGCTTGGTCCGGTGACCGGCAGACACAACCTCCACATGAGTCAACTCTCCCCTTAGTCTGGGACTATTGTTGGCCGCTGCCGGTACACATCTCTGTCTTGGGTCATGTCTCCTATCAAACAACCTTAACCGCCCAGCCTAACTACGCATACCAATGGGCCTGACACACCACCACTGCTCGCTCTTCAAGACCTGACGCCACCCCAGGCCCATTGATGGATAGTGACATTTACAGTCCTCACCAGACCAACACAGGCCCCTCAGTTCCAGCTCTCTTTCTCTTTCCAACTTCTCAGCAGCTTTTACAACTTTCCCCTTCTTGCGGCAAAACCTTTCCTGTTTTCATACACAAAGCTCAGGTCACCGCAAAATTCCTCTCAAAACGGAATACTACTGGCGGGCTCAGTGTGGTTTTATACTCCGAGCACCAACTCCAGACATAATGACTTAAGCACATTTATGCGTCCGCCAATATACTGCCACAGAATGTTAAATGCAGCCCCAAAAGGCATTAAAGGGGTTAGACAGGAAAATATATTTTCTAAAAAGTGTCCCCCAGCCTTGGTTTGCCTTTCCTAAGACCTCCTACTTATTTTCTAACCAGTTTCTGTTTGATCTCCATCGTCACTGTTGCTCTATCTGTTTGTTTACATCCCTTGCTTCTGGTCCTAGCGGTTTCCTGTTTTGTAACCCACTATACCCATGATCCCTTGCTGCATCTGAGAAGACAGCTTACATCCCCCCCTTCCTCCCACCATCTCATATATTTGCATACTGCCACACCCCTTTAAGTCCACAGGTCATTCCCTGCTCTAATTACAGGCACCCAGCTCCCTGCACACTGTCCCACCCACTAATAATCACACAGGGGTGATGGGGGTTATATACAGGAATGTGGGGGGGGGTAATACTCAGGGATGTTGGGGGTAATACACAGGGGTGATGAGATAATACACAGGGATCACAGAGAATATGCATCGATGATGGGGTAATACACGGATGATATAACTCCATCATCCTTGTACATAACCCCCATCTTCCCTGTATATAACCCCCATCATCCCTGCATATAACTGGCATCATCCCTATGTATTACCCCCAACATGCCTGTACATAACCACCATCATCCCTGTAAATTACACCAACATCACTGTGTATAACCGCCATCATCCCTTTGTATAACCCGCATGATCCCTGTGTATAACCCCCAACATCCCTGTATATATCCCCCATCATCCCTGTGTATTACCCCCATCATCCTATACCGGGATGATGGTAGTTAAATACAGGAATGATGGGGGTAATAGACATGGATGTTGGGGTACTTGGCAGGGATGTTGAGGGTAATACACAGGGATGTTGAGGGTAGTACACAGGGATGATGGGGGTCACATACAGGGATGATGGGGTCATGTAGCCCCATCAGCCCTGTATTTATGTAACCATCAGGGCGCGTGGAGGTTGGGGGATAACAACGCCGCCTACTCCTCCTTCTACATCAGAGAGTATAAGGAACAGGCAGCGTGCACTAGGAGAGACGACGCTCCATGTCTTTGATCAGCCAGCACTTCTGGCTCAACAGACGCACAGCGCGTCATCAACTACCTAGGGCGGGAGCTCCAAGACTGAAGGAGGTGTAGATGACAGACCGAAGGAGGAGGGGCGTGTACTATGGATGACGATGCTCCGTGTCTTTGCTCAGTCAGAACTTCGGGCTGAACAGAGGCACAGCGCATCATCAACTATGTCTAAATCTGTAAATGTAGTTGATGACACGCCGTGACTACTTCTGGCTTAGCAAAGACACGGAACGTCACCGGAAAATAAAAATTTACTCTGGGTGCGGTCACATGACAGCAAATTATAAGTAGGTAACGCTACCATATATAAACAAAAAATATATTAGAAAAGTAATTGTACATGTCACATTAGGTTAAAATTAAAATAAAATGTATTCCTGGCCAACCCCTTTAAGGCTGTACATACCTGAACCCTAAATTTAGATGTGAACAAGCCAAGAACCTTGCTTGACCTGACAAAAATAGTCAATAAACGCAACAGGACGAAATATGTACACAACATCTTCGGTTGGCCAGACCCACCACCTTCTTTTCCTATGTAACATATTGTAGCACATCGTTCTCCTTTACACTGCCAGACAGTGGCCGGTTTCACCACTGTAAACGTGCCGACTAGTTGAGGGATAAAGAAGACAGCAGCAACAACACAGGATAGCATTTCAATTACCTTTTTCTGATGATGAAATTACATTGCCACAATGGGCCTGAAATGCAATGATAATAGCAAATACTGAGTTTTTCCCTATAATTACGGAGATGAATTTCCCACATATCACATTTGTGTTACTAAATAATTTACGGTAATTAATATTGGGATACTTTGAAATGACTTATTCTTCAACCAGTACCTCTCTGGCTTTCTCCTGGTGCCGAGTGTGCCTGATTCATCAACAGGGCGCACATCCTGTTGATGTATCTGGTATAGGAAAAAAATAATACCAGAAAATTGATATTGAAAACTCTGCCCACAGTATGACTTTATAATTTCTCCAAACTCTGGCAATAAAAATCTAATAATCTAAGTATAATACAATGCACATAGATTTATAACTACCCAACATGCCCTTTATGTGCATTTAATAAATTCATATTTTACTTCAGATTTGCAAGTTAGACTAATCAATGCCGCTGGCCTGGACTTGTATCATCAATGAACCCGAAGTCAAAGAGAATATCAAAAGATGTTGATGGAATTTTTTTTTATCACAGCAGCTGGAAGTTGTTGTTGTTTTTTTTTAAAATTCATTTAGAGCCGCATGTTCTCCTTCTAATTAAAATCACATTAAATGGGTGAAGCTCTGGTAGGAATGGTAAAGATAGACATTAGTAAATGACACTTTAGGGCTCATGCCCATCGCCATATTAGAGGTCTAAATAAGCTCCGAATTGAATGGAGTGATAATATGGCAACCCATAAAAGTCTATGGGTCCATACTCTACCTCTGTACATCATAGGCAGCGTATCAAATGTCTTTTCTCTCGTATTCATACAGATTGATATTTCACCTTTCTTCTAGGAGTGAAAGGTTACGTAATATGGTGCCATACAGAGGCACAATATGTGAGCAAATGGAAAGGCTACAGTTTTGTAGTTTGGAGTCGTATGGACTCTGTCAGCAGCTGTACAGGCTCTTTGCACAGGCCCTGCCATATTCATGAGCCCTTTAAAGAGACTCTGTCACCACATTATAAGTGCCCTGTCTCCTACATAAGGAGATGGGCGCTGTAATGTAGGTGACAGTAATGCTTTTTATTAAAAAAAACTATCTTTTTTCACAACGTTAGGAACGATTTAAGTTTATGCTAATGAGCTTTCTTAATGCCCAAGTGGGCGTACTTTTACTTTCGACCAAGTGGGCGTTGTACAGAGGAGTGCATGACGCTGACCAATCGGCATCATGCACTCCTCTCCATTCATTTACACTGCACTAGCGATATAGATATATCGCTATGTGCAGCCTCATACACAAACCCTAACATTACTACAGTGTCCTGATAATGAATACACATGAAATCCAGCCTGGACGTCATGTGTACTCAGAATCCTGACACTTCTGACTCTTTTTTTTTTAAACTCGTTTTATTAAAAGTAACTGTCAGAGTCAAACCATCACATACATCAGGAAAACATTATACATTCAATAGTACATATGTCAGAAGAATCAATATATACAAAGGGATTACTCGCAGGTATCCATCATAATAACCCGTGGTTCGCAGACCACACACACATAATACAGGATTCTCAATTCAATCCAACCCGACTTTTATTACATTACATCATGAGAATAGGAATACTCCCACATTTCAATATTCTATCACAACGCCCCAATCCTCTTGTACATCATACCCTGAAGCACCTGGACGTGTCATCCTCCCTAGTCTTTTACCCTCTCCCACCCCCAGCTTGTGCCAGAGCAGCTGTTAGCCCTTGGACTGTACAATGAGTGAGACTCGATGAGCACCAACCATCCCAGATCAGATCAAATTTAGCTGGCTTTCCCCGGTGTTTATACACTATTTTCTCAAATGGAAGCATGTCATTGACCATTTTACGCCATTGCGCTACTGTCGGGGTCCTATCCGCCATCCATCTCATGGCCACCGCCTTTCTTGCCATAAACAGTGTTTCTCTGAGAAAGATCCTCTCATATATTGACCATTGCTCCTCATTTAGCAGTCCCAGTAAACACACCTCCGGCCTGCAAGTTATCGTCCTCCCCATCACTACCGTTAATAATGCAACCACCTCCTCCCAAAAACGAAGAATCCGATGACAACCCCACATTAGGTGTATAAAGTCTGACCTCATCTCTCCACACCTATGACATTGTGAGGACGCCATTCTTCCCATACGATGTAACTTTACGGGCGTTAAATAACATTGGTGGATGATGAACAGTTGCACTAGTTTATTATTTGCAGCTGGTGAAACCAGCAGATGGGAGCCCTGCGCCTCCCTCCATTCCTCCGCTGTGAGTTGTGGAATTAATGCACGCCACCTATCCTCCACCCCCAGGGGCTCCATTCGCATTTTAGCCTCCATTAGATAAGAATAAATTTGGGAAACAACACCCCTTGTAAACGGCTTGCTCAGCCTCACCACCAAGTCATAGCTAGAGTATGTCACGGAGTTCAATGGGAATTGTGCTAATAGAGCATGATGAAGCTGTATGCAATATAATTCATCCCCTGGCGGTATATTGAATGCTGCCCGAATCTCACTCACCGTCATTACCGACCCTTCTTCCGTTAGCAGTTGTGATATAGCCACTACCTCTCTAGATGACCAGTAACGTTTCCCCACCAACCCATGCAGATGGGAAAAGCTTGGATTATCCCACAGCGGGCTCTCCGCCACCACCCCCACACATCCCAGTAGATCTTTAGCCTGTTGCCAGACTCGTCTCGCCAGCTTATGTAAGGGTAACAGGGAGCGGTGTCTGAAATCATGCGGCTCCAGTATCGGCCATAAAGTTTTTAAGCCCAGTACCCGGGCTAGATGATTCTCAGCATTAGTCTTTAGGGGGGGGGAGACCCAAGAGATCAAGTACCTGAGCTGCCCCGCGAAGTAATATAGAAAAACATCCGGTAACGCAGCCCCAGCCTGATCTTTAGGTCTTTGTAGAATCAACAGCTTGAGTTTAGATCTCCCCCCCCACACACAAACGGCGCGAACAACGAGTTTATTATTTTAAAGAACCTTTTAGGCACCAACACATCCATGTGCTCCAGCACATACAAGAACTTTGGCAATACTATCATTTTTAATAGATTGACGCGTCCTGCTACTGACAAAGGCAGGCCTTTCCACACCTGTATTTTGTCCCTTAGATACGTGACCAAGGGTGCTACATTTAACCCATACGATCTAGAGCTATCTCTAGCAATATTAATCCCCAGGTACTTGAACTCTGATCTTACTGGCAGTCCGCTAAATTGGGTGCCCCATCCACAATTATCCTGTCTCAAAGGCATCAGATACGATTTAGACCAGTTAATTAGTAACCCTGAGTATCTTCCAAAGTTGTTAATGAGGGAAATAGACCTGGGGAGGGTGGCATTGGGGTTCGCCATGAACAACGCCATATCGTCCGCATATAATCCTATCCGGTCCTCTCTGTCTCCTATTCTAATTCCCATATATGCAGGATCCTTCCTGATGTTAAGAGCCAGTGGTTCAATGGCCAAAGCGAAGAGAAGTGGCGAAAGTGGGCACCCCTGCCTCGTGCCCCTATGGAGGCCAAAGGAAGGGGACAGGGCCCCATTCACCAACACCTGCGCTCGTGGAGATTTATATAACAAGGAAACCCAATTAATAAATCTCTCCCCAAACCCAAATCTTCGCAGCACTGCCAGCAGATAAGGCCATTCTACCGAGTCAAATGCCTTTGCCGCGTCCAGAGATGCCACCGCCCAGTCCTGCTGCTCCTCCCATCCAATCTGTGTCACCACCTGTACCCGCCTGATATTTTCTGAGGTGGACTTGCCAGGTATAAAGCCGCACTGGTCTGAATGGATGATCTCTTTTATCACTCTGCAGAGCCTGCTAGCTAACATCTTAGTCAAGATTTTGTAATCCACTGTCAGCAGCGAGATCGGTCTATATGAACCACATTCTTCTTGTTTTTTGTCTGGCTTCAGCAACACAATTATGGTGGCGTCACACATGGATTCCGGAAGAGCGGAAATCCGATAGCTATGTTCAAACAGGGCCAGCAATTGGGGGGCCAGCAGCTCTCCATATTGTAAATATACCTCCAGAGGAATACCATCCGGCCCTGAAGCCTTCCCCTTGGCCAATGAAGCCATTCCCTCCAAAATCTCATCTACCGTAAATGGAGCCTCAAGCGATGCCACCCCCTCCGCTGTCAATGTAGGAAACGATATTCCATCCAAGTAGCTCTCCATCTCCTCCATCCTATAATCAACTTTTGATGCATACAGCTGATCATAAAACTGTGTAAATTGCTCGAGAATCTCTCCCGGGGAGGTGTAGATCTCATCTCCAGGCCCCGCTATGCCCATCACCGGGGGGGGATCTAGAACTGTGCCGTACCATATGTGCCAGAATTTTACCCGATTGGTTGCCCAATTAAAAATGGGATTGTTTGCTAAAGAATAAGCTACGCGATGACTTATCCCTCAGGATCTGTAGATACTGTCTACCCAAATCCAGCCATGCATTCCGGTTAGCTGGTGTGGGATCCTGAACAAATGCCCCTTCCGCCTGTGAACATTGATATGCTATGTCCTCCTCCTGCATGGCGGATGCTCGTTTTACATAGGATATGGAGGATCGGAGACACCCCCTTAAATAGGCCTTGAGGGTATCCCACACCAGTGACGGATTCTCCATCTGAGCATGCGCTTCTATAAATATTGATAACTGTTCCGGTATGCGATCATTCTGTTGGATGAGCTGAAGCCAAAACGGGTGTATTTTACCCATCCCCCTTCTGCCTACCTGTGGCCTTTTTAATGTCAATAAGATCGGGCTATGATCCGAGATCCCCCTCGGTAAATGATCCACTGATTCTATCTCCTGGAAAACCGCATGTGATCCAAATATATAATCAATTCTGGACAGCGCGTTGTACTGCGAGGTGTGACATGTAAATTCTCTGATCCCTTCATGTGTCACCCTCCACAAGTCTATCCATCCCATTTCCTTTACCAACATGCTCAACTGAGTGGGACTACCAGGGCCTCTACTCCCATTCCCCTGCAGTCTATCCATACCTGGGTCCATAACCAAGTTGAGATCCCCCATCATGATCACCTTCTGACTCTTTTTTGTGAGATTCCAGCAACGGATACGAAATCTTGCGAGATCTTGGAGCTAAACGAGATTTGGTTTCACTTGCCGGAATCTCACAAAAAAAGATTCAGAAGTGTCAGGATTCTGAGTACACATGACGTCCAGGTTGGATTTCATGTGTATTCATTATCAGGACACTAGTAATGTTAGGGCTTGTGTATGAGGCTACACATAGCGATATATCTATATCGCTAGTGCAGTGTAAATGAATGGAGAGGAGTGCATGATGCCGATTGGTCAGCGTCATGCACTCCTCTGTACAACGCCCACTTGGTCGAAAGTAAAAGTACGCCCACTTGGGCATTAAGAAAGCTCATTAGCATAAACTTAAATCTCTCCTAACGTTGTGAAAAAAGATAGTTTTTTTTAAATAAAAAGCATTACTGTCACCTACATTACAGCGCCCATCTCCTTATGTAGGAGATAGGGCACTTATAATGTGGTGACAGAGTCTCTTTAAGGAAGATTCTAATTTCAGACATTTATGGCTTATCCAAATTTTTTAAAGCTGCCGCAAAATCATTAGTAAATTCTGTATGTAAATATGCATGGTAATACTGTACCTGCCAATATACTTGGAAATTTAGCAAATAATTTTGAAGATCATGGATAAGTACATTTCTTTCCCAAGTGATTGGTTTGGAATGCAGCTTATTTGACCTCTTACTGCTTTATAGGAGAGTCTAAAAAGTGGATTACCAATCAACAGCAACAAAATCAAAGTGCTTTTTATTTCCTCTGCTTTTATTATGTAACAAAAAAAAAAAAATGGTACAAAAATACCTTGAAAATACCACATGTGAACACAGGGCAGAATCTAGTGCTTGCATGCTTGCCAATAGCTCCTGTGTTGAATGGGAAGAACCACTACCAGAAAAAAAATATGTGGCAGTCTGAAATGTTCATGGGTTATGTAGCACAGAGAGAAAGTTGAGTATTGAACTTTTTGTCATTTAATAAATACAGAATATTATATTAGATGTATGTGGATTTATTTCGGCTTTGTACAATTATTTGAACTGTGATAAAATTTTGGCATTTTAGCTGTTTACCAAAACACATTGAATATACAGTTCTATAATCAATATGAGCTTAAATGCAGACTGTCAGCTTTAATTTGAGGGTATTCACATCCTAATTTGAGGAAGGGTTTAGGAATTACAGCTCTTTAATATGTAGCTGCCTCTTTTTCAAGGGACCAAAGGTAATTTGATAATTATCTCAAAAGCTATTTAATGGGCTGCATGGGCTATTTCCTCATTAATCCATCATCAATTAAGCAGGTAAAAGGTCTGAAGTTGATTCCAGGTGTGGCATTTGAATTTTGAAGCTGTTGCTGTGAACCCAATAAATGTGATCAAAGAAGCTGTCAATGCAAGTGAAACAAACCCTCATTAGGCTGAAAAAAAATACATCAGAGAGATAACACAAATGTTAGGAGTGGCCCAATTCAAATGCCACAACGGGAATCAACTTCAGTTTGGTACATTCTTGAAAAAAACAAAAAAACACTGGTGATCTCGTGAACTCCAAAAGGCCTGGACGTCCACAGAATACAACAGTGTTTGATGATCACAGAATCCTTTCCATGGTGATGAAAAACCCCTTCACAACATCTACCCAAGTGAAGAACACTCTCCTGGAAGTAGGTGTATCAGTATCTAAGTCTACCATAAAGAGAAGACTTCATGAGAGCAAATACAGAGGGTTCACCACAAGGTGCAAACCATTAACCAGCCTCAAAAATAGAAAGGCCAGATTAGACGTTGCCAAACAACATGTAAAGAAGCCAACCCAGTTCTGGAACAGCATTCTTTGGACAGATGAAACTAAGATCAACCTGTACCAGAATGATGGGAGGAAGAAAGTATGGAGAAGGCTTGGAACGGCTCATGATCCAAAGCACACCACATCCTCTGTAAAACATGGTGAAGGCATTGTGATGGCATGGGCATGCATGGCTGCCAATGGCACTGGGTCACTAGTGTTTATTGATGATGTGACTGAAGACAGAAGCAGCCGGATGAATTCTGAAGTTTTCAGGGATATACTTTCTGCTCAGATTCAACCAAATGCAGCAAGGTTGATCGGATGTCGCTTCACAGTACAGATGGACAATGACCCAAAACATACTGCGAAAGCAACCCAGGAGTTTTTTAAGGCGAAGAAGTGGAATATTCTGCAATGGTCAAGTCAATCACCAAATCTCAAACCAATCGAGCATGCATTTCACTTGCTTAAGACAAAACCTAAGACAGAAAGACCCACAAACAAGCAACATCTGAACTCAATTACTTTTGAAGAGACTGTATAGAAAAATGGTTGCAATTCCTAAACGTTTCACTGGATATTTTTGTTCAACTCCTTTAACAATAACAAAACATGGTCAACTTTGCAACTAACATCCTGAAATGAAAGGCCCGAGACTGAAACTTTACTCTCTGCCACCAGTTCGCTTATTCTCAAGGCTGCAAAAAACATTAACACAAACGCTGTTCTAAACAAACACACTTCAAAATTATTAAAACAAACTAAATGTAACACATTGAATAATTCTAACAACAAATCTAACGAAATAGGCCTTCTTCATTCCACAACCGGAGCTGACCTATGGTAACCTTTCAAAAGCTGCTTAACTGGGAAGAGCGAAGAAATAGCCGGACAACTGTTTAATTTAAGAAAGAAAGAGATGCCTGTAAGAGACTTGGAAATGGAGGCAAATGACAGCCTCCTACTAATCAGGCTACATACAAATTTCAAAACTAGACCTACCTCATTATGAAAGAAATTACAGTTCTCATTAACACAGAAATTAACCCATGTTCTCGGAGCCAAGGATCTCTGAATATTAACATAGATTAGTCCCAAATCAGATTCCATAAATGAGGAGGACACGGAATTCCACAAAGCTCCGCTTCTGGCGCCAGTGTTCTGAACCTCCGCCACTGACAACGAGATAATGAATCTGCTATATCATTCTTTTTTCCTTCTATATAGCTAGCTTTCAACCAGATGTTCAAATTCAGACAACATAAGGTTAAATGCCTTGATATTTTAACTACTAATTCACATTTAGAAGATAATATGTTAATTGCAAAGACCACACCTTTGTTATCCGTAAACAATAAAATTCTCTGATCCTTAAAATAATGACCCCATACAACTATGGCTACCAAAACCGGAAATAATTCCAATAAGACAATGTTTGAAGTAACCTCGTTTACACGCCAAGCACTGGGCCATAATTCAGCCGACCATTGACCATTAAAGAATGCCCCGTAGCCTATACTACCGGCTGCATCCGTAAATAAAGACAAAGAGTCAGAATCCTCAAAATTAAACTGCCAGCAACTGTGTCCATTAAATTTAGATAAAAATTCTAGTCATACAGCTAAATCTTCTTTAAGCTGAACCGTTAACCTAATATGGGACCTAGGTGATTTAAGACCCCTTGTTGAAAAATACAGTCGCTTTGAAAAAACTCTTCCCATAGGAATAACTCTAGAGGCAAAGTTCAACAAACCCAACAGTGACTGCATATCACGTAATGAACATTTCTTCCTAGCTAACATACTGACTAAAGAAACCTTTAACTTTAACAATTTTTCCTCTGGTAAACTAAATTCCATTCTTTCAGAATCTATTCTAATACCTAAAAATTCTAATGATCTACATGGAAACACAGTCTTCTCTTCTGCTAATGGAACACCAAAAAATGTCATAAACTCAACAAATTTTAACAATAAGGAATAACATAACTCAGAACTAGCATCACCTATAAACAAAAAATCATCAAGATAGTGCAGAACACCTCCCTCCGGAATTTGTTTCTGCACTACCCAATGTAAAAAGGATGAAAATGCCTCAAAATAGAAACAAGATAAAGAAAAACCCATTGGTAAACATTTGTCATAGAAATAATTACCTTCAAATTGAAAACCTATAGAGCTGAAACCTGCACTGTTAACTGGTAGTAAACGTAAGGCTGATTTGATATCAGCCTTTGCTAAAAAAGCATTTTGACCAAACTGTCTCAATAAAGAGACAGCCTGATCAAAGGATGCATAGTGTACCGTCGCTTTAGACTTATCAGCTTCATCGTTTAATGAAGCCTTAAACGGGTAAGAAAGGTGATGTATTAAAAGGAATGAATTCAATTCCTTCTTAGGGACAATTCCTAAAGGTGAAAGTCTAAAGTCTGTAAACGGCGGATGCATAAAAGGACCAGCGATCCTGCCAGTTTCAAGCTCTTTCAGGATTTTCTGATGCACAATATTCTTATGCTGCTGGATGGATTTCAAATTATCCACCCAGCAACAACCAGATCCTTTGAAAGAAGGGATATTAAAACCAAACTTAAAACCATTAAAAATTAAATTAGCTTTCTCCCTGTCTGGGAACATTTCTAGCCATGGCGCCATTCTTATTAATTTCACTGGCGTCCATGCTTTTGGATAATTGTTCTTTGGTACTAGGGGTTTGAGACTGGTTTGCTCTTTTAAAACAACGACACATTGGGTGTGAACCCCCACAAAAGGAACATTTGTGTTTATACCGACAATTGTTCAACCATTTACACTGGGCTTCATTATAAGCAAAGCAAACTCCTTTCCTTAACGTATTCTGAGAACTAGGCTGCTGCTTGGGCACTGACCTTTGTGGAAGCATTAAACTAAGCCACAAACCAACATCCTTAGTGCCCCATTTCAATGAAGGGTACACTGCCATCTTCTGGCGAAACATTTCATCATAATTGTACCATGCTAAACCACCAAACTGGCGGCAAGCCTCAAGAATAATGTCTACATGCTGAAATAAATTACTAGAATTAATGAAAGACTTTTCCCCTAAAACTGAAGCATATATACAGAACGCCTGTAGCCAGTTAAAGAAAGACTTTGGAGGAGAACGTTTTTTATCCTCATCTTTGTCAGACTTACCATCCTGCTTGACAAGAGTCTCCTTCGCAGATGGTAATAAAGAAAATAAATCTATAAACTCGTTCCTCCAAATACGCTCCTTAATTGCTGGCTGTAAATGAAAACCTAATGGCGACATATCGCAAGACATAACTTCCTTACAACAAGTTTCCGAAACACCAACTACTTTCTCTAAAACAGGAATATTACTAAAACTAGCATTCTGTAAATGCTGACTACTATGCAGGGGCGTAGCTAAAGGCTCATGGGCCCCGATGCAAAAATTCTTACTGGCCCCCCCCCCCTGCAAACTTCTCATGGCCGACGGTCCGCAGCTGTCAGCTGCATCGCTGGGTCTCCTAAGTGACCCAACGATGCAGCACTAGCAGCCGGGGGCGTCACTAAGGCTGGGTTCACGCACCCTATTTACGGACATAATTCGGGCATTTTAGTATTGAATTACGTCCGAAAATGCGGCTCAAAAGCGTCGGCAAACATCTGCCCATTCATTTGAATGGGTCTTACGATGTTCTGTGCCGACAGTCATTTTTTTTTACGCGCCGCTGCCAAAAGGCGGCCCGCGTCAAAGAAGTGCCTGTCACTTCTTCAGACGTAAATGGAGCCGTTTTCCATGGACTCCATAGAAAAACAGCTCCAATTACATCCGTAATGGACGCAGCGAAAGACGCCTGCACATGCCATTACGGCTGAAATTACGGTGCTGTTTTCTCCTGAAAACAGCACCGTAATTTCAGCCGTAACAGACGCTGCCGTGTGAACATACCCTCAGGGCTTAAAATGTCAGGGAAATAGCCCCAATACATATGTGTCCGCCCAAAAAAAAGTGTGTGTATAGGAGACAGCATAGCATATCTATAGCACTATGACCCTATAAACTATGGATAGGATTAGATACAGTGGCTCAGCAGACAGTATCACACATGATAGGATTAGATACAGTGGCTGAGCAGACAGTATCACACATGATAGGATTAGATACAGTGGCCCAGCAGACAGTATCACACATGATAGGATTAGATACAGTGGCTCAGCAGACAGTACCACACATGATAGGATTAGATACAGTGGCTCAGCAGACAGTACCACACATGATAGGATTAGATACAGTGGCTCAGAAGGCAGTATCACACATGATAGTATTAGATACAGTGGCTCAGCAGACAGTATCACACATGATCGGATTAGATACACAGCTCAGCAGACAGATACGATTAGATACAGGGCCCAGCAGACAGTATCACACAAGATACGATTAGATACAGGGCCCAGCAGACAGTATCACACATGATTGGATTAGATACACAGCTCAGCAGACAGTATCACACATGATTGGATTAGATACAGGGCCCAGCAGACAGTATCACACAAGATACGATTAGATACAGGGCCCAGCAGACAGTATCACACAAGATACGATTAGTTACAGGGCCCAACAGACAGTATCACACATGATTGGATTAGATACACACCTCAGCAGACAGTATCACACATGATTGGATTAGATACAGGGCTCAGCTCGCTGACATTGCGGCTCCAGCGCTGGACCCAGGAAAGGTAAGAATAATAATTTTGCTTCTTTATGCGTTACTGATTATTTTTGTGCGTTTTTTTTTTTTTTACAGGTTCGGTTGTTGGACTTCGGATTCGAGGACTTCAATGACGGCGTTTTTTTTATTCTCAATAAAATGGTTTATGAGGGTTGCGTTTTTTTATTTCAATAAAATATTTTTTCTATGTGCTTGTATCTTTTTAAACTTTATTATCACCGCCTTAGTAATGGCCGCCGGCTGATTGACAATCTCCATTACTAAGGCGAGGCTTAATGTTAGCCGGTGCAGAGGCTAACACTAACCCCCATTATTACCCCGGTACCCACCACCACCAGGGGTGCTGGGAAGAGCCGGGTACGAACCAGGGTGGCCACAGGCTGGTAGTATTAGGCTGGGGAAGGCCAAAAACAGTGGCTCTTCCCACCCTTGTAATGCTGCCTGCTGCTGCTGTGTTGTATGTGGCTGGTTATGAAAATTGGGGGGGACCCCACATCGTTCTTTCCAATTATTTTTTATTTTTTATTTTTTTAAATGACGTGGGGTCCCCCGCATTTTTCATAACCAGCCAGATACAATAAAGCAACAGCAGCCTAGCATTACCAGGGTGGGAAGGGCCACTGTTTCTGGCCTTTCCCCTCCTGATAATACCAGCCTGCGGCCACCCCAGATGGTCAGGTACTGGATCGTACCCGGCTCCTCCCAGCACCCCTGGTGGCGGTGGGTACCGGGGTAATAAAGGGGGTTAGTGTTAGCCTCTGCATCGGCTAACACTAAGCCCCGCCTTAGCAATGGATGCTGTCAATCAGCCGGCGACCATTACTAAGGCGGTAGTAATATAGTTTAAAAAAAAACACAAAGACATAGAAAAAATATTTTATTGAAATAAAAAAAAAACCCACACAACCCTCATTAACCATTTTATTGATAATAAAAAAAAATCTGTCATCGAAGTAGTCCTGGAATCCACCGTAGTCCAACGACCGAACCTGTAAGAAAACACACAAGAAAAACGATTAGTAACACATGTGTTAGGCTTAGATACAGGGCCCATGTGTGATACTGTCTGTGGGACCCTGTATCTAAGCCTACCACAACGTAGGCTTAGATACAGGGTCCAGCAGACAGTAATCTTATACAGTATAAGATTACTGTGTGCTGGGGCCCTGTATCTAAACCTACAGTGTGGTAGGCTTATATACAGGGCCCATCAGACAGTATCACACATGGGCCATGTATCTAAGCCTACCATGTGATTGGCTTAGATACAGGGCCCAGCAGACAGGATCACGCATGGGCCATGTATCTAAGCCTACCATGTGATTGGCTTAGATACAGGGCCCAGCAGACAGGATCACGCATGGACCATGTATCTAAGCCTACCATGTGATTGGCTTAGATACAGGGCCCAGCAGACAGGATCACACAATCTGTGATCCTGTCTCATGGGCCCCCTAAGCCTGCTACATCGTATGCTTAGGGGTTGTGCAGTCCCTAAACATTGATGGCCTGTCCTCAGGATAGGCCATCAATAGCTGATGCGTCTCCCGGGACCCGCAAATGAGCTGTTTTGAAGGGGCCGCAGCACTCGTACGAGAGCTGATCCCCTTCATTTCACTACTCGCTCACACTGTGAATTGCCGACACCGATTAACAGTGTGACCGGAATGAAGTGACAAGAATGAAGGGGAGCAGCTCTCGTACGAGTGCTGCGGCCCCTTCAAAACAGCTGATTGACGGGTCCCGGGAGTCGGACCCCGCCAGTCAGGGCTAACCTTACCTTCCTCTTCGGCCGCGGCGGGAGTTCTGTCGTCTCGATGCTGTGCGCATGCGCTGCGCACAGCGTTTGACGTCAGGACCTCCGCTGCGATTCGGAACCAGGAAGGTAAGTAAAGTATGTTACTATAGTAACAGGGGCCCGTGGCCCGAGTTACTATAGTAACTTTTTATTGATGTGGTGCGGGGGGCCGTGGGCCCCCCTGGCTTTGGGGCCCGGTCGCAATTGCAACCGCTGCGACCCCTATAGCTACGCCAGTGCTACTATGCTTCCATACATCAGCGGGGAAACTAGCAGGAACAGCCGCCTTACTGACCAAATCAGCTAATGATTTTAAAATATCAAACATTACATTAGAATTGAGGGTAGGGGGGTTGGGGTGGGACAGATAAGGGGTAGCTGGCATCTCACCACTCTGTTCCACCTGTCCTGGGTTGGGCACTGCTCCTGTTACATCCTGCTGCGTGCCTGTAAATCCTGGGGAAACTTGCTGACAGGAAAGTTGACTCCTGGAACCTCTTCTTCTCCTTGATACTGGCGGTGTAAAGGATCTGCCAGGTACTACGTCTGTGTATACTCCCGGGATTAATCAGTCGACACCTGAGGCCAGACCTCTTAGACTGACACCGGCTCCCACCAACCAGGGTGGCAGGCTCAGGAGTGGGAGAGCCTATCGCGGCCTGGTCAGTCGGAGTTAGCTCCGCCCCCTGTCCATTTATACCTGCCGTGTTCTCTTCCTCAGTGCTTGTTATTCTTCTTGGATTCCTGGCCCCACTGCTGCCTTGCTCCAGCCTGCTTCTGCCGTGCTTCTGCCTTGCTTTAGTTCCGCTTATCCTGCTTCGCTTTGCCCCTGGCTTGCTTCCTGCTCCGTGCTCTCGTTGGTATACTCCACTACATCCTGATCCTGACTGACTCATTCGCCGCTCCGTTTCCTCGCGGCGTTCCGTGGGCTACTGCCCCTTCCCTTGCGTGTTCCCTGTTTGTACTCCCTTGCACTTAGACAGCATAGGGACCGCCGCCAAGTTGTACCCCGTCGCCTAGGGCGGGTCGTTGCAAGTAGGCAGGGACAGGGCGGTGGGTAGATTAGGGCTCACTTGTTCCCTTCACCTCCTTCCTGCCATTACATAATAACAAGCCCATACCTAGTCTACCATTTCTCCTACGCTGACGCTATCATGGACCCCCTTGAGACCCTGACTCAGCAGATGCAGGGCCTCTCCCTACAGGTCCAGGCCCTGGCTCAGAGGGTCAACCAGGGTGACGCTGCCTTAGTAGTACCCCTCACCTCACCTCTAGAACCCGACCTCAAGTTACCTGACCGGTTCTCAGGGGACCGTAAGACTTTTCTCTCCTTCCGGGAGAGTTGCAGACTTTATTTCCACCTAAAACCTCACTCCTCAGGTTCCGAGAACCAGCGGGTGGGTATCATTATATCCCGACTCCAGGAAGGGCCCCAAGAGTGGGCCTTCTCCTTGGCTCCTGACGCCCCTGAACTTTCCTCCGTTGATCGTTTTTTCTCTGCCCTCGGACTCATTTACGACGAGACTGACAGGACTGCCTTAGCCGAGAGTCAGCTGGTGACCTTACGTCAGGGTAGGAGACCTGTTGAGGAATACTGTTCTGATTTTAGAAAGTGGTGCGTAGCTTCTCGGTGGAACGACCCGGCCCTAAGGTGCCAGTTTAGGTTAGGATTATCTGACGCCCTGAAGGATCTGCTGGTTAGCTACCCCTCTTCTGACTCCCTAGACCAGGTTATGGCCCTAGCAGTACGACTTGACCGACGTCTCAGGGAACGTCAGCTTGAACGTTTCAATGTGTTCCCCTCTGACTTCCCTGCGATTTCCCCCGAGGTCCCGTCTCCTCTCTCTTCCACGGAGGACTCGGAGGTACCTATGCAACTCGGGGCCTCCATGTCCCCTCGACAACGTAGAGAGTTTCACAGGAAGAAAGGTCTCTGCTTCTATTGTGGGGACGACAAGCATCTACTGAACACCTGTCCCAGGCGCAAGAATAAACAGCCGGAAAACTTCCGCGCCTAAGTGATCATCGGGGAGGTCACTTGGGCGCACAGGTATTTCCCGTTAATATGAAACGCAATAAAATTTTGCTTCCCTTTCAGGTCTCGTTTGCTTGCCGGTCTGCCACGGGCAGTGCCTTCGTGGATTCTGGCTCATCTGCTAATATCATGTCTGTGGAATTTGCTATGACTCTAAAAATGCCTTTTATTGATTTGCCTTATCCTATCCCGGTAGTGGTATCGACTCCACTCCTCTTGCTAATGGTTATTTTACTCAGCATACTCCTGTTTTTGAACTCCTTGTTGGCTCCATGCATTTGGAGCAGTGCTCTGTACTGGTGATGCAGGGATTATCGTCCGATCTGGTATTAGGTCTTCCCTGGTTGCAGCTGCATAATCCCACGTTTGATTGGAATACTGGGGATCTCACCAAATGGGGTAGTGAATGCCTGATGTCATGTCTTTCGGTTAACTCTATTTCTCCCCGGAAGGAGGTAAACACGCTTCCTGAGTTTGTTCAGGACTTCGCTGATGTGTTTTCTAAGGAGGCCTCCGAGGTGTTGCCCCCTCATAGAGATTACGATTGCGCCATCGATTTGGTGCTTGGTGCCAAGCTTCCTAAGGGTAGGATATTTAATCTTTCATGTCCTGAACGTGAAGCTATGAGGGAGTATATCCAAGAATGCCTGGCCAAGGGTTTCATTCGCCCCTCGACTTCTCCTGTAGGTGCTGGCTTCTTCTTCGTGGGGAAGAAGGATGGTGGTCTTAGGCCGTGCATTGATTATCGGAACCTGAATAAGGTCACCGTAAGGAACCAGTATCCCCTTCCTTTGATTCCGGATCTTTTTAATCAGGTTCAGGGGGCCCAATGGTTTTCTAAGTTCGATCTACGGGGGGCATATAACCTTATCAGCATCAAAGAGGGGGATGAGTGGAAAACTGCGTTCAACACACCCGAAGGTCATTTCGAATACCTGGTCATGCCCTTTGGGTTGTGTAATGCCCCTGCCGTCTTCCAGAATTTTATTAATGAAATCCTGAGAGATTACCTGGGTAATTTTCTTGTAGTGTACCTTGATGACATACTGGTGTTTTCCAAGGACTGGTCCTCCCACGTGGAGCATGTCAGGAAGGTCCTCCAGGTCCTCCGGGAAAATAATCTGTTTGCGAAGAACGAAAAATGTGTGTTTGGGGTACAGGAGATACCATTTTTAGGTCAAATCCTCACTCCTCATGAATTCAGCATGGACCCTGCCAAGGTTCAGGCTGTGGCGGAATGGGTCCAACCTGCCTCCCTGAAGGCGCTACAGTGTTTTTTGGGGTTCGCTAACTATTACAGGAGATTTATGGCCAACTTCTCGGTCGTCGCTAAGCCTCTTACGGACCTTACTCGCAAGGGTGCTGATGTCCTCCATTGGCCCCCTGAGGCCGTCCAGGCTTTTGAGACCCTCAAGAAGTGCTTTATCTCGGCCCCCGTGCTGGTTTAGCCCAACCAAAGGGAGCCATTTATTGTGGAGGTTGACGCATCCGAGGTGGGAGTGGGGGCCGTCTTGTCCCAGGGTACCAGCTCCCTCACCCATCTCCGCCCCTGTGCTTACTTCTCTAGGAAGTTTTCGCCTACGGAGAGTAACTATGATATTGGCAACCGCGAACTTTTAGCCATTAAATGGGCTTTTGAAGAGTGGCGTCACTTCCTGGAGGGGGCCAGACACCAGGTAACGGTCCTTACTGACCACAAGAATCTGGTTTTCCTAGAATCTGCCCGGAGGCTTAATATTAGACAAGCTCGTTGGGCACTATTCTTTACCAGATTTAATTTCTTGGTTACCTATAGGGCTGGGTCCAAAAATATTAAGGCTGATGCACTGTCACGTAGTTTCATGGCCAATCCTCCTTCCGAGAAGGATCCTGCTTGTATTTTACCCCCTGGTATAATCGTTTCTGCCACTGATTCTGATTTAGCTTCTGACATCGCGGCTGATCAAGGTTCAGCTCCCGGGAACCTCCCTGGGGACAAACTGTTTGTCCCCCTGCAATACCGGCTAAGGTTACTCAGGGAAAACCATGACTCCGCACTATCTGGTCATCCTGGCATCTTGGGTACCAAACACCTCATTACCAGAAACTATTGGTGGCCTGGGTTGCCTAAAGACGTTAGGGCTTACGTCGCCGCTTGTGAGGTTTGTGCTAGGTCCAAGACCCCTAGGTCCCGACCTGCGGGCTTACTACGTTCCTTGCCCATTCCCCAGAGACCTTGGACCCATATCTCCATGGATTTTATCACCGATTTGCCTCCATCTCAGGGCAAGTCGGTGGTGTGGGTGGTAGTAGACCGCTTCAGCAAGATGTGCCACTTTGTGCCCCTTAAGAAACGACCTAACGCCAAGACGTTAGCTTCTTTGTTTGTTAAACACATGCTGCGTCTCCATGGGGCCCTAGTCAATATCGTTTCTGACAGAGGGGTACAATTTGTTTCCTTATTTTGGAGAGCTTTTTGTAAAAGTTGGAGATTGATCTGTCCTTCTCCTCCGCCTTCCACCTGGAAGCTCGTATTAGAGATCTGGAGGAGCAGAATGCAACACTGAGGAGGATAGACAATTTTGAACGGAGCTTGCTGCTCACAGAGCATGCAGTTAGTGGGTTACAACTGGAGGGTGAAGACATGGGTGAGCAGGATCAGGTAAGTAGCTGGGTTAATGTAGTTAGGGGCAGTAGAAAGGGGTCAAAGACAAGGAAGGCCGATCCGGTTTCTGACATTCCAGGCAAAATTGCCAAGTTGGGTGATGATGCGAGGGTGTCAGTCTCAGAAATGGCAGCCCTAGTGGATACTGATCTCCCTAACAGCCGGGAGAACAGCCCAGCTAGTAGTCGGCGGGATGGTAATGCAGGTAAGCCAAGACAATTGATAGTCGTAGGGGATTCTATAATCAGGAAGACGGATAGAATTATTTGTCGCCAAGACCACCTCAACCGAATGGTTTGCTGTCTCCCTGGTGCCAGGGTTCGGCATGTGGTGGAACGGGTGGACAAATTGCTGGGAGGGGCTGGTGATGATCCAGCTGTCGTGGTCCATGTCGGTACCAACGACAGAATAAATGGTAGGTGGAGGAGCCTTAAGAATAATTTTAAAGAACTAGGCTACAAGCTGAAGGGAAGGACCTCCAAGGTTGTATTCTCAGGAATACTGCCTGTGCCATGCGCATCACAGGAAAGACAGCGGGAGCTTAGGGAGTTAAATGCATGGCTGAAGTCTTGGTGTAGAGGAGAAGGATTTGGGTTCCTAGAGCACTGGGCTGACTTTTCATTGGGGTACAAACTGTATTCTGCAGATGATTTGCACCTAAATGGAAGGGGGTCCGCTGTGCTGGGGGAGAGAATTCTAGCTGGGGTGGCGGAGTATTTAAACTAGGGCTGAGGAGGGAGGTCAATGTAGAAAATAAAGGGGTAGCCAGGTTAGAGAGGGGTCAGACTATATTGGTGGGGGGAGAAACAGAATGTGGGGAGAGGACTAGACAACAGGATAAGGAGATCCTTTCGTTACAAAACATCAGTGTAAATAAAAAGGACCGATTAATGTCAAATCACATTTCTGATAATAAAAGTGAAAAACTGACAGGCAAATTAAAGTGTATGTTCACAAATGCCAGAAGTCTAGCAAGTAAAATGGGGGAGCTGGAGGCCTTGATACTGGAAGAAAATATAGATATAGTTGGTGTTGCTGAAACATGGCTGGACTCTTCACGTGACTGGGCTGTAAATCTACAGGGTTTTACACTTTTTCGTAAAGACAGGACAAATAGGAAAGGTGGTGGTGTATGTCTGTATGTGAGAAGTGATATGAAGGCGAGTGTGAAAGAGACAATAGTGGGTGAAGACTGTGAGGAGGTTGAAACCTTGTGGGTGGAACTAGAAAGGGAGGTAAACACTGAAAAAATTACTTTTGGTGTAATCTATAGACCCCCCAATATAACTGAGGAGATGGAAGTTCAGCTATATAAACAGATGGAGCGGGCTGCACAGACGGGTACTGTAGTGATAATGGGAGATTTTAATTTCCGGGATATTAATTGGTGTCATGGTTCGGCTTCAACTGCAAAGGGGAGACATTTCCTCAACCTGTTGCAGGAAAATTTTATGGGCCAGTTTGTGGAAGACCCGACTAGAGGTGAAGCTCTGTTGGATCTGGTCATTTCTAATAATGCAGATCTTGTTGGGAATGTCAATGTTCGTGAAAACCTCGGTAACAGTGATCACAATATAGTTACATTTTACCTATACTGTAAAAAACAAACGCAGGCTGGGAGGGCAAAAACATTTAATTTTAAGAAAGCCAATTTCCCCAGGATGAGGGCTGCAATTCAGGATATGGACTGGGAAGAACTAATGTCAAATAATGGAACAAATGATAAATGGGAGATTTTCAAATCTACTTTGAGTTATTATAGTGCAAAATTTATTCCTACAGGTAATAAGTATAAACGACTCAAATTAAACCCCACATGGCTTACACCTTCTGTGAAAGGGGCAATACATGACAAAAAAAGGGCATTTAAAAAATACAAATCTGAGGGTACAGCTGTAGCCTTTGTAAAATATAAAGAGCTTAATAAAATCTGTAAAAATGTAATAAAATTAGCAAAAATACAAAATGAAAGGCAGGTGGCCAAGGATAGTAAAACAAATCCTAAAAAATTCTTCAAGCATATAAATGCAAAAAAGCCAAGGTCTGAACATGTAGGACCCCTAGATAATGGTAATGGGGAGTTGATCACAGGGGATCAAGAGAAGGCAGAGTTACTAAATGGGTTCTTTAGCTCTGTATATACAACTGAAGAAAGAGCAGCTGATGTAGCCGGTGCCAGTGCTGTTAATATATCGGCTGATATACTGAATTGGATGAATGTAGAGATGGTCCAAGCTAAATTAAATAAAATAAATGTGCACAAGGCTCCGGGACCAGATGGGTTACACCCTAGAATTCTTAAAGAGCTTAGTTCAGTTATTTCTGTCCCCCTTTTCATAATATTCAGAGAATCTCTAGTGACTGGTATAGTGCCAAGGGACTGGCGCAGGGCAAATGTGGTGCCTATTTTCAAAAAGGGCTCTAGGTCTTCCCCGGGTAATTATAGACCAGTAAGCTTAACATCCATCGTGGGGAAAATGTTTGAGGGGCTATTGAGGGACTATATACAGGATTATGTGACAATAAATAGCATTATAAGTGACAGCCAGCATGGTTTTACTAAGGACAGAAGTTGTCAAACTAACCTAATCTGTTTTTATGAAGAGGTAAGCAGAAGTCTAGACAGAGGGGCCGCTGTGGATTTAGTGTTTTTGGACTTTGCAAAGGCATTTGACACTGTCCCCCATAGACGCCTAATGGGTAAATTACGGACTATAGGTTTAGAAAATATAGTTTGTAATTGGATTGAGAATTGGCTCAAGGACCGTATCCAGAGAGTTGTGGTCAATGATTCCTTCTCTGAATGGTCACCGGTTATAAGTGGTGTACCCCAGGGTTCAGTGCTGGGACCACTATTATTCAACTTATTTATTAATGATATAGAGGATGGGATTAATAGCACTATTTCTATTTTTGCAGATGACACCAAGCTATGTAATATAGTTCAGACTATGGAAGATGTTCATGAATTACAGGCAGATTTAAACAAACTAAGTGTTTGGGCGTCCACTTGGCAGATGAAGTTTAATGTAGATAAATGTAAAGTTATGCATCTGGGTACCAACAACCTGCATGCATCATATGTCCTAGGGGGAGCTACACTGGCGGATTCACTTGTTGAGAAGGATCTGGGTGTTCTTGTAAATCATAAACTCAATAACAGCATGCAGTGTCAATCAGCTGCTTCAAAGGCCAGCAAGATATTGTCGTGTATTAAAAGAGGCATGGACTCGCGGGACAGAGATGTAATATTGCCACTTTACAAAGCATTAGTGAGGCCCCATCTAGAATATGCAGTTCAGTTCTGGGCTCCAGTTCATAGAAAGGATGCCCTGGAGTTGGAAAAAATACAAAGAAGAGCAACGAAGCTAATAAGGGGCATGGAGAATTTAAGTTATGAGAAAAGATTGAAAGAATTAAACCTATTTAGCCTTGAAAAAAGACGACTAAGGGGGGACATGATTAACTTATATAAATATATTAATGGCACATACAAAAAATATGGTGATATCCTGTTCCTTGTAAAACCCCCTCAAAAAACAAGGGGGCACTCCCTCCGTCTGGAGAAAAAAAGGTTCAAGCTGCAGAGGCGACAAGGCTTCTTTACAGTAAGAACGGTGAATTTATGGAATAGCCTACCGCAGGAGCTGGTCACAGCAGGGACAGTAGATGGCTTTAAAAAAGGGTTAGATAATTTCCTAGAACAAAAAAATATTAGCTCCTATGTGTAGAAATTTTTCCTTCCCTTTTCCCTTCCCTTGGTTGGACTTGATGGACATGTGTCTTTTTTCAGCCGTACTAACTATGTAACTATGTAACTATGTAACTATGTAACTAATGGCCAAACGGAAAGGACTAACCAATCCCTGGAACAATATTTAAGGTGTTTCATCTCTGACTGTCAATTTGATTGGGTCTCATTCCTTCCCCTTGCCGAATTTTCCCTGAATAACCGGGTCAGTAACTCGTCAGGGGTCTCCCCATTTTTCTGTAATTTCGGGTTTAACCCAAGGTTCTCCTCCGTTTCTCCTGGTTGTTCCAATAATCCCGAGGTAGAGGACGTTCATCGGGAACTGTGCACAGTCTGGGCCCAGGTTCAGAAGAACCTAGAGGCGTCCCAGAGCGTACAAAAGATTCAGGCTGATAGTAGACGTTCTGCTAACCCCCGGTTTGTCGTCGGGGATCTGGTCTGGTTGTCGTCCAGGAACTTGCGCCTTAAGGTCCCATCCAGGAAGTTTGCTCCCCGATTTATTGGACCTTATAAGATCATTGAAGTCCTCAACCCTGTATCCTTCCGTCTGGAGCTGCCCCCATCCTTTCGCATACATGACGTCTTCCATGCCTCCCTCCTTAAACGCTGCTCCCCGTCCTGGTCCCCCTCGAGGAAACCTCCTGTTCCCGTTCTCACCCCTGAGGGGGTGGAATTCGAGGTGGCCAAGATTATGGACAGTAGGATGATCCAGGGCTCCCTCCAGTACCTGGTCCATTGGAGAGGATACGGGCCGGAGGAGAGGACTTGGGTACCTGCTCGTGATGTTCACGCTGGGGTATTGATCAGGAGGTTCCACCTTCTCTTCCCCACTAAACCGGGTCCTCTTAGTAAGGGTCCGGTGGCCCCTCATAAAAGGGGGCGTACTGTAAAGGATCTGCCAGGTACTACGTCTGTGTATACTCCCGCGATTAATCAGTCGACACCTGAGGCCAGACCTCTTAGACTGACACCAGCTCCCACCAACCAGGGTGGCAGGCTCAGGAGTGGGAGAGCCTATCGCGGCCTGGTCAGTCGGAGTTAGCTCCGCCCCCTGTCCATTTATACCTGCCGTGTTCTCTTCCTCAGTGCTTGTTATTCTTCTTGGATTCCTGGCCCCACTGCTGCCTTGCTCCAGCCTGCTTCTGCCGTGCTTCTGCCTTGCTTCAGTTCCGCTTATCCTGCTTCGCCCCTGGCTTGCTTCCTGCTCCGTGCTCTCGTTGGTATACTCCACTACATCCTGATCCTGACTGACTCATTCACCGCTCCGTTCCCTCGCGGCGTTCCGTGGGCTACTGCCCCTTCCCTTGCGTGTTCCCTGTTTGTACTCCCTTGCACTTAGACAGCGTAGGGACCGCCGCCAAGTTGTACCCCGTCGCCTAGGGCGGGTCGTTGCAAGTAGGCAGGGACAGGGCGGTGGGTAGATTAGGGCTCACTTGTTCCCTTCACCTCCTTCCTGCCATTACAGGCGGGGGTGGAGAATAAACCACCCTAGTCTTCCGGCTCCGCTTCCTCGGTTGCAGCTCTGAAGAAAAGTCCTGCACCGCCTCTAAAACCAGTGAGGCTGGCGCTTCAGCTGTGTCCTCCAAACAATCCTTGGAGCAGGAGGGGATAGCCGACCAACATGCTGTCTCCCGTTCTCTACTGACTAACTTTCTGGCCGGTGGGTTAGCCAATGGCGCCGGCACTTGTGGCGCACTTCCGGCACTGTGCCCCGCCTTCCTTGATGACGTGGTCGGCCGCCTTCTCTCAAGCTCCGACACCTGGAGCGCACATCCCGAACTGCGCTCCACCCTCAGCGATGACTCTGCTGCAGACTTCCTCCTCTTAGCTGCAGCTGATGACGGCACCTCGAGCGACGACCCAGCAGGAGACACCGCTTCCTCTATGTCGTCTTCCAGCACAGTAAGTTCGCTTCTTCCTGCGTCCTCCCTCGAAGGCGCTGCTGCTAGGCATTGCCTCAGCCAGTCTTCTCCTCCTTCCGACTCCGCTCTTCTGATCAGCTCCATCAGCAGGACATCCATGGCGACTGTCCAATCTTCAAAACTGGATGCTTGACCACGACGAACTGCTCCGTTTATGTCCAATTTTCCCGCCTTTAGGATTTTATCAGTGACCAATCAGCTGGCCTTCACCAAATCTGCCTGGAGATAGAAATTGCCAGAACCTGCTCATGCAACTGCACAGCTGACCTAGGTCCAATCAGCTGGGACCATCTCAAAACTGCCCAGAGACAGAAACATCTGGAAACCGGCTCGTGCCACCAGCACAGCTTACCCGGGGGACATCAGGATGGTAAGTACCATTCTAATATAAAATAACAAATGGAGAAAAGAGGGAAAGGGGGGGGGGGAGAAAAAACATACCAAGCAAAAAACACATTTTATTAATACCTTATGGGGGCCGTGCGACCATGTGTCCCCCAGGCAATAGCCCGGAGGGCCCCTGACATTCTATGTGTATGGAGGAATTCTCTCATAGAAGCATTTCTTCTAGTGATGAATATGTCCGAAAACACAGCAAAAAGTATCTAAAACAAGGATGTGGCTATGAGGAGGATATGTGCCAAATAGATTAAAAACTTCATAATGCAAAACTCTGTATTTGTATACTGCCCATGAGGTTTATAGGAAAGAGTGAAATTTATCATGGCCATGAGGGGTTATAGGAAAGAGTGAAATTTATCATGTCACGTGCTATTTTGATAAATTTGTGTCTGATACATCCTGTGACACTTGACATATCTCCATATGAAGTGAATTTTTGTTGTAAAGGAGGGTAGAGTATGCTCAAATGGTCCAAAAATGTTCTTAATATGCCATATAAGGCCCATTTACAATGTCCAGTTATAGTCATATTTTACTTATTTTCAAGAAATAATTGCCCAAGGTAAATAGGGTTAAAGATCAATGATAAATTTAAAAACTATTGTTGATCTTCATTGGTCACGCAAATCACTGAAAAACTAACTATATTTATTTATAATCACTGAAAAAGGCCATAGTAAGGGTATGTTCACACAGAGTTTTTTTACGAGTTTTTTTTACTGATACAAGGTCATCCAACAGGATGCAGACAAACCACAATGCTACATAGAGGGTGATTGCTCAGGTGCCATATATAATGAACATCCACTCTCACACCTACTATTCATGAGGAGGTGGCTGCTAAGGCTGGGTTCACACGACCTATTTTCAGATGTAAACGAGGCGTATTATGCCTCGTTTTACGTCTGAAAATAGGGCTACAATACGTCGGCAAACATCTGCCCATTCATTTGAATGGGTTTGCTGACGTACTGTGCAGACAACCTGTCATTTACGCGTCGTCGTTTGACAGCTGTCAAACGACGACGCGTAAAAATACAGCCTCGTCAAAAGAAGTGCAGGACACTTCTTTCAGACGTAATTTGAGCCGTTCTTCATTGAACTCAATGAAGCACAGCTCAAAATTTACGGCTGTCAGAGAAGCCTCGCAAAATGCGAGGAGGAGCATTTACGACTGAAACGAGGCAGCTGTTTTCACCTGAAAACAGTCTGTCTTTTCAGACGTAAAAGCCTGCTACCGTGTGCACATACCCTTAGTATTATCACTGCACACAGATATAGCTTCTATAAGTGTGCAAGTCACACAGTAAGGCCTGATTTACACGAGCGTGTGCGTTTTGCGCGCGCAAAAAACGCTGCGTTTTGCGCGCGCAAAAGGCACTTGGCAGCTCCGTGTGTCATCCGTGTATGATGCGCGGCTGCGTGATTTTCGCGCAGCCGCCATCATAGAGATGAGGCTAGTCGACGCCCGTCACTGTCCAAGGTGCTGAAAGAGCTAACTGATCGGCAGTAACTCTTTCAGCACCCTCGACAGTGAATGCCGTACACAATATACAGCAACCTGTGAATAAAAAAAGACTTTCATACTTACCAAGAACTTCCTGCTTCCCCCAGTCCGGGCTCCCGGCCGTTGCCTTGGTGACGCGTCCCTCTCTTGTCATCCGGCCCCACCTCCCAGGATGACGCCGCAGTCCATGAGACCGCTGCAGCCTGTGATTGGCTGCAGCCTGTGCTTGGCCTGTGATTGGCTGCAGCTGTCACTTGGACTGAACTGTAATCCCGGGAGGTCGGACCGGAGTTATCGGTAAGTCAGAACGTCTTTTTTTTTTTACAGGTTCATGGATTTTCGGAGCGGAAGTCACTGTCCATGGTGCTGAACCAGTTTAACGCTTTCAGCACCGTGGACAGTGACTGTCTCCTGACGTCGTGTACCCGAACATTTTTTACCGGTTTCGGTCAAAACGAGTTTGGGCGAACCCGGTGAAGTTCGGTGCGCTCATCTCGAATTTGACACTCCGTTTGGATGTTTGTAAACAGAAAAGCACGTGGTGCTTTTCTGTTTACATTCAGGAGTTTGACAGCTCTTGCGTGAATCACGCAGTTCGCACGGAAGTGCTTCCGTGCGGCATGCGTGGTTTTCACGCACCCATTGACTTCAATGGGTGCGTGAGTGTGCGAAAAACGCACGATTATAGAACATGTCGTGAGTTTTTTTCTGCGCACACGCGCTGAGCGCAATTCACGCATCGTCTAAACTGCCCCATTGACTAATATAGGTGCGTACGACATGCGTGCAAAGCACGCGCGTCGCACGCGCGTATATTACGTTAGTGTAAATGAGGCCTAAGGCCTCATTTACACGAACGTGATATACGTCCGTGCGACTCGCGTGCTTTTCACGCGGGTCGCACGGACCTATACAAGTCTATGGGGGCATGCAGACAGTCCATGAGTTTTGCTCAGCGTGAGTACGCTGAAAAAAACTCACGACATGTTCTAAAAATCTGCGTTTTTCGCGCATCACGCACCCATTGAAGTCAATGGGTGCGTGAAAACCACGAAGGTCGCACGGAAGCACTTCCGTGCGAACTGCGTAATTCGCGCAAGAGCTGTCAAACTGAATGTAAACAGAAAAGCACCACGTGCTTTTCTGTTTACAAACATCCGAACGGAGTGTCTTAGAGATGAGCGAACCGAACTTCACCGGGTTCGGCCAAACTCGTTTTGACCGAACCCGGCAGGAGATAGTCACTGTCCAGGGTGCTGAAAGAGTTAAACTGTTTCAGCACCCTAGACAGTGACTTCCGATCCCAATATACGTGAACGTGTAAAAAAAAAAAAAGTTCTGACTTACCGATAACTCCCGGCTTCTTCCTCCAGTCTAACCTCCAGGGATGACAATTCAGTCCAAGTGACAGCTGCAGCCAATCACAAGCCAAGCACAGGCTGCATCGGTCACATGGACTGCCGCGTCATCCAGGGAGGTGGGGCCAGATGTCAAGAGAGGCGCGTCACCAAGGACGCGTCACCAAGTCAACGGCCAGGAAGTTCTCGGTAAGTACGAACCTCTTTTTTTTTAAACAGGTTACTCGATATGGTGATCGGAATTCACTGTCGAGGGTGCTGAAAGAGTTACTGCCGATCAGTTAACTCTTTCAGCACCCTGGACAGTGACTGACGTCGACTAGCCTCATCTCTATGATGGCGGCTGCGCGAAAATCACGCAGCCGCGCATCATACACTGATCACACACGGAGCTGTCAAGTGCCTTTTGCGCACGCAAAACGCTGCATTTTTTTGCGTGCGCAAAACGCACACGCTCGTGTAAATAAGGCCTTAGGGCGGATTTACACGAGCGTGTGCTTTTTGGCTCCGTGTGTCATCACCATATGATGCGCGGCAGCGTGATTTTCGCGCAGCCGCCATCATTATGACACTCTGTATGTTTGTAAACAGAAAAGCATGTGGTGCTTTTCTGTTTGCAAACATACTTTTGACTGCTGTTGTGCGAATCACGCGCGTCCCACGGAAGTGTGGTGACTTCAATGGGTGCGTGATGCACGAAAAATGCAGAAATATAGGACCTGTCGTGAGTTTTACGCAGCAGACTCACGCTGCACAAAAATCATTGACAGTCTTGACTGCCCCATAGACTAACATAAGTTCGTGCGACGCGCGTGAAAAACACGCGCGTTGCACGGACATATTACACGTTCGTGTAAATCCGCCCTTACATGTAGTGCACCATGCTGGCGTAAAGCCTATTAGTTACATCTATACTATTGGATCAGGCGGGCTGCCTAGCACCTTCTAAGTGTACCACACAAAGTACTGACACACTAATATAACCATTGCAAGGCCTGGCTGCATATTGAAAATGATAAATATCCATGATAAACATGAGGTATTAGTTGATATTATGGGCAAAATACGCAAGCTTGCAACTCGTGTCAAGGGTTCCCATCAGATTGCGAGTCCCTAATATTACAAACAATTCTGGTCACGCATACATAAAAATTATCAGTATTGGCGACATGATATGTTAGATCAAAATGACTTTTACAATAGCTTCCGCTGCACAGTTTGTTTTTTTATGAGAGCCATAGCTAGTCAACAATAATGTTCTCCACCAAGAGGATCGCAATACTGGAAATAAGATCTTCAGAAATGATTATTCAAACCACAGATCGTTCATTGGTGGTTTGTAAGCTCATTGCATATAAAAAGGTCTTTAATATACTGACCTGGTCGATAGCAGTTTCTTAAGTAGGGGTTGAAGGAAGTAGACTGAAAGATCTGCTCTTAGGAGTTATTATTCTTGTGGGAGACATAAAAGCCATGAAAGCTGTGCAATAGAAACAAACATCCCATTAAGATAGCTGTTAAAATCAAGCATCTATCCCGAGGGCATATTTCATCAGTATTGTGTATGAAGAGCCCCAAGGATACTATAGCTTCAGAGAAAAATTGGAATGGTGGATAGTACACAGAGAAATATTACGTTAAATCACTAATCTGATTGTCTGAGTGTCGTCAGTGAGTCACGGAGAAATTGCAGCTTTACCACGACTTGTGCACAACCTCAATGTCTCCCTATGGGGAGAAAGCTTTGCGACAATCACAGGAATTCATACATGGCTGGAATCCTTGTAATTGCTACAAGTCCTCCATGAATATTTCCTTCATTAAGATCGCTTGCTGCCATTCACGGTAATGCTGCCATTTCCCCATGACTGAAGGGGGCAACCCTATATCGCCATGGAGCCTTAGCCATGAGGCCAGATACATAGTGTATATAGAGCAACAGTCTGATGCTGTATACACACATACATTTTTGGAATATTATACTGTCTATCAGGTGGAATGTCTGTTTTATTATGTAATTTCCCACTGCTAAAGATTTTCTAAGAATTATACTCAAATGTTATAAATCACTGGATCACCACTTTGACCATGCTCTCCATCTTGGACTTGTAAGATTGATTGTACCATTGAGGGGCATTATAGGTATTTTTGACGGACTCTGAAGAGTTTTACATTGTTGTTGGGTTTGTTGTTGGGTTGCCACTTCTTTGCATGAATATAAAAACTTTAAAAGGGAACATGTCGGCAGTATTGAGGTCTCAAAACTGCTGACAGAGCGATATGGGAAGGGCATGTTAAATTACCTTCTTTCCTTGTCATGCAATTTGCAATTATGTTTAATTCCCCCGTTGTGCTGATCTCAAGTGCCACTGAGGTGGGACTTGATGTGCAAGTGCCCCTGCACTGCACGCTGAAAACATCGTCCCTCTGCTTTGAGTGACGGCTCAGTGGTCTCCTGATTGGCCACTAGAGCTGTCGCTCAGGTCAGAGAGTGGCACTTGCTACCACCGCGTCGGGGGGGATCAAACGTCTGTTTCTCAGTCATGCAAAGTTCCCTTTAAATTAAATCTATCATCAGAATATGACCCATTGTTTAAATCACCTTTTTACATTAAATTGTTTTTTTATAAAATTATTATTTATTTTTTTCATTTCTATGCCACGGTCTATAATATAGATAGATATGTATTAGTCATCTCATTATCATCAGAGGGCAGAATTACAATAAAAGATAGGACATCTATTATTCAGTTGGATGCAGATAACACATGATCATACCATTGACAATAGCTGATGGGGAGAACTCCGCACCCCCCCCCCCAACTGCACATTAAGGAGCATGCTCACAACACTGTCCCATAGAAGTAAAAAGGGGATAGGGACATCTAATCTTTTCCTCCCGGGCCCTGCACAGTGACATCTGCACATGTCACTGAGCATGCCCACAACGCTCTCCTATATAAGTCAGAGTCACTTTCTGACTGAGGTTTTTTCTGTCCAGTAGCCTGCAGTAAAGTCTCTGGAACTACTGTTCACTGCTCAGAGCAGCAGCTCAAGCAAGATAGCTGTCCCACACTCATGTAATGAAAACAGAATAAATAAATATATGATCTAACAATAAAAACAAATTAGAAAAAAAATTGATTTGTAAAATAAACAAGGTGATACATTTCTTTTAATAAAAGATGACATTATTATTATACAAAGGTACATTATAACTTTATGTACTGAATGTACTGTATAAATAAATAATATATTCACTACATGGCATTCTTATTACGTGTAGGATCCTTAATGCCACAAGCCTGTATTGTCTATGAAGCAGTTGTAATGTTCGTGGCTGCGGGCTGTTAGCTCCAACCTCCCCCTGACAGCCGCAGCCACGGGTCGGAAAGCGCTGGCCCCTGCCTCCTCCTCAGGAGACGCTTGCGTCCACTCACCTCTGCCGGATCCCGTAGTAAGGGGCAGCGTGCACACCGGACCGCACGGACGAACTTTGACCCGTGAGTACCCTGAACGATAAGAGGGGTCCAGCCCCCTAGTTCCATGCCTGAGCGTTGTGTGTCCCTTAGTCTGTCTATGCAAATGATCCCCTACTGTTTCCTGCTCCTAGTGTTCCTGTTCCTGTACCTGTATCCCGATCTAGTGCCGTGCTTGCTATTGTCGTGCTGTGCTGGATACCTCGCTTGTCTGCTTCTCCACGCCTGACGTCTTCCTGCTGCCTAGTGCCTGCCAAGCTACTGTCTGTCTGTGCTGCCACAGGTATCCTATATACCATAGACTCAGACCTGCGCCCTGTTGGCCAGCTGCCCTACCGCCAAGGCGGTACGGCCCAGTGGGTCCACAGACCCTTCGTAACAGCAGTATTACCAGTGGTCTTTGTATTCTATCACTAAAATGTTACTGCTTGTTAAGGGAGCTATTCCAATAATTCTCATTTTATACAGGCATTTTTCCAGGCATTATTGAAGTCCTATAGAGAAGCCTTTGTCAAAAATATCCTAAAAAAGTGCCATAGCTAGAGCAATCTAAAAAACCACTGGCCCCCAAAAAAGCTATGTATGTAGACATTCTCATATTCTACTATAGACTTTAAAGTAACATCAGGAAGCAGTGTTTTTGGACAAAAGACTGTAAAAAAACTCCACTGAAAACTCTTTGTGTGAATCCAGCCTTATGATAAGGCATTACTCGACACCCCCCCCCCCCCCCCCCCGCCCACAGTCAGCTATTGCAATCAGGAAAACTACTTGTCAAGTGCTCATTTTCTCGGAGTGTTATATTGCAGGGCACCCAAAGTTGACAACCACATTAAATAGTGTTGATAATTAAAATGAAAGATAAAATGGATGTTTTACACACATTTTCTTCTATATGTATAAATGGTTTCATTCATTGGGCAAAAATTATACAACAAATAGTGTTCAAAAGACAAACGCCAGACAGCATTCAAGGCAGGGGCAACCGCTCTTACCATTCTGTACATAGGCACTCATCCAAATTCAAAAGCCAAATTTACAAATTAATGGAGACACATTGTCAGTTATGGTTAGCATTGATGTGAGCTTGTTGCCCCTTTAAATTAGTTGGCTACATGGTCCCAGTTTTTTCATTTGTTTTGTTATATATGTGGGAAATAGTACATACATACATTTTGCATGCATTTTCTGTCTTCTCAAGAATGAGAGGTGCTGCTCTGTAGCTGGATACAGGGGTATAACTGGAAGGGACTGGTAGGGCAAGTATCCAAAGTGCCTTGTGCCAGGAGGGGGCAACAAGCCTTGTCCAGGGTATTTAAATGACTACCTAGCATATTGCATAATGCACATTGCATTGATATATTTTATATACTTTTTTTATACCCATTTATGGCAAGATACATTCTCTGGAAGATGCTAGAGGAATAAATAAGTAGAGCAGAAGTATTTTACTCAAAAAGCTTAGTCTCGGGAGCTTATGGCTAAGGGAATTTACTCTCAATATAACCACTGGGTACTGCTGAGCATAATCTATCCATCCATTACTGCTTTGGGAACATTAAATGTAAATGACTAATACTTGCTAAAATTAAAAGACTTGCACTTCAGTCCAGTAAAGAAATACAAAAGACAAGTGTATGCGAAAAGCACAGGACTTGGTATAACGCTGGCATTGTGGCATGAGCTTACTTGTAATATAATATGAAATACTAACATCAACCGTAACTATGATGAAAGAGGATTGTACAACAAATACTCATTATAGGGATGGCATACAAAGAAGCAAGTTTAATCATTTACGCAAATCTTTATGTTAATGAAAAATAGTTATCTACACGTGACTAAGGAAATAGTGACATGTCAGAAGTTTGGATTGGTGGGGGTCCGAGCACTGAGACCCCCACCAATCGCTAGAACGAAACAGCTGAAGCGCTCGTGTGAGCGCTCAGCCGCTCCGTGTCTGTTCTGCTTTTTCTGGAAATAAATGTATTGGTGTACGGACTCAATAGAAAGTCTATGAGTCTATCAATTCGTTCTAGCGATTGGTGGGGGTCTCAGTGCTCAGACCCCCACCAATCAACACTTCTGACATGTCTCTATGACATGTCAGAAGTTTGTCAAAAATGTATCTACACTTTAACATAAGGCACGTGAAGACAGTTTTTGTCAAATGTCATGTGATATTACAACAGAGTCTAAACTCTAATCCCCATTCACACCTAGGAATGATATGCATCTTTTGACATCCAAAGGCTAAGGGGAAATTAGATTTTATTGACTAAATATGTTTGTGCCAAAAAGAAGAGTGCACGTGTGACATTGGCTAAAAAGAAGTCTACTACTCTGACCGCTTGATTACAAGGGTTCTAGGGAAGACATGTCAGAAGATGTCATTACTGGGATTCCGTGCCCTGTAACCCCAATCTCTCGTCTTTTTACTCAGGTATGTGCACTGAGACTTCATGCGCCTATTAAAGGGGAGATTTACAAGAACAGACTCAGGGATACAAAGATCTCCAAGTCAACAGACTAATAGACATGGCACTCGGAGAACCGCGGCCTCTTCATCCTAGTGATAGGTGAGGGTAACAGGACACAGACACCCCACTTTTGATATGCTCCGGCTTATTAGGGCACAACTTTGATTACTAAATGAAGCTTAACTCCATTGTCTAATCAGAGTCTGAGGTAGTCTTAAATTCACCTTCTGTCTCATCAAAGGCTCAGGCTGCGTCTCTGTCCCTCCAGCATGCTTTACACTGCAGCACTGCTTGATCACATTGCCAAAACAAACTCACCACAAGTCTAACAGGAAGTCAGTGCACAAAAAACAACACACAAGAATAAATTGCTTAAAAACTACAAGCAAATAAACCTCTAGTGAGAAAAAAAAGGAATATCAGTGTACGCCTCATATACTAGGGCAAATAAATCACAGTACGGGGGAATTCTAGAGATCAGATGCAAGTGCAGAGCTGAGTACCAGTACATTCCTTAGTAGTGGTCCTCAGTGGATATTATGACATGTTAAACCGACTAGTATTTTAATAGACAGAGATTAAGCTAGTTGGTCTAAAGGAATCCATGCAGAGAAGCGTTTTTGATTCTGAAATTGACTGACTGCTGTGACTGTCATGTAAACTTACTCATCAACTACATGACTTACAATGAGTGTTTCACAGCTGCAGCATCATCTGCAGTTATATTCATATCCGTCTCAGGATAACTTACTGTAATTTGTTCAGACAGGCGGACAGATGTGTCCTGCCAACCATTCTTAGGAATTTACATCTCTGCCCTAAATAGCGATGCATTTTCTTCCTTTTCAGTGACCCACTCTAAATTCCTATACATTTCTAGTAGAAAACAAAACCGTTTATTCAGATGTGGATACCAGGCACCTTAAGCCGAGTGGAATTTATCATGGGGTATTTCTGCTATGTTGAATATCTAGCACATTTCAGTAAAGTAATCCCTATTGCAGTTGTCATTATACCCAGCACTATATGGGAAGCTTCTTCTGCTAACAAGATATTGTATTTTCACCAGGGCATAAACGCACAACATTTTGTTTGTCCACATATATATTACTTTAATTTTTTTAAACATTACATTTATGGAAGGGATCTGGATTTTTCTTTCAGAGCCACTCTACTTGGTTTGGGTATTAATCTCTGAAAGTTAATATTTTTATCCTTTTGATAAAAAAAAAAACGTTTAAGAGGGTTAGGCTATGTTCACATATAGGGGAATTTCTGTAGATTTTCTGTCCGTATTTGTGGGAAGAACATCTGCAGTGTATTACTATAGAAGCAAAGTGAATGAGAGCTTACCAAATCTCATCCACATGATTGACGTCTGGTGCGATTTTTATATCCACAGAATGCCTATTCGGGCTGTGGAATGGTTGCGTATTTGTTGCAGATTTTTCCCATTGAGTTCAACGGGGTAGTGAAAATCTGCAACATATGGCAAATTTTGAGGTTTTTTTCTGCTGAAAAGTTGCATTTCCGCTGCAAAAATCACAAGTAGAACCCAATTTTCACTTTAAAACAAAAACAATTCCATACTCACTTCCCTTGTCGCTCCCATAGCGAAGCATCCATGCTCCCCAGGCTAACAGCTCAATAGTGACCACGGCATCTAGGTGGTTAGACAGAGGGGTTTCCTTCTGTCACCCGAAAGCCCCCAGGCCTGCCTTGGGTGCAGTGGCGTAACTACCACAGTAGCAGCCACAGTGACTGCTACGGGGCCCATGAGGGGGCCCGTGTCACTATGCCAGGCACATTACATTATTTGCCAGGCCTGGTGGCACGGGCCCCCTCATGCCTAGTAGTGGCATCAGGGGGGGATGCCCGGATGTCCGGTGCTAGCTAATACACTGGCAAATTTGAATACGACGGCGATGCTGGGTATGAAAAATTAGGGGGACCCCATGTAATTATTATTTTTTTATAAAATAAATCAAATGTGTCCCACCCCTCATTTTTCATAACCAGCCAGATACAACACAGCAGCAGCAGCCTAGCATCACCAGGGTGGGAAGAGCCACTGTTGTTGGCCTTTCCCAGCCTAATAATACCAGCCAGCGGCCGCCCCAGTGCCGGACCACCACTACAGATGTTCAGGTACTGGATCATACCCGGCTCTTCCCGGCACCCCTGGTGGCGATGGGTACCGGGGTAATAATGGGGGTAAGTGTTAGCCTCTGCACCGGCTAACTATAAGCCCCGCCTTAGTAATGGACACTGTCAATCAGCCAGCGGCCATTAGTAAGGTGGTAGTAATAAAGTTTAAAAAAATACAAGGACATAGAATAAATATTTTATTGAAATAAAAAAAAACACCACACAACCCTCATTAACCATTTTATTGAGAATAAAAAAACTCAGTCATTGATGTAGTACTTGAATCCGAAGTAGTCCAACAATCAAACCTGTAAGAAAAAAAAAAGACATTATTTAGTAACACATAAAAAAGCAAAGCAATTATTATCTTAAATTTCCTGGTCCAGCGCTGGAGATGCAATGTCAGTGAGCTGAGTCCTATATCTAATCCTATCATGTGTGATACTGTCTGCTGAGCCGCTGTATCTAATCCTATCATGTGTGATACTGTCTGCTGAGCCACCGTATCTAATCCTATCCATAACTATAGGGTTGTAGTGCTATAGATATGCTGTCGCCTATATATATATACACGCACACACATTTTTTGGGGGATATGTATTGGGTCTAATGCCACTGAAGTTTTAAGACCTTAGTGACGCCACTGGCTGCTAGTGCTGCATCGTTGAGTCACTTAGGAGACTAAGCGATGCAGCTGAAAGCTGCAGGCCGGCGCTCATGAGAAGTTGGGGGGGGGGTCCAAGAAGGACGTTTGTATTGGGGCCTATGAGCCTTTAGCTACGCCCTTGACAGGGAGGGGGCAGTATGACGCTATCTACAGGGGGGCTGTATGGCGCTTTATAAAGGGAGGGGGCTGTATGGTGCTATCTACAGGTGGGCTGTATGGCGCTTTATACAGGGAGGGGGCTGTATGGTGCTATCTACAAGGGGTGTTTGTGTGGCACCCAGGGTAGGGGGGGCCCCAGGCAAAAGTTTGCTATTGGGCCCAGTCTTTCCTAGTTACGCCCCTGCTTGCGTTTACCGCTTAATAGATTGACTGTCAGTTTGAGACCCACAGGCAATAATGCTTTGGTAAACTGAGCAAACCGAAGTCCCCTGTGAAGTCCCCTGGTGGGACTAAAATAAAAGTCTATGTGACCATATGTATAATACGGCCATTATAGTATTTTGTTAAAAGAATAGACCTAGTAGTGACTAAAATGAGTATTATTATTTTTTTTTACTTTTTATTGCAAAAAATACACTACAGTACATACAATACAAGTACAACACAGAATATATGCCGTGCTATATTAAGCACATTGGACACAAAGGACTTCAAGTAAAATAAGCAAACACCAAGAATAGATGGTACATTGTAAAGTTTGGAAAAGCAATTCCCATTATACCGGGGAGGATCTATCACATCAAAAGATTAAACTTTTCAGCCCAGCAGGCCTATTTCTCATTCAGATTAGGCACTTTAGAGACCCCAATTCATTCATTGTAACTTCATAAGTATGATATTCTTTTACTTTATATATTACATTATTAATCCTTTGTATAATATCTATTTCCAATTAGAGGTCACTTCTGATCTAGCAGCTACGCAAATCATATTAACCGCCCATCTACATCTCGTGGGGAGCACTTTATCAGCTAAGCCTAACAGAGCAATTTCCAGCGCAAGTTGAACCTTAGTTTCGCATATCTTAGTGATCAAGTTAGAGACTTCCTACCAGAAACGGACTATTTTAGAGCACCCCACCATATCTGAGTAGTCTGGGAAAGACCTAGCGAGTATTCCCCGGGTTAGGTACCATCGCATCTGAAGTTTTCTTAGAGCTTCCATAGGATTGATACAGCGCACAGTTTTACTCGACCATCTCATAGCCCTATGCCAGGAATGGATCGAGAAACTTTTCTTTAGATCTCTTTCCTATTTTAGCATGTACCCCATTTTACCCTGGCATGTACCACGGCTTCTTTATAAATAATAGCAATTCCCCCGTCTACTACGCCCTTCCTAAGAAATTTACCGAATTGAGATCTATTCGGAGGCAGCACTTATATCACTTTTATCAGGTTCACTCTCTTAAAGGTTTTAACCTGTAAGTATGAAAAATATGAAGTCTGGGGCAGATTAAATTTATCTGATAGATCTGAGAAGGTTGCGAGGTTAGATCCTATGGTAAATTCCGCTAGTGTTTTCAAATTTGAATTACTCCATGCTGAAAGTTCTAAATCTGGGTTTAGATCGCTTAAATATTTCAAATAAAACTCCCCTGTGGTAACTCTAATGCCGCCAAAAGACTGGACATATACATCCCATGCCCTTAGGGCATTCTTTGTAGAGTCTAGCAAGGGTTTTGGGAAGTTCGCTTAAAAAGGCGGCTAATAAAGATTTTATATCGCCAAATGCCTTCTCGATTGATACCATCTGCTATCTAATGGTTCGTTCCAGTATTGTTTAATTGGTTCTAATGCAGCACTTTGATATTGGCTTAAATCAGGAACTCCCATACCTCCCAGATGTGGCAAATTGAATAAAGATTGCTTAGCTATACTAAGCTGCTTTTTAACCCTTTCTGGACCAGACCCATTTTTTTTTAAATCTGACATGTGTAATTTTATGTGGTAATAACTCTGGAATGCTTTTACTTATCCAAGTGATTCTGAGATTGTTTTCTCGGGACATATTGTGCTTTATGTTTGTGGAAAAATTTGGTCAATAAATTCATTGCTTATGTGTGGAAGAACACCAAAATTTAGAGAAAATTTGCAAAAATTAAGATTTTTCTAATTTCAACTATCTGCTTGTAAAACAGATAGTAATCCCACACAAAATAGTTACTATTTCACATATTCCATATGTCTACTTTATGTTTGCATCATTTTTTGAACATTGTTTTATTTTTCTAGGATATTACAAGGCTTATAACTTTGGCAGCTGTTACTCACGTTTTCAAGAAAATTTCAAAAGGCTATGTTTCAGCGGCTTTGAGGGCCTTATATACTTGATAGACCCCATAAATCACCCTATTTTAAAAACTGCACCCCTCAAAGTATTCAAAACAGCATTCAGAAAGTTTCTTAACCCTTTAGGCGTTTCACAGGAATTAAAGCAAAGTAGAGGGAAATGTACAAATTATTATTTTTTTGCCGAAATTCATTTGTAATACATTTTTTTTTCTGTAACAGAAGGTTTTACCAGAAAAACACAAATCAATATTTATTGCCCAGTTTCCGCAGTTTTTAGAAATATCCGACATGTGGCCCTAGTGCGTTAATGGGCTGAAGCACCGGCCTCAGAAGCAAAGGAGCACCTACAGATTTTGGGGCCTCCATTTTTTAGAATATATTTTAGGCACCATGTCAGGTTTGAAGAGGTCTTGTGGTGCCAAAACAGTGGAAACTCCCCAAAAGTGACACTGTTTTGGAAACTACACACCTCAAGGAATTTATAGTTAGCATCTTGGTCTTTTGCTATATTTATTGGAATTAGTCTGTGAAAGTGAAAATCTACCTTTTTGTTACTGAAAAAAACATAGAAATGCTTACATTTTACATGGAATAAAGAATAAAAAGCACCCCAAAACTTGTAAAGCTATTTCTCCCGATTACGGCAATACCCCATATGTAGTAATAAACTGCTGTTTGTACCCACGGCAGGGCTCAGAAGGGAAGGAGCGCCATTTGGATTTTGGAGGGCAGATTTTACTGGATTAGTTTTGAGTGCCATGTCGTGTTTGCAACAGCCTGGAGGGACCAAAACAGTGGAAACCCCCAAAACGTTACCGTATTTTGGAAACTACATGCCTCAAGAAATTTTTCTAGGAGTATAGTTAGCCTTTTGACCCCACAGGTTTTTTGCTGAATTCTTTCTGAATAAACATACAAATGTTTAATTTTTAGAATGAATAAAGGAGAAAGAGAACCCCAAAATTTGTAAACCAATTTCTCCTGATTACGGAAATATCCCATATGTGGTCATAAACTGCTGTTTGGACCCACAGCAATGCTCAGAATGGAAGGAGGGCTGTTTGGCTTTTGGAGCTCAAATTAAGCGGGAATAGTTTTCAGGTGCCATGTCGCATTCGCAAAGCCCCTGAGATACCAAAACAGTGGAAACCCCCCAAAACTGACCCCATTTGGGAAACTACACCTCTTAAGGAATCTTTCTAGGCATATTGTGAGCATTTAGACCCCACAGGTCCTTTACAGAATTTATTCGAATTAGGCCGTGAAAATGAATATCAACATTTTTTTCCACTAAAATGTTGCATTTTTTCATTTTCACAAAGGATAAAGGAGAAAAAGAACCCCAACTTTTGTAAAGCAATTTCACCAGAGTGCGACAATAACCCACGTGGTCATAAATGGTTGTTCATTAGAAATTAATTAACCCTTTCAGAACTAACCCATTTTTTCCTTTTGTATTTTAGGATTTCCCTCCCCGGTTTTCAAGAGCCATACCGTTTTTTCTTTTTCCGTCAGTAGACTGGTGTGAGGGCTTATTTTTTGCGGGAGGAGTTGTAGATTCTAGTGACACCGTTTAAAGTACCATTTAATATACTGGGAAACTGAAAATAAAATTCTTTGCAGGCTGAAATTGGAAAAAGCAGCGATTCCAACAATGTTTTTTGGGTTTCGTTTTTACAGATTTCATTGTGCGGTAAAAACGTCAACTTAGTTTTTTTTCTGAGACTCAATATGATTACGGTGATACAAAATTTATACAGTTTTATTTTTTAGATTTGACTACTTTTACAAAGTAAAAACTACTTTTTGTTTCGCCATATTCCAAGAGGCATAACTTTTTTTTATTTTTTTGGTTGATTGAGCGGTGTGAGGGCTTAGTTTTTTGTGGGACGAGCTGTAGTTTTTATTGTTACCCTCTTTTGGTACATACAACTTTTTGATCACTTTTTATAAAAAAAAAAGTAAAAGCCAAATTGACCAAAAACAGTCATTTTGGCGTTTTAAATGCTTTATTCACCGTGCGGGTTAAATAATGGTATATTGTAATAGTTCAGACTTTTACGGATGCAGCGATACCCATTTTGTTAATTTTTTAATTTTTTACATTACTTTAGAGAAAAAATGGGAAAAAGTTTTTTTTTGGACTTTAACTGGTTGCTGACACAGGACGAGTATGCTCGTCCTGAGCGGCGAGCACTTCGCGCATTAGGACGAGCATACTCGTCCTGTGTGACAGCCGTCAGTGCCGTCTCTGTGTGTGCGATCGAGAGCGGGGCAACGGCTGTAATACACAGCCACGGCCCCGCTCTGACAGCGGAGAGGAGAGAAACATCTTCTCTCCGCTGTTAACCCTTTGAATGCCGCGATGACAGCTGATCGCGGCGTTCAAAGAGAGGGGACAGCACATTGATCGCGTCACAGAAAATAACTGTGACGCGATCAAATCCCACAACTCGTATGGCCAGACAGCCCAGGGTCCAGTGAAGGACCCCAGGGCTGTCTGAACATATTTCCTGTTGTTAGGGCATACTGAGGTATGCCCTAACAACTGCCTGTGTACAATCAGTACACAGGCTAATGTACTGGCATACAGATCTATGCCAGTACATTACAGTTACAAAATCAAAATCAAAATGATAAAGCCCTTTATGGGATTAAAAAAAAAAGTTAAATGCATGTAAAAAAAAAATAATGGTAAATAAATAAATAAAAAGTAAATAAAATACACAGAAACACACATTTTTTATAATAAATTAACTTTTTAAAATATAAGTCCCAAAACATGAAATAATATAGACATATTTGGTATTGCCACGACCATAACAACCTGTACAACAAATGTATAACATTATTTATGATGATCGGTGTATGGTGTAAAAAAATAAATATTAAAACTGCTGTGCAACTGCTTTTTTTCTGCATTTTAATCTAATTAAAAATGTATAGAAATTAAACGATAATGTATTTGTACCAAAAAATGGTACGTACATAAAGTACAACTCGTCCCACAAAAAACAAAGTCTCATACAACTACGTCGTACAAAAAATAAGAGTTATGAGCGTCGGGATGCAAAGAGGGAAATGTAAAAAAAATTGCTCTGTCCTCAAGGCCAAAATTGGCCGTGTCCTTAACCCCTTAAGGACACAGCCTAGTTTTGGCCTTAAGGCTCAGAGCCCATTTTTCAAATCTGACATATTTCACTTTATGTGGTAATAACGTGGGAATGCTTAAACCTACCCAAGCGATTCTGAGATTTTTTTCTCGTGACACATTGGACTTCATGTTCGTGGTAAAATTTGGTCGATATATTCAGTGTTTATTGGTGAAAAATTGCAAAATGTAGAGAAAATTTTGAAAAAATTGAATTTTTCAGAATTTAAATGCATCTGCTTGTAAAACAGACGGTTATACCACCCAAAATAGTTACTAGTTCACATTTCCCATATGTCTACTTTAGATTGGCATCGTTTTTTGAACATTCTTTTATTTTTCTTGGATGTTACAAGGCTTAGAACATAAACAGCAATTTCTCATATTTTTAAGAAAATTTCAAAAGCCTTTTTTTTAAGGTACCTCTTGAGTTCTGAAGTGGCTTTGTGGGGCCTATGTATTAGAAACCCTGATAAAACACCCCATTTTAAAAACTAGACCCCTCAAAGTATTCAAAACAGCAGTTAGAACGTTTTTTAACCCTTCAGGCATTTCACAGGAATTAAAGCAAAGTGGAGGTGAAATTTGCAAATTTCATTTTTCTTGCTGAATTTCAATTTTATTCATTTTTTTTTCTGTAACACAGAAGGTTTTACCAGAGAAACACTACTAAATATGTATTGTCCAGATTCTGCAGTTTTTAGAAATGTCCCACATGTGGCCCTACTGCGCTCGTGGACTAAAACACAAGCCCTAGAAGCAAAGAAGCACCTAGTGCATTTTGAGTCCTCTTTTTTATTAGAATATATTTTAGGCAGCATGCCAGGTTTGAAGAGGTGTTGAGGTGTCAAAACAGTAGGAATCCCCCAATAGTGACCCCATTTTGGAAACTACAGCCCTCAAGGAATTCATTTAGGGTTGTTGTTACCATTTTGACCGCACAGGTTTTTCACAGCACGTATTTGAATTGGGCTCTGAAATGAAAAAAATGTCATTTTTTCCAATAAAATGTCATTTGTGATCAAAATTTCTTATTTTCACAGGGAACAAAATACCCCATTTTGTTGCCCAATTTGTCCTTAGTGTGGGAATACCCCATTTGTGGTGATAAACTGCCCATGGGAGGGCTCAGAAGGAAAGGAGCGCTATATGTTTGTTGGAGTCCAGATTTTGTTGGATTGGTTTTCGGGTGCCATGTCGCATTTGCAGAGCCTCAGAGGTATCAAAGCAATGGAAACCCACCAAAAGTGACCCCATTTTCTAAACTACACCCCTCAAGGAATTCATTTATGGTTGTTGTTAGCATTTTGACCACACAGTTTTTTCACAGCACCTATTTCAATTGGGCTGTGAAATTAAAAAAATGACATTTTTTCCAATAAGATGTAATTTTTTACCAAAATGTCTTATTTTCACAGGGAACAAAATACTCAATTTTGTTGCCCAATTTCTCCTGAGTGCATCAATACCCCATTTGTGGCAATAAACTGCCGTTTGGGCCCATGGGAGGCCTCAGAAGGGAAGGAGCGCTGTGTGTTCTTTGGAGTACAGATTTTGCTGGTTTGGTTTTCGGGTGCCATGTCGCATTTGCAGAGCACCAGAGGTATCAAAGCAATGGAAACCCACCAGAAGTGACCCCATTTTGGAAACTACACCCCTCAAGGAATTCATTTATGGGTAATGTGACCATTTAGACTCCATAGTTTCTTCACAGAACTTATTTGAATTGGGCTGGGAATTAAAAAAATATATATTTTTTCCAATAATATGTCATTTTAGCTCAAAAATTCTTATTTTCACAAGAAATAAAATACTCCATTTTGTTGCCCAATTTGTCCTGAGTGCGGCAATACCCCATTTGTGGTGATAAACTGCCGTTTGGGCCCATGGGAGGGCTCAGAAGGAAAGGAGCGCTGTGTGTTCTTTGTAGTGCAGATTTTGCTGGTTTGGTTTTCGGGTGCCATGTCGCATTTGCAGAGCTCCAGAGGTATCAAAGCAATAGAAACCCACCACAAATGACTCCATTTTGGAAACTACACCCCTCAAGGAATTCATTTATGGGTGTTGTAACCATTTTGACCCCATAGTTTTTTCACAGAACTTATTTGAATTGGGCTGGGAATGAAAACAAAATAATTTTTTTCAAATAATATGTAGTTTTGGCTGAAAATTTCTTATTTTCACAAGAAACAAAATACCCCATTCTGTTGCGCAATTTGTTCTGAGTGCCGCAATACCCCATTTGTTGTGATAAACTGCCGTTTTGGCCCATGGGAGGGCTCAGAAGGAAAGGACCACCATTTGGCCTACTGGGGATTTTCTAGTGCGAAGTTATGTATGCAGAAGCCCCTGAGGTACCAGTACAGTTGAAACCCGCAAGAAGTGACCCCGTTTTAAAAACTACACCCTTAAGGCATTCATCTAGAGGTGTAGTGAGCATTTTGACCGGAGACCTACACCCCATAAACTGTAATGTGGGTTCTCCCGGGTATGGCAATACCCTACATGTGGCTGTTATCAGCTGCCTGGACACACAGCAGGGCCCAGAGGGGAAAGACGAGGGGGGATAAGCTGTGCAGAGTGCATCAGGGTAAGTAAAATTGGGGTAAATTATAAACCAAGGGATGTATGATAAATTTTAAAACACTTTCATACAGAGCTCTGGTTATTCGGGACACGTGTCACATTGATATATTGTGTCATCCATTATCGCCCTCTTATAGCAGACTTTGCACCTCTTTTGACTTTTTCCCTTCTTGCCAGTTTGGGGAACTTCTCCTGGAAAGTGTTGCCCTGGTACGATGCGTGTGGGCTCGCTTCCAGAAGTACTGGGTGCCCCCCCTTCTTGGTCCCTAAAGATTAGGTTCTTGATAATCACCTCTTGAAATTCCAGGAAAGTTCCCGTCTGGCCTGCACATCGACGTAGCATGTACGCATTGTACAATGCCATCTGTATGATGTGCCCGGCCAGCTTCTTATACCACACCGCATGGCGCTGTAGGGCTTCAGGATTTGATCTTACAAGTCCATCCCTCCCATGTACCTATTGTAGTCCAGGATGCAGTCTGGTTTAGGGGTGGCCTTTCCTTCATATATCCTAAACCTGTAGGTATGCCCTGATGCACTCTCACAGCTTATACATCTTCACGCCATACCTTGCCCTCTTACCCGGCAGGTACTGGCGGAATTGAACCCTCCCTTTAAAATGTACCAGGGACTCATCAATAGAAATACACTTCTCGGGGGTGTATGCTTGGGAAAACCGGGCACTGGAACGGTCTAATAGGGGTCTCCGTTTATACAAACGGTCAAAACTGGGGTCATCTCGGGGTGGGCACGGCTCATTATCAGTATAATGTAAGAAGCGAAGTATTGCCTAATTTATTTATTTTTTTAGGTTCCAGTTCAGTTCTGAAGTTGCTTTGAGGGGCCCATATATTAGAAACCCCTATCAAATACCTCATTTTAGAAACTAGACCCCTCAAAGTATTCACAACAGCATGTAGAAAGTTTATGAACCCTTTAGGTGTTTCACAAAAATTTAGAGCAAAGTAGAGGTGAAAATTACATTTTTTTTTTGTCAGAAAATCCTCTTTATACCATTTTTTTTATAACACAAAAGGATTTATCAGAGAAACGCAACTTAATACGTATTGCCCAGATTCTGCAGTTTTGAGAAATATCCCACATGTGGCCCTCGGGCGGTAATGGACTGAAGCACCGGCCTCCGAAGCAAAGGCGCACCTAGTGGATTTTGAAGCCTCTTTTTTATTAGGCACCATGTCCGGTTTGAAGAGGTCTTGTGGTGCCAAAACATTGGGAACCCCCCAAAAGTGACCCCAATTTGGAAACTAGACCCCTTGAGGAATTCATTGTAGTTTTCTTGGGGTGCATGCGGCTTTTTGATCAGGTTTTTATTCTATTTTTAGGTGGCGTGGTGACTAAAAAACAGCAATTGTACGATTGTTTTTTTTTTTTTTTTTTTTACAGCGTTCACCGTGCGCTATAAATGACATATTCACTTTAATCTGCGGGGCGATACGATTACGGCGATACCAGATGTTTATAGTTTTTTTTTATGTCTTATGGCGTTTGCACAATAAAATACGTTTTGTAAACAATCACTCACTTTTTGTGTTCCTTATTCTAAGAGCCATAACGTTTTTATTTTTCAATCAATAAAGCCGTGCGAGGACGTATTTTTTGCGTAACGAACTGTAGTTTCCATCAGTACCATTTTTAGGTACATGCGACTTTTTGATCTCTTTTTATTCCTTTTTTTGGGAGGTGAAGTGACCAAAGAATTGTGATTGTGGTTCGGTTTATTATTATTTTATTTTACGGCGTTCACCGTGCGGGATAAATAATGAAATAATTTTGTAGTTCAGGCCGTTACGGACCCGGCGATACCAATTATGTATAGTTTATTTGTTTGTTTATATATTTTTATTAATAATAAAGGACTGATAAGGGAAAAGGGGGATTTTTACTTTTAATACTTTTAAATCTTTTATTTTCTTATTTTTACACATCTTTTTTTAACTTTTTTTTTACTTTATTACTTTGTCCCACTTGGGGACATGAGGGCAGGAGGCTCTGATCGCTATTCTAATACACTGCACTACATGCGTAGTGCAGTGTATTAGAACTGTCAGCTACTCACTGACAGCAAGCATAGTGGGTCCTGACGTTGTCAGGACCCACTAGGCTTCCGTCTATGGCATAGCCGGACACCATTGTTTGGTGTCCGGTTGCCATAGTCACCATCGCCGGCCGCTATCGCGTAGCAGGCCGGCGATGGCAGCTTAACCCCTAAAAAGCCGCGATCTCTATAGAACGCGGCTTTTAAGGGGTTAATCAGCGGGGACACAGCGATCGGTCCCCGCTGTAGGAGCTGTGACAGCTGCTGAACAAGACAGCAGCTGTCACAGCTCCTGTATGTGTCGGGAGGACGGCCGAAACGGCCGTTACTCCCGAGACGTACTATTACGGCATGGAGCGCGAACGATACAGCTGCCATGACGTAATAGTACGTCAAGGAGCGGGAAGGGGTTAAGGGGTTACATTTTTATTTAACTATTTTCACTAATAATAACTTTATTTACTTTTTTTTTTACACATTGTATTTGTCCACCTAGAGGACTTGAACCAGCAATCATTAGATTGCTGGTACAATACACTGCAATACTAATGTATTGCAGTATAATGTCATTTTTACAGGCTCCTTTAACCGCGTGATCGCTGTTCCTGTGCGTTAGTCCCGGGTGTCAGCTGTAATACATAGCTGACACCAGCAGCATATGGAGACACCGCTCCATATGTAACCCCCCGCACCACAACATGCTATTAAGTCGTGGTGCGCAAAGGGTTTAATGTGCAATGTATGGTGCAAAGTAAAAAAATTAAAACTTTCCACTGATATGCCATTTTAGCGCACAATATGTTGTGCCCAGCTTGTGCCACTGAAGACAAATACCTCATACAATGTTGAGCGGGTTCTCCTGGGTATAAAATGTCATACTTGTGGATGTAAGCTGGTGTTTGGGCACGCTGCAGGGCTCAGAAGGGAGGGAGCGCCATTTGGCTTTTGGAGAGCAGATTTTGCTTTGTAGTTGTTCTGTTTGTGGTTTTACTGGTATTTCAGTTTATAATGTGGGGGCATATGTAATCTGTGCGGAGTACATCAGGGCATAATAAGAGGGTATAATAATGCGGTAAATAAATAATATTTCAGAGATATGTGGCCGGTGTCGCATTGATAAATGGTGCCCAATCTTATCCGCTTTTGGAACACTCTGCACATTTTGTGTCGTCATATTCTGAGCGCCAGAACTTTTTTCTTTTTTCTTTACAGTGTTCATCGTGCGTTTGCGCAATAAAATCACTTTTCTATAATGTAATTTATTTTTTGTGTCACCATTCTGAGAGCCATAACTTTTTTGTTTTTCAGTCCAAAAAGCTGTTTAAGGGCTTGTTTTTTGCAGAATAGGTTGTAGTTTTTATTGGTACTATTTTGATGTACATGTGACTATTTGATCACTTTTTATTCTATATTTTGGGAGCAGTGGTGACCAAAGAAATAGTGATTCTGGCATTATTTTTTATTTATTTTTTTGCGGTGTTCACCGTGCGGGAAAAATAATATTAGAGTTTTATAGTTTGGGTCGTTACGAATGCAGTGATACCAAATGTGTGTACCTTTTTAACGTTTTCATTTTTTTCCTATAATAAAAGACTTGTTATTGGAATAAGCATTTGTTTTTGTTTTACTTGAAGACCTGCAGCACTGATAGCTGCTATAATATATAATATATAGTATTAGAAACTATCAGTGTGACTCTGAGTCACACTGACAGGAAGCCTATGAGGACCATCCTCTGTGCATGGCCTCTGTGCATGGCAGACCCGGAGGCCATTGTATGGCCTCCATTTTTGCATGGCAGACCTGGAGGCCGTTGTATGGCCTCTGCTTTTGCCATGACAACCAACGGCAGCAACGGTCCCCGGGAAAGTTTGTTGCTACAACAAACTTTCCCTGCAAATACATGATCGGGACCTGAACCAATCAGGTCCCGATCATGTCTCCGGAACCAGAGGCCGGTGTTAACAGCGCGGTCCGGGTGTCAGCGCTACTCTGAGACACCCGATTACGCTGTTAACACCCACCGTGAATTCACGTCGGCGCTGCACAGAGCCCAGCAAGCGCCAAAGTGAATTTACAGTAGGCAGTCGGGAAGTGGTTAATCCAGATAAACTTAAATATTTCACTTTGTAATTTCTTTACAAATAGTTTCGGGGAGGATATTGGAAAACATCTAAAAAAATATGGGTGCACATATGTCACTGGGAGCACATATGTCTTGACTGTATTAATTCTAGCAATCCATGAAAGGGGTATATTATATAGATTAGTAAATTCCTGTTTAACTCTTTGGAGTAAAGATTTCATATTTAATCTTAAGGATTTGTCTATTGAATATGATATTTGGATAGCCAAATAACTAAAACTTATCAACTATATTGTACGGGAGTAGAGACTTAATTATGGAAGTTATATTAGAATTGCAGTTGATAAGAAGTAGTTGACATTTATTATCATTTAATTTATAGTATGAAAACGCTGAATACCTCGCCATAGTCTTTCTAAGGCTATCTAATGAGATTACAGGATCTAAACGCGAGATCAATATATCGTCGGCATATAACCCGATCATATCTTCTTGGGACCCATATTTGATACATCGAATCTCCTGATTAGATCTTATTTTTTGAGCGAAGGGTTCAATTATCAAGTTAAAAATTAATGGAGAAAGAGGGCATCCTTGTCTGGTACCGTTTGAGATGGAGAAGGCCTTGGAGCTGAAGCCCATACTACGCACACGAGCCATCGGCTTAGTATAGAGTGCCATAATCTCCTTTAAAAATGGGCCAGAGATTCCAGAATAAATTAATACTGCTTCAAAGAAGCCCCAGTGCACCCTATCAAACGCTTTCTACGCGTCTAATGTAAGGTGTGCACTTGGGCAACCCGAATGGTCAGCAGCCTGAGCTAGGTTGATCGCACTTCTAGTGGCGTCTCTGGTCTGTTTACGGGGCATAAACCCTACCTGATCAGGAGAAATAAGTAATTCAATCACTGTGCTCAGCCACATCGCCATGATTGAGGCCAAAATTTTAATATCACCATTTAATAGTGAAATTGTAAAGGATCTGCCAGACACAGCTTCTGTGTCGACGCCCATGGGTAATCAGTCTGCACCTGCTCCTAAGTCTGAGAGAGTGACACGATCTTCTACCAGTCAGGTTGGGAGACTGAGGAGTGGGAGAGCCTATCACAGCCTGGCCAGATGGAGCTAGCTCCTGCCCTCTGTCTATTTATACCTGCATTTCCTGCTCCTCCTTTGCCTGTGATTCTCTCCTGTTTCCTGGCTCTGCTGCTCCTGCTATTATTATTGACCTTGATTCATTTTGACCCTGGCTTTACTGACTACGCTCCTGCTCTGCGATTGGTACCTCATACACTCCTGGTTTGACTCGGCTCGTTCACTACTCTTGTTGCTCACGGTGTTGCTGTGGTCAACTGCCCCATTTCCCTTAGCTTCTGTGTACCCTTGTCTGTTTGTCTGTCGTGCACTTATTGAGCGTAGGGACCGTCGCCCAGTTGTACGCCGTCGCCTAGGACGAGCCGTTGCAAGTAGGCAGGGACTGAGTGGCGGGTAGATTAGGTCTCACCTGTCTGTCTCCCTACCCTATCATAACAGAAATTGGACGATAGTTACCAGCAGACAATGGAACTTTACCAGTTTTATGAATTGTAATATTTCTCGCCTCCAAGATTTCCGCTGGCATATTGGAGGCCTCAATGCAGAGGTGATTAAACATCAAAATAATTTGGGGTCCAGAATTGTGGTGAATTCTTTGTAGTATTCGTTCACATACCCATCTGGACCCGGGGCTTTATCACATTTAAGCGATTTAGTAGCCTCTTCCCCTTCTTCTTTCATCACCTCCACATTCAGGCCCTCTCTTTGTAGCTAAGAGAGTATTGGTAAAACTAACAATTGATCGAAAGCGGAGTAGGTTGAATGATTCCTGGGTCATTTCGGAGATTATAAAGATTAGTATAGTACTCACGAAATGAGTCCAATATCATATCTGGATCGTAAACAATCTCTCCTTTCCCATTACGAATCTTCTTAATATGTCTCTCGCTCTTTTGTCTAATAAGTCATTGACTCAATAATTTACTGGGTCTGTCTCCTATTGCATACATTATAGACTTGGTTTTCTTTAAATTGTTCCCATATTCTTCCAGATTTATTGCCTTAAGTTGGGACCAGATCTCAGCAATAGTATTATATAAATTATTATTCGGATTCTCTTTATGTTGTTAAAGTAATAATTTCAGCTGGTTAGTTAGTTCACTTTAACTTCCTCCTGACTTTTTAATCTAGACTGAAGATTTATGCAAACTCCTCTCATTATCGCTTTATGGGCGCACCAAATTGTAGAAGGGGATATATCATTGATTGAATTAGGACTAAAATATTCTCTTAGTGAGTCCTTCAGGGCCTTTTTAAAGCGATTTATGATATTAATGCGCATCTTCCTTGAGGAACATGTTAGGAAACGTCTGTTCCTTTAAGATCGCCATGACTACTAATCTAGCTTCTGGGCGGTTCTGGTTTTACTTGTTGAGCCTATCCCACTTCTCTGTCTTTCTTCCTGTCAGGTGTATGGGTGCAGTATTTATACCTGGTTCCCCCCCTTTTTCTTTGCTTGTGAATTTTACTGTCTGCATGTGTTTTGATCAAACTACTGACTTGGACTTCTTGGAACTGGACCTCTGCTTGTCTCTGGATTACCCCTTGTTTGCTGATTTGGATTTTCTGCTCATAGCTGGTTCTGACCTCTGCTATTCCTGACATCCACTTGCTCATTGATTTTGGCTTTCTGTGTACCCTCTGTCTGTCTTGTTACCTGTTCTGGTATAACCTGCATTGCACCTCTTATCCAACACTGAACTCTGTTAAAACAACCTAGGTTCTAACGGATTTCCATATACCTCCACCCTGGAATTGCTCAACTAGCGATTCCATAACATATTCACAAGCCATAAAAATGTTACCTTTTCACTATGGAACCTATGCACGCCCTTGTGGAACAGATGCACGATCCGACTCAGCAGGTACAAGGTCTGGCCGGAAGGATTCAACATCATGAAACAGCGCAGGCCCAAGCAGTCATTCCAGTCGCAACTCCAGTTGAACCTAAAGTGAACTTACCTGATCGTTTTTCTGGTGATCATAAGTCTTTTGTTAATTTTCGAGAGAGTTGTAAGTTCCATTTCCGACTAAGATCTTTCTCCTCTGGAACTGAGCGGCAGCAAGTTGGTGTCGTCATTTCTCTTTTGCAGGGAGATACTCAAAGCTGGGCATTTTCGTTGAGACCTGAACTTTTCTCTGACGAGACCATCTTTGAGGCTCTAGGTGTAATATATGGAGAACCAGATATCACTGCAATGGCTGAGGCCAATCTGTTATCTCTCCAGCAGGGAATGCATCCTGTCGAAGATTATTATTCAGAATTTAGACGGTGGTCCATCTCTTCACAGTGGAATGATGCAGCTCTTTGATATCAATTTTCTGCCGAGGCCTTTCTAAAACCTTGAAGGATCTCCTAATAAATAACTCTCCGCCCTTGACTTTAGAGGATACCATAACTTTTGTTGTACGTCTTGACTGACGACTGCGAGAGCGCAAAAATGAAAAATCAGCAATGGCCACTCCCCTTTCCTGCCCTGATGTCTTTTCATCTGATACACAAGGACCCATGCAGTTGGGCCCGACTATGTCATCTCAAGAATGGAGACTTTTTCGGAAACGCAGAGGGCTGTTATTACGGAGATGCTGGTCATATACTCAAGAACTGTTCCAAAATAACCAGCTTTGGAGGACTTCAGAGCCTTGATGGCCCCTGGGAATGCCATCTGGGCTGTCAGGTTTTTCCCCACATTTTAAAAAAATCCTTTTGTCTGTTGATGTATGGTTTAATAATATTTGTATTTCTGGTCAAGCTTTTGTAGATTGTGGTTGTGCAGCTAATTTCTTGGATTTTCAGGTTGCATAATGATTGTCTATTTCCCTTGTTCAGTTGAGTATCCCAGTCAAAGTCTCTGCTATAGATAATACCCCTCTCTTTCAGGGGTCAGTCAAGTTCTCTACTTCGCCTGTTACTATTGAAGTGGGTACCTTGCTTACTGAACTAATTACTTTCTTTATCCTAGAAAATTTGCCTTCTGAGGTAATATTGGGTATTCCATGGTTTCAGACACGTACTCGTGTTATTGATTGAGTAAAAGCAGATTTGATTAAATGGAATGCTAAATGTTATGATTCTTGCATGTCTTTATCTACTACTAATGTATCTTGCAATGCTCCATCGTTGCCTAAGTTTATTCAAGATTTTGAGGATGTCCTTTCTGAAATTGGTTGTGAATCTTTCCCTGTATATAGGCTGTATGACTGCCCCATTGTACTTCTCCCTAATGCTAAACTGCCTAAGGGGAAGATTTACAATCTTTCTCATCCGGAAAATCAGGCCATGAAAGATTATATAAAAGACAGTCTCTCCGTAAGGGTCATATTCGTCCTTCTTCTCCGGTGGGTGCAGGTTTTTTCTTTGTTGAAAAAAAAGATGGTGGTTTTACCCTGTGTCGACTATCGTAAAGGGGATGACTTGAAGACAGCATTTAATACTCTAGATCAGGGGTCTCAAGCACGCGGCCCGCTAGTATCTGCTCTGCTCCGAGACTCTGGAATTCCCTGACATCGCTGTCCACATACAGTGAAGGAAATAAGTATTTGATCCCTTGCTGATTTTGTAAGTTTGGCCACTGTCAAAGACATGAACAGTCTAGAATTTTTAGGCTAGGTTAATTTTACCAGTGAGAGATAGATTATATAAAAAAAAAAAAGAAAATCACATAGTCAAAATTATATATATTTATTTGCATTGTGCACAGAGAAATAAGAATTTGATCCCCTACCAGCCATTAAGAGTTCAGCCTCCTCCATACCATTTACACGCTCCAAATCAACTTGGTGCCTGCATTAAAGACAGCTGTCTTAAATGGTCACCTGTATAAAAGACTCCTGTCCACAGACTCAATGAATCAGTCTGACTCTAACCTCTACAACATGGGCAAGAACAAAGAGCTTTCTAAGGATGTCAGGGACAAGATCATAGACCTGCACAAGGCTGGAATGGGCTACAAAACCATAAGTAAGACGCTGGGTGAGAAGGAGACAACTGTTGGTGCAATAGTAAGAAAATGGAAGACATACAAAATGACTGTCAATCGACATCGATCTGGGGCTCCATGCAAAATCTCACCTCGTGGGGTATCCTTGATCCTGAGGAAGGTGAGAGCTCAGCCGAAAACTACACTGGGGGAACTTGTTAATGAACTCAAGGCAGCTGGGACCACAGTCACCAAGAAAACCATTGGTAACACATTACGCCGTAATGGATTAAAATCCTGCAGTGCCCGCAAGGTCCCCCTGCTCAAGAAGGCACATGTACAGGCCTGTCTGAAGTTTGCAAATGAACATCTGGATGATTCTGAGAGTGATTGGGAGAAGGTGCTGTGGTCAGATGAGACTAAAATTGAGCTCTTTGGCATTAACTCAACTCGCCGTGTTTGGAGGAAGAGAAATGCTGCCTATGACCCAAAGAACACCGTCCCCACTGTCAAGCATGGAGGTGGAAACATTATGTTTTGGGGGTGTTTCTCTGCTAAGGGCACAGGACTACTTCACCGCATCAATGGGAGAATGGATGAAGCCATGTACCATCAAATCCTGAGTGACAACCTCCTTCCCTCCACCAGGACATTAAAAATGGCTCATGGCTGGGTCTTCCAGCACGACAATGACCCGAAACATACAGCCAAGGCAACAAAGGAGTGGCTCAAAAAGAAGCACATTAAGGTCATGGAGTGGCCTAGCCAGTCTCCAGACCTTAATCCCATCGAAAACTTATTGAGATAGCTGAAGATCTGAGTTGCCAAGCGTCAGCCTCGAAATCTTAATGATTTACAGATGATCTGCAAAGAGGAGTGGGCCAAAATTCCATCTAACATGTGTGCAAACCTTATCATCAACTACAAAAAACATCTGACTGCTATGCTTGCCCACAAGTGTTTTGCCACCAAGTATTAAGTCTTGTTTGCCAAAGGGATCAAATACTTATTTCTCTGTGCAAAATGCAAATAAATATATATAATTTTGACAATGTGATTTTCTGTTTTTTTTTTTTTTATATAATCTATCTCTCACTGGTAAAATTAACCTAGCCTAAAAATTCTAGACTGTTCATGTCTTTGACAGTGGGCAAACTTACAAAATCAGCAAGGGATCAAATACTTATTTCCTTCACTGTATATATACACGCACACGCACACGCACACGCACACACACACACACACACACACACACACACACACACTGTATTATTTATCTTGTACTGATCCTGAGTTACAGCCTGTATTGTACTCCAGAACTGCATTTACAATTCTGATGGTTGTCATTGGAAACTGAACGCCTATAATGCAGTAAGACAGTTTGTTTTTCCTAAATCAGATTACTGTACTGCGTCTGTGCAAATATGTACCTTTTCAGAAAGAAAATAGCAAGAACAAGTTCTGAACATACATTAAACCAGGGAAAAATGCTGAAAGATTTCAGGTCTGAAGCCTGCAGAATTATGGAGCTCTGGACTATAATACAGGCTATAACTCAGGATCAGTACAAGATAATACAATGCATTTATAAAGTTTCTTAAGGGGGTTTTCCAGGGACACAAACTTTTCTTGGCGGGCAGCGCACGTGCACTGAGTAATAGCATGAACACAAAGAAACTGGGGCGGGCATTGAGGCGTAAGTAAAATATTGAACGGGGCAGGCATTGAGGAGGCTGTGGACCAATAGGATGCCTCAAACCCGGTACTTCTTACGTATATCCGGGTCCAAAGCCTCCCCAATGCCTGCGGCGTTCATGCTTTGCTTATGCTTCAATGCCAGACCTGTGTCGATACTCAGTGAGGTATCGACACAGGTCTGTGTGCAAAAAAAACACTAGGATGAAAAGGAGAACTTTCGGCTGGCCAGAGGGTGAATAGGAAGAAATGCGCTCCGATTTTTGTCAGAATGCATACTAGGAAGTTTATTTTATTTTGACATAGAGTATTAGTACAAAAATGTTGTATCCCAGGATAACCCCTTTAACTTATTATGTTATAGATTCTAAACGACAAAATGGTACCCGAAGGTACCCTGAAATCTATGCCATTGTTTTATATTTGTCATTATCCTCGGCATCACCTAACTGCCAATGCTCTACCCTTGCAACTCGGCAGGGGCACCACCCTCGATTCACTTAGTAGTAATCATAAAAAAAGAAAGATAATGCAGCTGGCTCCTTTCAACTACAACCAGTAGAGCACGACCACCTCTGATCACCTTTTGTATATTCCTGCGCTAGTCCGACAGCACTGCTGCTGATGTGCCCAGCAAGCACTGGCGCTGGCGCAGGGATCAAGTAAATCACCAGTTCTTCCACCGCCTCCTCTCCGGCATCCACTGATCAAATACATACATGTACAACAATATAGTACAACTTAACATGGCCCCTCAACATGAATGTGATTCAAAACCTGAAGGGTAAAGTGCAACAGTGCAATAATGTAAAAATACATCAAGAGACATGTAAGATGTGAGATGAAAGTACAAAACGTTTTACAAACCCATCCTTGAGGAAACCATGTGGAATGGGCCTTGCCTTGACGCGCATTTCGGCTGAAAGACTTCATTTGGGGGTGGTGCTCCACAAAACCAGAACTCTGCTTGGATGTCCTGTAATGTATGACGTCTGCACATCACTCATGGATAACCTTGAAAGTATCACTCATGGATACTCTTAATGGTATCTATGTGTGACGTGTGGATGTCATACATCATGGGACATCCTTTCTTGTGGCTTAGTGCACATTCTTTCATAACAGTAGAACATATTTATTTGCGTTTATCTAATTATAGAACATTAATATTAACTTGTTAGCATTTTGATGCGGGGGCGCACTTATTTTAAGTTCACCCTGCTGGCCAAACTATATTGAAACTGCCCTGTCTCTACCTTCTTGACTCTGAGGCTGGATTCACACGAGCGTGGCGTTTTTGCGCGCGCAAAAACCACTTGACAGCTCCGTGTGTCATCCGTGTATGATGCGCGGCTGTGTGATTTTCGCGCAGCCACCATCATAGAGATGAGGCTAGTCGACGTCAGTAAATAGTCACTGTCCAGGGTGCTGAAAGAGTTAACTGATCGGCAGTTAACTCTTTCAGCACCCTCGACAGTGAATTCCGATTACAGTATCGAGCAACCTGTTAAAAAAACCAAAAACTTTCGTACTTAGTGAGAACTTCCCTCCCGGCCGTTGCCTTGGTGACGCGTCCTTGGGGACGCACCTCTCTTGACATCTGGCCCCACCTCCCTGGATGACGCGGCAGTCCATGTGACCGCTGCAGCCTGTGCTTGGCCTGTGATTGGCTGGAGCTGTCACTTGGACTGTAGTAAGAAGCAGACAGTTATCGGTAAGTCAGAACTTCTTTTTTTTTTTACACGTTCATGTATATCGTGATCGGAAGTCACTGTCCAGGGTGCTGAAACAGTTTAACTCTTTCAGCACCCTGGACAGTGACTATCTCCTGACATCGCGTAGCGAAAAATTTTTTGCCGGGTTCGGTCAAAACGAGTTCGCTCATCTCAAAGACACTCCGTTTGGATGTTTGTAAACAGAAAAGAAAGTGGTGCTTTTCTGTTTACATTCATCCTTTTGACAGCTCTTGCGCGAATCACACAGTACGCTCGGAAGTGCTTCCGTGCGGCATGCGTGGTTTTCACGCACCCATTGACTTCAATGGGTGCGTGATGCGCGCAAAACGCCGAAAGAACGGACATGTCGTGACTTTTTTTCAGCAGACTCACGCTGAGGAAAAATCACGGGCATGTCAGCACGGCCCCATAGACACATATAGGTCTGTGCAACGCGCGTGCAAATCACGCGCGTTGCACGGACGTTTTTCCCGTTCGTCTGAATAAAGCCTAACGCCTCCCTATTTTCAGTTCCTTTTTTTTTAACATCTTAAGGCCTTATTTACACGAACGTGTGTGTTTTGCGCGTGCAAAAAACGCAGCGTTTTTTGCGCGTTGCAGTTCCGTGTGTCATCAGTGTTTGGTGCGTGGCTGCGTGATTTTCGCGCATATGGCATCCTTATGACACGCGGTTTTGAGGTTTAGAAAATGAAATGAAGGAGGTTGTTTTATTTTTCCCTTCATTTCTTGAACAACTGTTGCGCGAATCACGCGCAGCACACGGAAGTGCATCCGTGTGCTGCGCGTGATTTTCACGCACCCATTGACTTCAATGGGTGCGTGATGCGCAAAAAACGCTAAAGTATAGGACATGCTGTGAGTGAAAAACACGGAATGTGTGAATAGCCCCATTGACTTACATAGGTCCGTGCGACGTGCGTGATTTTCACGCGCGTATCTCGGACGTGAAACACGTTCGTGTAAATAAGGCCTAAAGAGAACTTGTGTCTATGACCGCAATCTTTAAATTGGATCATCAGTGTTAAACCCTATGATTAAGGGTATGTTCACACGAGGTCATTACGTCCGTAATTCACGGACGTATTTCGGCCGCAAGTACCGGACCGAACACAGTGCAGGGAGCCGGGCTCCTAGCATCATAGTTATGTACGATGCTAGGAGTCCCTGCCTCACTGCCGGACAACTGTCCCGTACTGTAATCATGTTTTCAGTACGAGACAGTAGTTCCACGGAGAGGCAGGGACTCCTAGCGTCGTACATAACTATGATGCTAGGAGCCCGGCTCCCTGCAGTGTGTTCGGTCCGGTACTTGCGGCCGAAATACGTCCGTCAATTACGGACGTAATGACCTCATGTGAACATACCCTAAGAGTAGACATGCTGTGGATTTGCACCAGATTTTACACTTTCACGCTCTGCATAGAGTAGAATCTGCTGTCAAAACCCATTGCATATCCGCAACACAATAGGCATACTGAGGATTTAAAAATCCACTGCAGAAAAAAACTTGTTATATGTTATTGTGATTGTGAAAACCCAATTTAAAGTTAAACATTTTTCCAATATACTTTCTGTATTAATTCCTCACGGTTTTTAAGATCTGTGCTTGTTGTTATTCAGTAGTATCATTCATTATTTACTCCCAGTGGATACATTTCTGTCCATGGTCATGTGATGGACACACAGGTGCTGGGATGCTTAGCAGACACAGCTCTGATATACAATACTGTAACGAGTCGTGAACCTGTGTGTCCGTCTGGAAGTAAACAATTAATGTTTCTACTGAGTAACAACAAGCCGAGATCTTAAAAAGTAAATAGTTCAGAAAGTATATTGGAAAACCGTATAACTTTTAAAAACATAATGTTTTCTAAAACCTGACAACCCCTTTAATGAGTGTAACTCCAACCAATAGCAGTCCCCAAGTTGCCAAACGAGGGCCAAAAATAAAGTGTTTCCTGGTTATGAGGACTCATATTGTGTATCACATGATCTGAAACATTAAGCAGCTCTGAAAAAGATCATGTCACATACACACCAAGATTCACATACTGGACTAGTAACAATATGTTATTACCTTTGAATTTTTATTATAACACATAGTAGAGAGTACAGTTGTTCCATCATTCCGGTACTATGACCATACCTCCCAACCGTCCCGGATCCGGCGGGACAGTCCCGGTTTCTCACCGCTGTCCCGTCGTCCCGGGCAGTCCGTAAATGTCCCGCTGGGCGCTGCATCAGAACAGCTGATCGCTGCTGACTGCAGCAGCGATCAGAAGAAGGCAGGAGTCTTGCGGCGGTGTTCTCACTGGGATCAATGCCGGCCCGTGAGCGGACCAGTCCAGTCACCTGACCTGTCATCTGACCTCACCGGTCAGGTGACTGGACTGGTTCACTCCTGGGCCGGCATCGACACCAGTGAGAACGCCGCTGCAAGACTTCTGCCTTCTTCTGACGGTGAGTGACGTCAAAGCAGAGCGGAGAGGGTTTCCCGGCCGGGTGACAGCCGTTCATAAAACGGCTGTCACACGGCTGCAGTAGGAACAATAGACCCCTAATGGGGCTATTCACTCAACCGATTTTTTGACGGTCCGGGAAACCTGGCCGTCAAAAAATGGGACATGCCCTATTTTCGGCCGTTTACCCGGCCGCCCGGCTCCCATAGAAGTCTATGGGGCCGGGTAATACACGGCCATCACCGGAATGTGTCCTGAGTGATGGCCGTGTCTTCCATCGCTCGCGCCCTCTCTCCTCCTCCTCCTCACAGTGCAGAGTGCATGTGAGGAGGAGGGTCTTTTTTTGCTCCCTGTAGGAGTCGGAATCCCCAATACTCCGCCGGGGATTGGGGATTCCGCTACAGGAGAAGTGAGTGACTACACTGTCCATATATGGACACAGTTACGTCACTCACTTCTGAAGCGGGGATTCCGCTACAGAAGAAATGAGTGACCACACTGTCTATATATGGACACAGTGACGTCACTCACATTTGAAGCGGAATCCCCGACCCTGTGGATGGGGATTCCTCTCCAGGAGAAGTCAGTGACTGCACTGTCCATATACAGGGGGCTGTGTGGCATTACCTACAGGGGGCTGGGTGGCATTACCTGCAGGGGGCTGTGTGGCATTACCTACAGGGGGCTGTGTGGCATTACCTGCAGGGGGCTTGGTGGCATTACCTACAGGGGGCTGTGTGGCATTACCTATAGGGGGCTGGGTGGCATTACCTACAGGGGGCTTGATGGCATTACCTACAGGGGGCTGGGTGGCATTACCTAGAGGGGGCTTTGTGGCATTACCTACCAGGGGGGCTGTGGCATTATCTACAGAGGGCTGTGTGTGGCAACAAATTTAAATTAAATTCATCCGATTTTAAAATGGACAGGGAAAAAAACTGATGTAAAACAGGTCAAAATCGGCCGTTAAAAACGGCAACACGGCCCGGAACAGAATTGGAACGGATTCAAAAAGGCCGGGAAAAACACCCCAAAACTGCAGTTTTTATCAGCCGACACTCGGACCCTGTTGTGTGAATAAAGCCTACCTCTACAGCTCTCCGCTCTTGCGGCAATGTGGCACGTACAGGGGGACTGTGCGTGGAGCTATCTACTGGGGGCTGTGAGTGGAGCAATCTACAGGGGGACTGTGTGTGGCACTATCCACAGGTGGCTTTGTCTGGCGCTATCTACAGGGGGCTGTGTCTGGCGCTATCTACAGGGGGGCTGTGTGTGGCGCTATCTACAGGGGGGGCTGTGTGTGGCACTATCTACAGGGGGCTGTATCTGACGCTATGTACAGGGGGGCTGTGTGTGGAGCTATGTACAGGGGGGCTGTGTCTGGAGCTATCTACAGGGGGCTGTGTGTGGCGCTATCTACAGGGGGGCTGTGTCTGACGCTATCTACAGGGGACTGTGTGTGGGGCTATCTACAGGGGGCTGTATCTGTTGCTATCTACAGGGGGGCTGTGTCTGACACTATCTACAGGGGGCTGTGTGTGGAGCTACTTACAGGGGGCTGTGTGTGGAATTATCTACAGGGGGCTGTGTGTGGAGCTATCTACAGGGGAGCTGTGTGTGGAGCTATCTACAGGGGGATGTATGTGGAGCTATTTACAGGGGGGGCTGTGTGTGGAGTTATCTACAGGGGGCTGTGTGTGGAGCTATCTACAGGGGGGCTGTGTGTGGAGCTATCTACAGGGGGATGTGTGTGGAGCTATTTACAGGGGGCTGTGTGTGGAGCTATCTATTGGGGGGCTGTGTGTGGAACTATCTACAGGGGGCTGTGTCTGGCACTATGTACAGGGGGGCTGTGTGTGGAGCTATCTACAGGGGGATGTGTGTGGAGCTATTTACAGGGGGGCTGTGTGTGAAGCTATCTACAGGGGGGCTGTGTGTGAAGCTATCTACAGGGGGCTGTGTCTGGTGCTATGTACAGGGGGGCTGTATTTGGAGCTATCTACAGGGGGGCTCTGGTGGATGATTTTTCCATTGAGCAGTAGCAGAGTTAGACAACTGGAAAAAAAATATCCCCATCATGTAACTCTGCTACCTGTCAATTGAAGGGGGGTGTGTGTGCAGCTATCTATTGGGTGGCTGTGTGTGGAACTATCTATAGGGGGCTGTGTCTGGCGCTATGTACAGGGGGGGCTGTGTATGGAGCTATCTACAGGGGGACTGTGTGTGGAGCTATCTACAGGGGGGGCTGTGTGTGGCGCTATGTACAGGGGGCTGTGTGTGGAGCTATCTACAGGGGCCTGTGTGTGGCACTATCCACAGGGGGCTGTGTGTGGCACTATGTACAGGGGGGCTGTATCTGGCGCTATGTACAGGGGGGCTTTATCTGGCGCTATCTACAGGGGGCTGTGTCTGGCGCTATCTACAGGGGGGCTGTGTGTGGCACTATCTACAGGGGGCTGTATCTGACGCTATGTACAGGGGGGCTGTGTGTGGAGCTATGTACAGGGGGCCTGTGTCTGGAGCTATCTACAGGGGGCTGTGTGTGGCGCTATCTACAGGGGGGCTGTGTCTGACGCTATCTACAGGGGCTGTATCTGACGCTATATACAGGGGGCTGTGTGTGGGGCTATCTACAGGGGGGCTGTATCTGGAGCTATCTACAGGGGGCTGTGTCTGGCACTATCTACAGGGGGCTGTGTGTGGAGCTACTTACAGGGGGCTGTGTGTGGAGCTATCTACAGGGGGCTGTGTGTGGAGCTATCTACAGGGGGGCTGTGTGTGGAGCTATTTACAGGGGGATGTGTGTGGAGCTATTTACAGGGGGCTGTGTGTGGAGCTATCTACAGGGGGCTGTGTCTGGCGCTATGTACAGGGGGCCTGTGTGTGGAGCTATCTACAGGGGGATGTGTGTGGAGCTATTTTCAGGGGGGCTGTGTGTGGAGCTGTCTACATGGGGCTGTGTGTGAAGCTATCTACAGGGGGGCTGTGTCTGGCGCTATGTACAGGGGGGCTGTATCTGGAGCTATCTACAGGGGGGCTCTGGTGGATGATTTTTCCATTGCGGGGTAGCAGAGTTAGACAACTGGAAAAAAAATATCCCCATCATGTAACTCTGCTACCTGTCAATTGAAAAGTCATCCACCACAGGGTCTCCCTCTTGACTTTCATTGTTCTCAGCCTTTTGGTTTGTCCTGCTGTTGCCGCCGTGATGAGCAAATGTTATACCCAAGATAGGAAGAGTAACACAAAGACGATATAACTTGACCTGCCTAAGTAGAGTCGTGTGTTAACGAACCTTCCCTTACCCCATCCTATCCCCCCATCCCCACCTTTAGGAAAGACACGTGACACCGAGGTTGGATGTGAAATGGCCACAGCAGCCGTTTATTAATTTTACAGTTTTATAAAAACAATTTAAATCCGAAACCTTCGGATAACTAGTTAGGAATCCACCAGAGAATTCCTTCTAATAATTCACATGACCCAACATGGGTCAGAAACGTAAATAACAATTTAACGTTAACATTAACCCGAGCAGAGGAAGTCCTTGAGGCCCTTTCAGATATTCCTTTTTTAAGAACACACCGAGTTAGCCATCTGCAAACCAGTAATTACCTCCAGCCGTAAACCAGCTCGGAAGCACCGTTCACCTCTGCAGATGGCTCCAACCACTAGAAGTCCACTTCAAGGGGATAACACCCGATGAAGCCCTCAAGTGATATACCGACCACTAGAAGTCCACTTCAAAGGGATAACACCCGATGAAGCCTTCAAGTGATATACCTTCTACCAGAAGACCACTTCAAAGGGATAACACCCGATGAAGTCTTCAACCATGTACCTTTTTTGGGGGACGCATACCCCCGATGCGACCCCCCCACCATTTTGTACTGACTGGCCTCAAGGACTCCCCCCGCCACAGCGAAACAGGCCTTGACCACCTTAAGCCTGTGAGTTCCTCCACACCACCACCGCCCTTTCTATGCCTTCTGCTATCGCCAAGCTCCACAGATCAATGCCAACCTCGGTCAGATGAACCCCGTCACTCCTCCAGAAATTCCCCACTCCTGACTCCAAATCCCTGTGCCTCACGCAAATGCCCCCGTTTTTTGCCACAAAACGGGACACCGCCCGATTAACTTTAATGCGAGCCTTATTGACTCTCTCCACAGATCTAGCCAACCGCCAATGTTTTATTGGGACTATGTCCGACCACACTATCACCAACTTGGGATAAGAAACCCACAAACACAACATATCGTGTTTGATATCCCGCACCAACTCACGAAAGGGGCGGACTCCTAAGTCATTCCCACCCACGTGCAACGCTAAGACCTCCGGAACCCTATCAAGCCGAGCATATGTCTGGAATTCCGCCAACACCCTGCTCCACGACATACCTCTAAATCCCAACCAATGCACAACCGCATCCTGTCGCGGAATGCGCAACTGGCGACCATCCGGGCGGACGTCTGCCCTCAAAGCCCCCCAGTGCACTTAAGAATGACCCATCAACCACACCAAACACGGAGGCGAATCTGAAACGGAAAAAACAATTAGGCACCACCATATAACATTTTTAAAGCGTTACCAACAAACCGCATAACATATGGGGGCGGACATAGGACTTAAACCTGTTGGACTCCCAACGACCAATACGCCGCACCCCCTCATCATCCAACCCCCAGCGCCCCGCTTCTGTTGCTGCGCCAATCCTGAAGGAATGAGATGAATACGAGCCTGCCGCCACCCCAACCGCCGTCAAACATTTTTTAAATACAGCTCCAAACTGAAACCTGGACAAAAACGACCCGTCCACATGACGTAACAAAGGCAAATCTGGAGCCCCCCTTTTTGGCGTAAAACCCCGCATACACTCTACTGGGCACATAACCGAGCCCGGGAGGGCGAACATAACTATCAGTTTACCCTTCCCTACTTGGTCAGTTTTTGACCGACGCAACCATACCTCCAGCCGATCTGCGAATAGACTCACCTCCCCAGATCTCAGCCCCCCTGCCTGTTTGGTACTTGGCGACACCAACTCACCTATTCTAAATGCCCCAAAGAACGCTAACGAAAAAGCTAACCGAAACAAATCCATTTCGTCTGAAGAACGACAGACCGATGCTAATGAACCGCCCAACGAGCTAAGCAAAGCAAACGACACAGGCCTTCTACTATCCGCCTCCACCCTACCTCGGCGCAACCCCTTCAAAGCCTGCGATACCAGAAATTCCTTCGATACATCCTGAAAGCCCCGCAACTTAAACCCAAACGCCACCGCAGATATGAACCGGTTCACCTTTGCCACTGAAAACCCCGCCTCCCAGGCGTCCCCCAACCAGTACAAAAGTGCCACCAACCTGTCTCTATCCGTATTGACGTCACCCAACTCTCTTACCCACTCCTCCCACTGCCTCCAACAAGCAGCATAAGCACTCCACGTCGTGCGCGCCAAAGACCTTTGTAACAGTTGTTCTACGGGACCGATACCAGATCCCAAAGATGTTCCGGACAAGCCAAACCGAGACGTTCCGCTCCCGGTGCCAATTGCCGAAACCGGTCCCACTGCGAGCGAGAAAGAGCATCAGCGATACAATTCCGTACTCCCGGGACATGCACCGCCACCACCCACGCGTTCAACGACAAACACACCAACACTAAATGTCGCAACAATTGAACTACCGGAGGAGAGGACGCCGTGATGTTATTAATGGCCAGCACCACCCCCATGTTGTCGCAGTAAAAACTGACCTTCTTATCCCTGAGCCTGTCCCCCCAAATGGTAGCCGCCACCACGATGGGAAACAGCTCGAGCAGGGCCAGATTCCGCGTGAGTCCACTGGACACCCAACTAGCCGGCCATTGACCTGCGCACCACGGACCTCCCCCGTAAGCTCCAAAACCGCCCGCCCCAGCCGCATCCGTAAAAATATTCAAATCACTCGTATCCTGCGCTGGGGCCATCCATAGCGAGCGACCATTGTACTGGCCCAAGAAGTCATCCCAAACCTGAAGATCAGCTCGGTGCTCCTCCTTGAGACGCACAAAATGATGCGGCGCACGCACTCCCGCCGTTGCCGCCGCCAACCTCCTACCAAACACCCTCCCCATCGGCATAATCCGGCAGGCGAAATTCAACTTCCCCAGCAGCGACTGAAGCTCCCGCAGCGTAATTTTTCTCAGTCTACAAGCCCGCCGTACCTCCAGCCTCAAAGCACCCAACTTATCCGCAGCGAGACGACACTCCATTGCCACCGAGTCTATTTCAATTCCCAAAAAACAAATCGTCGCTACCGGGCCCTCCGTTTTTTCTGGCGCCAAAGGAATCCCAAAATCCCTCGCCACCTTCTGTAGTGCATGAAGCAAATTACCGCAAACCGGCGAACCCCCCGGGCCAACGCACAAAAAATCATCTAAGTAATGGATCAACGAGTCGACCCCGGATACTCCCCTCGTTACCCACTCCACGAAGCTACTAAACGCCTCGAAGTATGCACAAGAAAGGGAACACCCCATCGGAAGGCACCGATCCACGTAAAAAACCCCATTCCAAAAACAACCCAACAGCCGTTGGCTTTCTGGATGAACTGGCAACAACCTGAACGCCGCCTCGATGTCGGTTTTTGCTAGCAGCGCACCTGGACCCGCAGCCCGCACTAAACCCACCGCCTTATCGAATGAGGTATAGACTACGGAGCACAACTCGTGATCAATCCCGTCATTTACCGACGAACCCTTGGGATACGATAAATGTTGAATCAAACGAAATTTTCCGGGCTCGCGTTTAGGGACAATACCCAACGGGGACACAACTAAATCTTTTACAGGCGACTCAACAAACGGCCCCGACATGCGGCCCAACGAAACTTCTTTTAACAACTTTTCCGACACGACTTTTGCATGCAAGTAAGCCGATTTTAAATTCCTCCGCGGAACCGGAACCTCATAAGGAGGCGGAGGAATAACAAAACCAACACGAAACCCTTCGTAAAGCAACTTAGCCGCCGCCCTATCCGGATACTCATTTAGATAAGGGGCCATCTTTTCCACCCTCACCGGCGACACCCCCTTGACCAGCCGCGGAGGGCTGGTTCCCTGACCTCTTTTTCCGCAGACATTTTGCCGCCCCGTGTGATGCACCATTACACTCGGAACACACGTGCTTGAACTTGCACGTGGCCCCGAACTTACACTGGCCTTCATTAAATTGCCAGCAAAAACCCGCCTTTCCCCCGCCGCTTTGTCCAACCTGACTAGACTGGCCTCCCTGGCCGGCGCTCCCGGGAAAGGACTGCCTAACCGGAGCCGTAACCCGTAACCAGAGAGCAATATCCTTCTGGTCCCAATCGCCGGCCGAACCGCTTTCCGCTGACGGAATTGCTCATCGTATCGCAGCCACGCCTGACCCCCATACGCCCTATGAGCCTCCCCAATGGCATCAAAATAACAAAACAACGCCGAACAATTTTCCGGCGCCTTTTCCCCTATCACACTAGCCAATATGGCGAACGCCTGCGACCAATTAACGAACGTCTGCGGGATAAGCCTATACCGCCGCCGTTCCTCCTCGTCCTTTTTACTCTCGTCCCGCTTGCTCTTATCCAAATTAAATTTAGCGAGCGGCAAGAGAGAAAAAATCTCAACATATTCGTCCTTCCAGATCCGCTCGCGCACCTCCTGCTTTAAATGCGCCCCCAACGGACCTTCGAAACAAACGTACACCTCCCCCCGAGCACGGTCATCAATACGCACCCGATCGCCATCCTTTTGTGCCTCGGTCTGTACCGACACCGCGACCGCCTCCCTAACCGCCAGCACGGGCCGCGCCTGTACCAATCCCACGTCCCTGGGGCCCTCCCACACTACCGCCGGGGACACTTCCGTAACTACCGGCGCCGCCGCCCTATCTAGGCGCCCGACCAGCTCCCTCAAGCAACCCACTAAATCTGCCAGACCCGCGCCATCGCGCCCGCCCGCGCCACTACCGGCCACCGATGCGACGCTAGCAGCCCCCCCGCCGACACCCGACATAAAAATCGCTGGATATGACAATGATGGAGTTACACACTCACCGGGCCGCACAGGCGCTGTGTTCCCGTCAGCCGGACCATCCTGACCTCGACGATACACGTCCAGTTCACCTTCCTCCAGCTCATCTCTCGCAGACGACTGGCCATCCCACCGACATCTTCGGATCGGAGATGATGAAGCGCTGACTGATGGGCCGGCAACCTTCCGCCCGACCGATGGAACCCAGACTTCCGACTGGACCTGTTGCCTCAACGTCGCTGCAGATCTAGGCGTCCGTCTCGATGATCCTGAAGAAGCCTGCCCCCTGGCCGGAACATCACTAGGCGGGGCGGCCGTACCACGTCCTCCAAATCTTCCATCCGATGGTGGAGGGGTGACAGGGAGCCCGGCCTGCGACTCCCTGCTCACCGCCGGACCCCGTCGCGGCTTGGGATTCCTGCAAGGACGCAGGGCCTGGGAAGGGGCGGTCCCCCCAGCTGCCTGGCCTGCAGCGTCCGAGATCGGGCTCCCTCTGCGACGCCGTGTCCGCGGGACTGCCTCAGGACTGAGGCGCTCTGGAGGTCGAGACCGCCGGGAGGGACGGGTCGACCCGGCCTGCGTCGCCGTCACCCCCGGCAACGCTCTCTGCCTGCTCCGGACAGGAGCAGATGTTGCCGACTCCCCCCCCGCCGCCATGCTAGGAAGGGGGCCGGGGGAGGGGAGCCTGTCTCCTGCAACAGACCCCGAACGCCGGGCCTGACGTGGCAACACGGCGTCCGGGATCCTCGCTAATGCAGCCACGGTCTCCTCCAGCCATCCGGGACCGTGGTGCACAGCAGCAGCACGCAGCTGTTCTAACAAAACTGCCTCTGCCATGCTGTACAAGCGCGGGCAACGGGGAGCTTGTCTTCACTGTGCTACTCCTCCCGTTGCTTCCGGCTCAATGCCGCAAACAGCGGGAAGCGCAGCAACGGCCCCCCTGACTCCTCCCTGACTCCCTCCAACTCTCCCTCACCTGTTAACCCTTTCCCTACCAGGGAGGTCATGGAGGCTTCCCCTTCAGCCCTGCAGGCTCCGTCCAGCCCCTTCTGGATCTATAATATCTGTGATATCCAGACAGTCTAGAGATCCGCAGTGAGAATGTGAGCGCGTTATTTGCAGAAGAATCTGGCCGTGATTTGATGGGTTTATGTGGGATATTGGGCGTGGTTAGGGGGCATGGCTTAAATTGTCCCTCTTTTCTGAATTCAAAAGTTGGGAGGTATGCCATGACTCATTTTTCTTTGAATGGTTCATAATTAACTCTGTTGGCTTGATACTTGACAATGTTTTTAGGTTTTTGTTCTGTATTGCAAAAATGTCAATAAAAAAATATTAAACAACATAGAATGTCAATGGATTTGATTGCTGCAGGAAATATCAATGTGACTGGCAGCTACAGGAATCTTCAGTAAGGGTCAGACAGGAAGGCTCAATATATAATTAGATAGGATTTCACCGGCATGTGAACTGCTTGAAACATTATTATCACAGCGATGACTTCAATATCCCCTCAGTTCATGTGTATGCAACATCTTCTTATTACCATTATTGCTATTTTCATTTAACAGTAAAACTGTTCAAGTTGTGCAAAAACAGGAGCAGAAATAATTGCCATCAGTCTAAAATGATCAATCTGTCCTTGTCTGCTTTTCCACAGCAGCTCAGCATCAATCTGCTTTACCTATGGTCAATAGGCTATTGCTGCATGGTGACATTAGGCCTATGGCAAAATTGTGGCAGTTGCAAAATTTACTCGCCGTAGTGCTACCTATGTGGAAAAAGTTTTGGCATTGTTGGTCTTGACAACCTCAAGGGCCCCTACCTTTCATGTAAGCAGATAGGGAGGAATACATTTGGGCCCCATGTGCACGACCGTAAAAACTCTCCGTAATTGCGGACTGTAATATGGTCCACAATTACGGACCTATTTAGATCTATTGGCCGCAGACATCTTTCCGTATCGCTACGGATGGGTGTCCTTGCAGTAGAAAAGTTCCGAAAATTATGGGACATGTCCGTTCTTTTGCATTTTATGGGCCGTGCTCCCATACAAAAATGTGGGCGGCCGTTGGCGGACAGATGTGCCCGCAATCGTGGGCCGTGATTACGGACACAGCCTAAGCCTGGATATACTGTACATTTTAAGTGTAAATTTCTTATAACTTATTATTTATCATCTATAAATTAATATTATGACTTTAAATAATTATTTAATGTTTAGATGGAGAAAAAGCTTGCTTTGACTTTAATGTTAATTTTACCATTTTATTCCCACTTCTTACAGTCTAAGAAATAAGAAAACATTTCAATTATTCTTGTTATGATCTGTAACTTGCATTATTGCTCTTTTGCGTATGGTTTAATATTGTGAGGTATAACAAAAAAATATAGGAATCCCTCGAGTGAGAACAGTGCTGCAAGGCAAAATTATATAGTAGTACTACACAGAAGTTCTACTGCACACAATGAACGTCTCCTCAAAAGAGTATGCCACAGAGCTAGATAAATCCTAAATGTCACAGTGAAATTTAAAACAGCATTGTGCACACAGAGAAATTTAACAGCTTGATGCCAGCTCTTTATTTGGTGTCTTTCCAAACAGATGACTTAGCTACGTTGGTTAATGTGAATATAGTATCTTGGCTTTAGCTACTGATGGTGAAAAAAATAATATGAAAAATTAATATCACCTAATAACTAATTAAGGACATGATAATGCTTCTTCATGTACAGGACCAAATTAAACAGCCTTCTCATTCCTGGTATCCAGTATGGCTCCACTCTCATTCCTAGGCCAAAGAATGGCACCCCTCTAAATCTTGTTTCACATTATGGATCACCGATTGGTCTCCCGCATGGCCCCCTCTTATTCCTGATCCCCAATATGGCTATGCTCTCATTCCTAGTCCCCAGCATGGCTCGCCCTCTCATCATTATACAGTACAGTATACCAGCAGGGCTACCCTCATTCTTAGACCCCATTCAGGCTCCGCTCTCCATATCATCCCTCACTGCTAGCCTTTACATCTCAGTAGCAGTCTGCAGGCTCCCTTGCTCAGCAATCGGGCGGTCTGTTCAGTGCAGTATGATGCTTGCTGACCCTTCCCTTCTCAAACAGTGTCCCCTTTTTTATATGACGCTATGGGGAATATGTATTATAAATAGGAAAGCTAGGAATTGGTGGGGAACAAGGGACGACTAGGGGTTATTAAAGGAAATGATCGTCCATCCAATAGCTATCATGCTAAAATTTAGGGATCGATGGTTGGGGAAGCATTCTGAAACCATTGCTTGGAGCTTGTGCCACGCCTGCTATGTAGTATCACAGTGAAGCTGAAACCTCAGAGTCTTTCATGACATACCTATGCTCTGCATTTTCCAACAGGTTGTCTATGATGCTAGCATTTGGGACTAAATAGGTGATAATTTGTCAGGGTGAAGGTGTAATGTTTTTACATTAGAAACCAAGTTTGTTCTTTTCAAAGCCTACTTCTGCTGAAAACCTGAAACCTAGCACAGTCTACACCTAAGTCCCAACCACATCGGCCAGGGGTGGAATTTAAATTTTTAACAACATATATCGTATTTGGCGTGCAGGATGCCCGCGGTGCAGTGCCCGTGGAGAATTATTCCTACCCTAATAATCAACTAATACAATATTCCAAATACACATATTACATTTGTAATATAAGTAAATATTTGTGCACGTAACAGTAATTTCTTATACATTTTCCAAACAGCCTAGAATTTAAAGACTGGTTTGCCACACTATGAATATATACATACCTACCCACACTTACTACATTACACTCCTACTTTACATACTTATAGACCTTTTTGAGCCCATTCATAGATGTTCCCCACCTTTCAGTTAGATTTTGCACTGCAAGCAGGGGAAAGAGATATGCGCCACGCAAAGCATGACACAGCAAATCTTCCAGGCTTTTCCACACTCCCGAGAAAGTTTAGTGTTAAGTCTACAGATAGAGTATCAGATCCAAGATTAAGAATATCAGAACCAAGCTTATAACCTAAATATAGTACCAGAACCAAGCTCAGTACATAAAAACAGTACCAGGACCAGACCATCATGACGACTTCTCCCGGGTCACAATTATGCAGATTTTGCCATCCACTTCTTTGGCTCCTCACTTTTGCAGCTCATACTGTACCACACTCTATACTAAGACAAAAAATCCTCATAGTGGCACAAACTGTGTCCCCTGAATATGATAATGCTACACACTGTGCCACCTGAATATAATAGCTCTCCACACCGTGCCTCCTGACTATATTAGTGCTACACACACTGTGCCCCCTGAATATAATAGCACCACACAGTGTGCCCCTTAATATAATAGCACCACACACTGTTCTCCCTAAAGATAATTATGCCTCACACTATGCCCCTAAGTATAATAGCGCTACACACATTGTGCCCCCTAGATATAATAGCGCCACACACTGTGCCCCTGATTATAATAGTGACACATAATCTGCCCCCTGAATATAACAGTAGCACACACTGTGTTCCTGAATATAATACCACAACACACTCTGCCGCCAAATATAATAGCATTACACACTATGCCTCTGACAGGGGCGTAACTAGGAAAGACTCAGCCCCATAGCAAACTTTTGACTGGGTCCTCCCCCTCCCCTGGGTGCCACACAACACCCTCTTGTAGATAGTGGCTCCCTGTAGATTCCGCCACACAGCGCCACCTATATATAGCACCATACAGCCCACCTGTATATAGCGGCATAGACAGCCCCCTGTATATAGGACCATACAGACCCCTGTAGATAGCGCCATACAGCCCCCACCCTGTAAAAAGCGCCATACAGCCCCCCTGTAGATAGCGCCATACAGCCCCCTGTAGATAGCGTCATACAGCAACCAGTAGATAGCACCATGCAGCCCCCTGTAGATAGCACCATACAACCCCCCCTGTATATAGCACCATACAGCCCCCTGTAGATAGCGTCATATATCCCCCCTGTAAATAGCGTCATACAGCCCCCTCCCTGTATATAGCGCCATGCAGTCCCCCTGTAGATAGCGTCATATAGCCCCCTGTATATAGCGCCATACAACCCCCCTGTAGATAGCGTCATACAGCCCCCCTGAGATAGCGTCATACAGCCCTTCCTGTAGATAGCATCATACAGCCCCTTCCTGTTTATAGCGCCATACAGCACCAATATAGATAGTGTCATACAGCCCCCTCCCCATATATAACAACATACAGCCCCTCCCTGTATATAGCACCATACAGCCCTCCTGTAGATAGCGCCATACAGACCCCTCCCTGTATATAGCACCAAACAGCCCCCTGTATATAGCACCATACAGCTCCCCTGTATATAGCACCATACAGCCCCCCTGTCTATAGCACCATACAGCCCCCCTGTATATAGCACCATACAGCCACCTTTAGATAGCACCATACAGCCCCCTGTATATAGCACCATACAGCCCCCCCTGTAGATAGCGTCATACAGCCCCCCTGTAGATAGCATCATATAGCCCCCCCTGTAGATAGCATCATACAGCCCCCTCCCTCTAGATAGCGTCATACAGCCCCCTCCCTGTATATAGCGCCATGCAGTCCCCCTGTAGATAGCATCATACATCCCCCTCTAGATAGTGTCATACAGCCCCCTGTATATAGCGCCATACAGCCCCCCTGTAGATAGGGTCATACAGCCCTTCCTGTAGATAGCGTCATACAGCCCCTTCCTATATATAGCGCCATACAGCCCCATGTAGATAGCATGTAGATAGCATCATACAACCCCCCTGTAGATAGTGCCATACATCCCCCTCCCTGTATATAGCACCATACAGCCCCTCCCTGTATATAGCACCAAACAGCCCCCTGTATATAGCACCATACAGCCCCCTGTATATAGCACCATACAGGCCCCCCTGTATATAGCACCATACAGGCCCCCCTGTATATAGCACCATACAGCCCCCCTGTATATAGCACCATACAGCCCCCTTTTATATAGCACTATACAGGCCCCCTATAGATAACGCCATAAAGCCCCAACCCCCCCCCCCCCAAGAAAAATGGCCTGTAGCCTATGGTTTGTCCTACAAAAGACATGTACAGGGTAAACATGTATGATCGCTGAGACGCCCAGCGATAAGGAGAATGAGGGACCGAAAGTCCCCTGAAGTTCTCCATGAGAAACCTCAGACTACCGGGGTCTGCATCCGGCAGCTCAATAAAAATAAAAGGAGCGTGATCACGCATGCGCACAAGCGCGACCGGTGCTCCGTTCATTTCTACGGAGCTGCCGACACAGACCCCGGAAGTTCGAGGTTTCTGATGGAGAACTTCTGGGGACTTTCGGCCCTGTTATCCTTATCGTTGGGGGTCCCAGCGATCACACATGTATCCCCTATCCTGTGGATAGGGGATACATGTGTTTTGTAGGAACAAACCCTTTAATGGCAGAGCGGGAAGATACCTCCCTGCTCTGCTGTAGTGTTCAGTGGAGTCGCGCTGTAGCAGCCATAGTGGATGCTATCGAAGCCTCCGGCCATGGGGCGGTGGCCCTGTAGCAGCCGCTATGGCTGCTACAGCGGTAGTTATGCCACTGTCCCCTGAGCATAATAGCGCCAGACACTGTAATCCCTGAATATAACAGTGCCACATATAGTGCCCCATAAATCATTGCCCCACAGTGCCGCCAGAAAACAGTGCCACATCTAGTGCCCCTTAAAAAACTCAGTGCCACCCAAAACTCATAGTGCCAGAGAGTGCACCCACAGAACTGATAGCACCACATTGACCCTAAAAACTTACAGTCCCCCCCAAACTCATAGCGCCACACAGTGCGCCCCCGCCTTAAAACTCAGTACCAATTTAAGTTTAAAAAAAATAAAAAATCACTTGTCCCCATTCCCCCGCCATTATTCACCAATGCATTCCATGCCTGGCCTCTTCAGGGCAGGCCTGTCTTCTGCAAAACAATGCCTGAATTTTGGGATAAGGCGTTAAACGGTAAGGAAGGGAGCTTAGCTCTCCCCTGCACCCGCCAGCACTTGTTTGGCCACTTATAACTCTATTCTATTTGTGCTCTAAGAATGTGGATGCAATTGAAGCCAAGGAAGGGCGGGGGGGACAAACTGTGGATCCGGGTCAGCATGTCGCTTATCCAGGGTTCAGTTATCTTAGCAACTGTTTCTGCTGAACCGGGGGGAACAAGCTGAATACAACCCCTGTTAGTGGCTGAAGAGCTACCATCTAGGCTGATGTTAGCAGGATCCTTACAGTGTAGAACTGTTATCTGATTTAGTTATGCAGGGCTAAAGTGTGAATTTTCAAAATGGATTCTGTTTTAAACTGCAGAGACACTGTTTTGTTACTCAGGGAAATAAATTTACTGAGGGCCGCAATATATCTTCATAGAATGTGCAGCTGCATAGATCCAAGCTTACACTTTATTAAAGTAATGAAATATCATCATGATAATCCAGAAAGTTTGACAATCCAGAATCTACCTAGTACCACATGTGACAAATTATTGAAGTTTTGGACTTTCAGTCCTCCCTTATTTAATGCTATATATACACTGTATTTCCACTAAATAAAGGGAATTATGTTTTTGTATGCTAAAGAATAAAGATTTGTTTATATCATACAGCTGCACATTCTTGCCCAGGCGGGGGTGAAAGTGAGACATTGTGACCTGAACTGGAACAAGGGACAACTCTATGTTCCACGAACCATGACTACTATGTATTTGCTTCTTTCATATTACAGCCTAAATCCAAACATCTTGCAAGCCCTTGTCTATGTCAATTGACAGAAAGATATTTTAAATCCTGAACAGAAAAATTACAGGCTACCCTACTGTCTGACTCAGGAATTTAAAAGGCTGCAATAATCTTCAACCCTATAAATTCTACCAGATGCGTGCACAAGTTGTGCCACATTCATACTGGTATATATATGTGACTGGGCACAGTTAACATGGCTTCCACTGAAGTATTTATTAGACGAGCCTGGCATCATTCCACTTGACCACAGTTATGCAGCTGAATGATGGTGTACCTGTGTGTACACAGAGTACTGTCATAAGTTGCCCTGGACTCGGTGCACACTGTGCTTTTAAGAGCTTTAAAAATCAGTCTGATACACACCGCTACACACTTTAGCCGGCGAAAGCCTGTGAAAGCTGGAGGTATGTGTAATGCTGGAGGTGCGCGGTGGTGGTGCCTTTGATAGCTGTCAGGTGTGTGTGCGATGGAGGCTTGGCTTGGTGTCGCGATCCTGGGGTATGTGGACCCACTAGGCTGCCCTGCATAGTGGAGAGGAAGCTGACCAAACAACAGTTTATAAATAACGTCTTTAGCACAAGGGTACCTGTAAGAGTCCAGACAGACACGAGGTGTACCAGAGACTTTGGCACATATGGTTCTGGGTGTGGCAGATGACAAAGATGTGGCAGATGATACCAGACGTGGCAGGTGACACCAGACGACTCCAACAATAAGCTTAGGCTCAGGAACAAATACAGCAACAGGATACAGGATGCGGGAAGCAGGATACGGGAACACTGGGAGCAGGATACAACTAAGGGACCATTAGCAATACGAACATGGGTAGACAACAACACTCAGGCAGGGAGTGGAAGGGCAGGGCCCTATTTATAGTCCAGGGTGATCTGGGGATAATTAGGTAAGGCTTTGCAGGTGCGCATGCTGGCCCTTTAAGGCTAGGAACGAGTGCATGCGTGCACCATAGAGGACACTACAGAGCAGGACGGCCACGTGTGCTGGTGTCTCCAGGGAGGTAGACGCTGGCAAAAAGGCAGAGGTCTGCGGTCGCCGCCGTCGGAAGTTGAGGGACGGCAGCGGTGCGCGACTGCGGCTGTTACACTTTTATAAACAAATGTCTCATGGGACTACAATGTTATATGGGTTGAGCTACCAGCAAGTGCAAAAATTCCCAGCTCCCCAATAATGGAAATAGAAACTCCAAACATCATATACTAAATACACGAGAAAAGGAGTCAAAACTATTAAGCAAGAAGCGCAAAATATAGAAAATTACAAATTTTATTGGACAATACAAAAATACATGGTTAAAAAACAGACTACAAACCCAATAACTGCATATCTCCAAAGTGGGAGACAATGTGGAGCCACAAAGCTACTTTAATTAATACAGTTTTTATGTGTCACATTCATCGGGAAAGTTTCCCAAAACAGGTTATCAAAAAATATGCTCTAAAACAAGTCCCTAGAGCAATGTAATAAGGCTAACAGAACACTTGTGTCCAAAGAATTGTCTGAAAATTCCCAGTATAATGCGTCTCTGTAAACAGTAATAGGGGATACCGAGGTAGTGATTTATTAATAGTGCTATATAGCTCTAGTAAGTACATTTAGTCCACTCAGTACCAGTTTAGTAATTCAACAAAGGACCAATAGTAGAGATAGCCTATTTAAGACATTGTCTAAATATACAGATAACCCGGTAACAGCATGACAAAAACTAGTAGTTTAGTAGAAAAAACCAGCAAGTACTAACCCATGTGGCTCCTTAGTTGTGACAGCTCCCAAGTATGGAGAAAAACCCCAACGCGCATTTCGCGTAGATTGCTTTTTCAAGGGGTGTTCTGAGTTGTACAAATTAGACCTCTTAAATACGATAGGTCGGGAAGTCAGCTGATTTGTCAGGCCAATGAAAGCCTGGGCTTTTGCTCCCATCGCGCGTGCCGAGATGAGTGATCACACAATCACAGCCCCGAGCCGCCGGGACCCGACCACGCATGCGCGGCTCCGGAAAGCGAGCACGCGCAGACAGGCACAGCCAGCCACAAGAGCAAGGACCACGGGCGACACACTCGACATGCACAGATGGGAATCAAAAATAAGTAATAAAAAGCGATGGCGAATCTCAGAAATTATATGGAGAGAAGTTTATAAAAGATCTATTAATTTTCCCCTTTGGAATATCGGCTGATTTCAAAAAGAAAACAAGAGTATCATCCACCACATATATACACAAACGCATTACAGTGAAAAAAGCCCTCCTCATAATTGTATGAAGAAAAGCCAGCGCATATACATGTAGGGTAATCTAACAAAAATGAATAAAGTGTAAAGAAATAACAAATTATGAGTCATAATAGACACTAATATATTTATCAAAAAAATATATAATAATAGAAAGTGACAGAAAATTATAATGATAAGATGCTGAATAAACCAGCAATAATAAGATCATGAAAAAAACAGCAATAATGAGGTGAAATACTAATATATAAATATTGTTGGATGTTCAAGGAGAATGCGCACAAGGAGAAAATATATATCCACGTGTGCATTCCACCCGGACATCCATATACAAATGTGTGAATTAACATAATTATATAAGGTAAATATGAAATGAATATAAAATTCAAAAGAATAAGTAAACCTCCACGTAAGTAAATATCGAAACCCACACTATAGTTTAAGCATAGATTCATAAATACAAATTCAATAGTGAACAGAAGCAACGGGTGAATATGTTCCAATGGAATCCCATCATATTCCAGGATATCGGGAAGTAAAGAAATTTCTCCAAACAAATCCAGCTCATGATGTTACATCCCAACGACCACGAATAACTCAGAAAAACTCTGGTATAGAGGAATAAGGTAGCAAACTAAACAGAACAAAAACATAAATTAATAGATATACAGAATAAAAACCGTTTAAAATAAATGGCAGATAACGAATTTTTAAAGGAAAGAGGCAAAACTTAATGTTTCGTTCAGTCCAACAGGGGCCATAGTACCAAGGGTGATAATCCACTTACATTCCCTCTGAGCCAACAATTTTTTGGAATCCCCACCTCTAATACCACAGAACACTCTGTCAATACCCCATGCCTTAAAGGATTTTGGGTCACAGGCATGGTGTATCTTGAAGTGTCTGGGAATGGTCTTAAGGAGTGTAATATCCTCAATATCCTTGGCGGCCGTTATATCACGCACATGTTCCCTTATCCTGATCCTCAGTTGTCTTGAGGTCAGGCCAACATATACTTTCTGGCAGCCACAGGTTGCGTAATAAATTACGTTCACTGTGCTGCAGGAAATGTAGTGTCGTATATCAAAGACCCTATTTTCTATCATTGACGCAAAATGTGTTGTCCGAACCATATTCGCACATGATAGGCAGTCACCACAAGGGTAACAGCCCAATCTGGGACTACTTGATGAAAAAGGATTTTGCTGCTTTGGTATATAATGGCTCTTTACTAACATGTCCTTAATATTCATGCTCCTCCGAGCTGTCATCTGAGGTCTTATAGATAGATTCCCCGCAAAAGCGGGCTCCAAATGCAGGATTGGCCAATGTTTGTCCAAGATAGATCTCATCATGTGCCATTGGTTGTTATATGTAGTGATGTATCGAGTATTATTTTGATCAAATTTTTTTGTATTTAATCCCACAGAATGCAAAATTGAATTCCGACTCGTCAGTTGTGCCCGTCTATATCCCCTTTTGATACTTCTCTGGCTGTATCCCCTATCCAAAAATCGTTCGCGTAAGTCGCTAGACTGTTTCTCAAAGTTCACATTTGATGAACAAATTTAGTCAAATAGAAAAAATGATAATCTAACTAAAAAACAACGTGATGCACTGAAAGAACTGAAAAGCTATCATGTGCGAATATGGTTCGGACAACACATTTTGCGTCAATGATAGAAAATAGGGTCTTTGATATACGACACTACATTTCCTGCAGCACAGTGAACGTAATTTATTACGCAACCTGTGGCTGCCAGAAAGTATATGTTGGCCTGACCTCAAGACAACTGAGGATCAGGATAAGGGAACATGTGCGTGATATAACGGCCGCCAAGGATATTGAGGATATTACACTCCTTAAGACCATTCCCAGACACTTCAAGATACACCATGCCTGTGACCCAAAATCCTTTAAGGCATGGGGTATTGACAGAGTGTTCTGTGGTATTAGAGGTGGGGATTCCAAAAAATTGTTGGCTCAGAGGGAATGTAAGTGGATTATCACCCTTGGTACTATGGCCCCTGTTGGACTGAAAAAAACATTACGTTTTGCCTCTTTCCTTTAAAAATTCGTTATCTGCCATTTATTTTAAACGGTTTTTATTCTGTATATCTATTAATTTATGTTTTTGTTCTGTTTAGTTTGCTACCTTATTCCTCTATACCAGAGTTTTTCTGAGTTATTCGTGGTCGTTGGGATGTAACATCATGAGCTGGATTTGTTTGGAGAAATTTCTTTACTTCCCGATATCCTGGAATATGATGGGATTCCATTGGAACATATTCACCCTTTGCTTCTGTTCACTATTGAATTTGTATTTATGAATCTATGCTTAAACTATAGTATGGGTTTCGATATTTACTTACGTGGAGGTTTACTTATTCTTTTGAATTTTATATTAATTTCATATTTACCTTATATAATTATGTTAATTCACACATTTGTATATGGATGTCCGGGTGGAATGCACACGTGGATATATATTTTCTCCTTGTGGGCATTCTCCTTGAACATCCAACAATATTTATATATTAGTATTTCACCTCATTATTGCTGTTTTTTTCATGATCTTATTATTGCTGGTTTATTCAGCATCTTATCATTATAATTTTCTGTCACTTTCTATTATTATATATTTTTTTGATAAATATATTAGTGTCTATTATGACTCATAATTTGTTATTTCTTTACACTTTATTCATTTTTGTTAGATTACCCTACATGTATATGCGCTGGCTTTTCTTCATACAATTATGAGGAGGGCTTTTTTCACTGTAATGCGTTTGTGTATATATGTGGTGGATGATACTCTTGTTTTCTTTTTGAAATCAGCCGATATTCCAAAGGGGAAAATTAATAGATCTTTTATAAACTTCTCTCCATATAATTTCTGAGATTCGCCATCGCTTTTTATTACTTATTTTTGATTCCCATCTGTGCATGTCGAGTGTGTCGCCCGTGGTCCTTGCTCTTGTGGCTGGCTGTGCCTGTCTGCGCGTGCTCGCTTTCCGGAGCCGCGCATGCGTGGTCGGGTCCCGGCGGCTCGGGGCTGTGATTGTGTGATGACTCATCTCGGCACGCGCGATGGGAGCAAAAGCCCAGGCTTTCATTGGCCTGACAAATCAGCTGACTTCCCGACCTATCGTATTTAAGAGGTCTAATTTGTACAACTCAGAACACCCCTTGAAAAAGCAATCTACGCGAAACGCGCGTTGGGGTTTTTCTCCATACTTGGGAGCTGTCACAACTAAGGAGCCACATGGGTTAGTACTTGCTGGTTTTTTCTACTAAACTACTAGTTTTTGTCATGCTGTAACCGGGTTATCTGTATATTTAGACAATGTCTTAAATAGGCTATCTCTACTATTGGTCCTTTGTTGAATTAATTACTAAACTGGTACTGAGTGGACTAAATGTACTTACTAGAGCTATATAGCACTATTAATAAATCACTACCTCGGTATCCCCTATTACTGTTTACAGAGACGCATTATACTGGGAATTTTCAGACAATTCTTTGGACACAAGTGTTCTGTTAGCCTTATTACATTGCTCTAGGGACTTGTTTTAGAGCATATTTTTTGATAACCTGTTTTGGGAAACTTTCCCGATGAATGTGACACATAAAAACTGTATTAATTAAAGTAGCTTTGTGGCTCCACATTGTCTCCCACTTTGGAGATATGCAGTTATTGGGTTTGTAGTCTGTTTTTTAACCATGTATTTTTGTATTGTCCAATAAAATTTGTAATTTTCTATATTTTGCGCTTCTTGCTTAATAGTTTTGACTCCTTTTCTCGTGTATTTAGTAGGCTGTTACACTTTGCTTGTCTAGAGATTGAAATTCTGAAGACAGATCTACGGTGGGCTGAAACTGGAGCAGAACAAGTGGTCTCAATCCATGACTGGAGAGTGGAGGACCAGAGAAGCAGGGGGACAAGGTTATGACTCCACTTACTTCTTAAGCAGTATATAGTATAAATGCAGTTTGCTGGGCTGAGTGTGGGAGCCGCAGTAGAGTTTGCCAGCGGCAGTGTTTGTTGCCTGATGTTTTCTGGACTGTCTTGTGGGCTCCTATAAATATATACCAATAGCAGTGAGAAATATAAGTGTCAATACTTTCTGGCAAAATACTAGAGTTCAGCGGTGAGTAGTGAGAAATATAAGTAACTGTTCACTATCTATCATCTACCGCTTGGGGTCTCAGCAAATTATCTGCATTAATCACATCTCTTGGCAAGTTCACAATAATTTTGGCAAAGATTTCTATCTCAACGGGCTGAGCATAAAGAAATATAAGTGAATGTTTGCTATCTGTTATTCACCGCTGTGGGACTCAGCTAATTATTCCTTCTATTGGAAAACTATACTAATTACACCATAATAATTACATCTTTTTGGCAAGGTTATAACAATTTCTGTACAGAATTGTGCTTTAATAGGCCAAACTGTATTGATTATATTTTTTGAGTAGCCTATATTGGTTTTGTCAAAAATCTGAGTGTCTGTCGGTCAAGCAGTAAGAAATATAAGTGACTACTTGTAATTTAGTATATATCGCTGGAGGTCTCAACACATTACTTTTCATATTGGAAAGCTAAACTATCTATCGTCCATGGCAAGCTAATCATACTGTAGTTTTGAAAGAAATCCACTAAATATATAATTTTGCATGATGGGCTGTACTAAGAAACAGCTAGCCAAGCCAGCCAATTTAACCAAATACTTCTCCGCCAAACAGGAGATAAATCAGTATACTTCTGAAGGTGCTGAGTTAGCGGCACCTTCGGACATCTCAGTTTCAGGGGCAAATTCTGTTGACATATTTAACCTCTCTATGGAGTCAAAAGATTCTGATGAAGCAATAGGCTTGAGTCTACCATAGACTAGCTATAACAAAGCGGCAGATACCGCTACTATAAAAAAAATGTAAAGAGATATTTGTGAAAAAAATCATGAATTTTAAAGACAGAGAAAGAGCCAGATGAAAAGACACAGAGTTAATAACTTCAACAATTTCATATGGACCAATAAACCTAGGGGCAAGCTTACGAGACAGTACTTTCAGTCGCAAATTTTTAGTAGAAAGCCACACCTTTTGACCGACACTAAATACAGGACCCACCGTGCATTTTTTGTCAACATTTTTCCTTTGAATAACTTGAGAGTACTTCAGGTTCAATTGAACCGGAGCCCAAACTGTGCACAGCTTATTTGATTCAACTTCTACTTCAGAGTTATCACTAGAAGAGGCTGAAAATGAACCAAAACGAGGATGAAAACCATAATTACAGAAAAACGGCGAGGTATCAAGAGAAACATGGTGACTAAGATACTGTTCCAAGGTTTGATTAAAGAACTCAGTTTGACCATTAGTCTCAGGGTGAAATGCAGAAGATAATGATAACTGTACACCAAGTTTCCTACAGAAAGTTCTCCAGAAGTTAGTCACAAATTGTACACCTCTATCAGGGACAATATTTTCCGGAATACCATGCAGACGAACCACTTGATCAATAAATAATTTGGTCAGAGTTTTGGAATCAGAGAGTTGAGGCAATGGAATGAAATTACACATTTTACTGAATCGGTCCACCACCACCCAAATGACAGTTTTCCCCTCAGAGGGAGGCAAATCGGGGATATAATTCATAAATAGATGAGACCAAGGTTCTGTGGAACAGACAATGGTAGTAGTTCACCCACAGAATGAGTTCGAGGAGTCTTAGTGCGCGCAGACATCACAAGCAAAGACATAGGAACTCACATGACGCGACAAAGACGGCCACCAATAGAGCCGCAAGACAAATTTTTTAGTACCAGTTATCCCTGGATGGCCACACAAAACAGAATCATGTAACTCATTGAGCAAACTAAATCGGAACTGAGGAGGTGTAATGCCCATGGCCGCGGGCCGCCAGGTTTACTTACCTCCTGTCAGCCGCAGCCATGGATCAGTGAGCGCTGGTCCCCATCTCCTCCTCAGGAGACACCAGCGCTCACTTTCGCTTCACTCGACCGGGTCCCGTAGGGTGCGCACGCGCAAGCTCATGCCCGCTCTTAAAGGGCCAGCGTGCGAACCTGAGTTAAAGTACCAAATTAGCCCATGGGCATCCTGGACTATAAGAAGGGCCCAGCCCCTTCCTGCATTGCCTGAGCGTTGTTGTCGTTTACCTATGTTTGTCTCTGCAAATGGTCCCTTAGTGTTTCCTAGTTCCCAGTGTTCCCATTCCTGCTTCCTGTATCCTGTGTCCCGTGATATCCAGAACCAAGTGCCGTATAGAGTTGAAGTCGAGCTGTGCTAAGTACTACGCCTGTCCTGTTACACCACGCCTGGTGTCTTCCTGCTGCCAAAGTCTCATCCGAGCCTGTCTTGCTGCTGTCCGACGTTGCCACAGGTACACCTATTTGAACTATAGACTTTGACCTGTGTCCTGTTGGCCAGCTGCCATACGGTTAAGGCGGTACGGCCCAGTGGGTCCACGCACCCAACGTGACAAGAGGTACAAACAATTTCCCAGCAGGAATGGTTTGCAAGCGAGTTGCTGACATTCTTTAATCTGAGTTGCAAGATCAGGTGATACTGCAGAAACCACTATCCCCTTAGATAAAATAGTCTCAGAATGAATGTCAGGGATCTGTGAGGAACAGAAACATCGAGATAATGCATCAGCCCTCACATTTTTAGACCCGGGACTGTAGGTTGCAATAAAGTCAAATCTGGTAAAGAACAAGAACAAGGTAAAGAACAAAGAACTAGCCTGTCCGGGATTGAGTCTTTTGGCTGATTCTAAGAAAGTCAGGTTTTTATGGTCAGTCAGTACAGTAATTTGATGTCTAGCCCCCTCTAGAAAGTGGCGCCACTCTTCAAACACCCACTTAATAGCAAGAAGCTCACGATTACCTATATCATAATTTATTTCAGTGGCAGAAAATTTGCGAGAAAAAAAAGGACATGGACGCAAATTAGTCAATACAGAAGATCCTTGAGACAACACGGCACCCACACCTATTTCTGACACATCAACCTCAACGATAAAGGGGCTAGAAAGGTCAGGTTGAACCAATACAGGCGCTTTTACAAAATACAGTTTTAGGCCTGATTTACACGAGCGTGTGCGTTTTGCGCGCGCAAAAAAACGCTGCGTTTTGCGCGCGCAAAAGGCATTTGACAGCTCCGTGTGTCATCCGTGTATGATGCGCGGCTGCGTGATTTTTGCGCAGCCGCCATCATAGAGATGAGGCTAGTCGACGCCCGTCACTGTCCAAGGTGCTGAAAGAGCTAACTGATCGGCAGTAACTCTTTCAGCACCCTCGACTGTGAGTTCCGATCACAATATACACCAACCTGTGAATAAAAAAAGACGTTCAAACTTACCATGAACTGCCTGCTTCCTCCAGTCCGGTCTCCCGGCCGTTGCCTTGGTGACGCGTCACTCTCTTGTCATCCGGCCCCACCTCCCAGGATGACACGGCAGTCCATGAGACCGCTGCAGCCTGTGATTGGCTGCAGGCTGTGCTTGGCCTGTGATTGGCTGCAGCTGTCACTTGGCCTGAATTGTCATCCCGGGAGGTCGGACTGGAGGAAGGAGCCGGGACTTATCGGTAAGTCCGAACTTCTGTTTTTTTTTTACACGTATATGTATATTGTGATCGAAAGTCACTGTCCATGGTGCTGAAACAGTTTAAGTCTTTCAGCACCGTGGGCAGTGACTGTCTCCTGACGTCGCGTACCCGAACATTTTTTGCCGGGTTCGGTCAAAACGAGTTCGGCCGAACCCGGTTAAGTTCGGTGCGCTCATCTCTAATTTGACACTCCGTTTGGATGTTTGTAAACAGAAAAGCACGTGGTGCTTTTCTGTTTACATTCATCCTTTTGACAGCTCTTGCGTGATTTTCGCGCATGCAACGCAGTAGCGTCCGTGTGCCATGCGTTGCTTTCACGCACCCATTGACTTCAATGGGTGCGTGTTGCGTGAAAAACGCACGATTATAGAACATGTCGTGAGTTTTACGCAACGCACTCACGCTGCGCAAAATTCACGCATCGTCTAAACTGCCCCATAGAGTAATATAGGTGCGTACGACACGCGTGAAAAGCACGCGCGTCGCACGCGCGTATATTACGCTCGTGTAAATGAGGCCTTAAGGTTTCAAAGGTGGAGACCGCACTAGGTTTTCAATTTACAAGATCAGAACCCACTTTGGTAAGATCCGTCAAAGGTTTGGCAATGGAGAAAAAATTATGAATACATTTTCGGTAATAATTAGCAAAACCCAAGAACCTCTGCAGAGCTTTTAGTGAAGTGGGTTGAACCCAATCAAGAATTGCGTGAACCTTAGCGGAGTCCATATGAAAATCATGAGACAGCACATATCCCAAGAAATTTACTTCTTAAACTCCAAAAATTTTCTCTTAGCACTTGAAGGACGGAACTTAAATCTTGAACATGAGAGGACCAATCGGAAGAAAACACAAGAATATCGTCCATATACACAGCCACAAAGCGTCCAATAAAATTTCTGAAAATATTATTAACCAGGTTTTGAAAACTTTAACCAAAAGGCAAGAACAAATACTCATAAGGACCATCTAGAGCAGGGGTCTCAAACTCGGCAGGGTAAGTGGGCCGCATATAGAAAAAATGGGAAGTTGACGGGCCGCATTACTTTAAAATTTGATACAATACAAAATTATTGTTAATAAATTACTTATTTGAACTACTATAACACTATATTACTATAATAATAATACTACTACTACATTACTTTAAAATGAATACTACATTACTATAATAATACCGCTAGGTTTAAAATTTGAGATATTTCTCCACGTGCTTATTTCAACAATCCAGTTTTCCAGTTTAAGTGTCGCTAAATACAGTCCGGCGGCTCAGTTGGCAGCGTTTGTCAGACACACATGTCAAGATTAGGCAGCCTCTTTTTAGATGCTACCGCAGTGCCCTCTTTGGATGCTGCCGCATTGCCCTCTGTGGATGCTGCCGCAGTGCCCTCTGTGGATGCTGCCGCAGTGCCCTCTGTGGATGCTGCCGCAGTGCCCCCTGTGGATGCTGCCGAAGTGCCCCCTGTGGATGCTGCCGCAGTGCCCAGTGTGGATGCTGCCGCAGTGCCCAGTGTGGATGCTACCGCAGTGCCCAGTGTGGATGCTGCCGCAGAGTCCTCTGTAGATGCTGCCGCAGAGTCCTCTGTAGATGCTGCCACAGTGCCCTCTGTAGATGCTGCCACAGTGCCCTCCGTAGATGCTGCCACAGTGCCCTCCGTAGATGCTGCCACAGTGCCCTCCGTAGATGCTGCCACAGTGCCCTCCGTAGATGCTGCCACAGTGCCCTCTGTAGATGCTGCCACAGTGCCCTCCGCAGATGCTGCCACAGTGCCCTCCGCAGATGCTGCCACTGTGATGTAAGGGGCTTGCCCAGAGCTGGAGTCCCAGAGCAGAGCCGCTTCTAGCACTCTGCCTGTGATTCTAGCTCTGCTCCTGACATCACCGTCCATATATGGACAGAGATGTCAGGGGCAATCCCAGAGCTGGAGTCCCGGGCAGAGCGCTAGTAGGCTCTTCCTGGGACTCCAGCTGTGCTCCTGACATCACTGGGACTCCTGCTCTGGGGAAGGCCCTGACACACTGTCCATATATGGACAGCGATGTCAGAGATTTCCACAGAGTCCCGGAGCAGAGCCTGTACTAGAGCTCTGCACTGGACTCCGGCTCTGGGGAAGCCCCAGACATTGCGTGTCCAAACATGGACACCGATGTCAGGGAATTCTACAGAGTCCCGGAGCAGAGCCGATACTAGCACTCTGCCCGGGTCTCCGCTCTGGGGAAGACCCTGACACACTGTCCATATATGGACAGCGATGTCACGGAATTGCACAGAGTCCTGGAGAAGAGCCTGTACTAGCGCTCTGTCCGGGACTCCGCTCTGGGGAAGACCCTGATACACTGTCCATATATGGACAGCGATGTCACGGAATTCCACAGAGTCCCGGAGCAGAGCCGATATTAGCGCTCTGCTAGGGACTCCGCTCTGGGGAAGACCCTGACACACTGTCCATATATGGACAGCGATGTCAGGGAATTCCACAGAGTCCCGGAGCAGAGCCTGTACTAGCGCTCTGCTCAGGACTCCGCTCTGTGGAAGACTCTGACACACTGTCCATATATGGACAGCGATGTCACGGAATTGCACAGAGTCCTGGAGAAGAGCCTATACTAGCGCTCTGCACGGGACTCCAGCTCTGGGGAAGCCCCAGACATCGCTGTTCATATGTGGACAGCGATGTCAGGGAATTCCACAGAGTCCCGGAGCAGAACCGATACTAGCGCTCTGCACGGGACTCCGGCTCTGGGGAAACTCCATGCCTTGGCTGTTCATACAGTGAAGGAAATAAGTATTTGATCCCTTGCTGATTTTGTAAGTTTGCCCACTGTCAAAGACATGAAAAGTCTAGAATTTTTAGATTAGGTTAATTTTACCAGTGAGAGGTAGATTATATTTAAAAAAAAAACAGAAAATCACATTGTCAAAATTATATATATTTATTTGCATTGTGCACAGAGAAATAAGTATTTGATCCCTTTGGCAAACAAGACTTAATACTTGGTGGCAAAACCCTTGTTGGCAAGCATAGCAGTCAGACATTTTTTTGTAGTTGATGATGAGGTTTGCACACATGTTAGATGGAATTTTGGCCCACTCCTCTTTGCAGATCATCTGTAAATCATTAAGATTTCGAGGCTGTCGCTTGGCAACTTGGATCTTCAGCTCCCTCCATAAGTTTTCGATGGGATTAAGGTCTGGAGACTGGCTAGGCCACACCATGACCTTAATGTGCTTCTTTTTGAGACACTCCTTTGTTGCCTTGGCTGTATGTTTCGGGTCATTGTCTAGCTGGAAGACCCAGCCACGAGCCATTTTTAATGTCCTGGTGGAGGGAAGGAGGTTGTCACTCAGGATTTGACGGTACATGGCTCCATCCATTCTCCCATTGATGCGGTGCAGTAGTCATGTGCCCTTAGCAGAGAAACACCCCCAAAACATAATGTTTCCACCTCCATGCTTGACAGTGGGGACGGTGTTCTTTGGGTCAAAGGCCGCATTTCTCTTCCTCCAAAGTTGAGTTGAGTAAATGCCAAAGAGCTCAATTTTAGTCTCATCTGACCACAGCACCTTCTCCCAATCACTCTCAGAATCATCCAGATGTTCATTTGCAAACTTCAGATGGGCCTGTACATGTGCCTTCTTGAGCAGGGGGACCTTATGGTCAAAAGATGTATGCACCCTATACAAAAGATTAAAAGATTTAATAAACTGGCATCCAGACTGACATACTCCAATTGATAACATCCTGAATAAAGGCCAAACGTTTCAATAATTTCTGTGGGAAGAGAGGATGTCACATCGCTCAAGAAGTGTAGCATATCGTCAGTGTATAATCCTAATTCATCCTCAAGGTGGCCATGTCGAAATCCCACCACCCTAGCATTTGCTCTTATCATAGCTGCCAGGGGTTCTATTGCGAGTGCGAATAAGAGAGTTGACAAAGGGCAGCCTTGTCGTGTGCCTTTATGTAGGGGGAAGAGGGCAGCAAGGGTTCCTTGTACACTAATTTGAACCATGCAATAAAAAGCGTACCAAATCCCATTTTCTCTAATATGGCTTCTAAAAATTCTCATTTCACTATATCAAAGGCTTTTGCCGTATCTAGGGAACAACCACCCAAGATCTCTCATTATCCGCCGGATAGTTGCAAGTTAAGGACCATTCTCCTGTTAATTTCTTGGGATTTAGACAGCATAAAATCTGTCTGATCCGGGTTGATCACTGTACTAATTACCTGAGATAGGAATTGGCCAGAACCTTAACATTTTTGAAAAACAACAACCAAAATGCTGCATGTGAAACCAGCCTAAGGGTATCCCTGTTATTCAGGCTCATAATATAGTTGATGCAGCGGGAGTTGGTGCAGTTGTTTCCATTTAATCAATGTGTGTGTATATATACGTGTGTGTGTGTGTGTGTGTGTGTGTGTGTGTGTGTGTGTGTGTATATATATATATATATATATATATATATACACACAGTCAAGTCAGAATATTATGACCACCTCCTACTTTCGTTGTCGGCAGCACGTAGCCCATGAAGGAAGTGATGTGTCGTGGCCTGGCTTGTTGGGTATATAAGGTGTGCGATAGGCTGTCTGTACACATATCACTCGTTGTGTTGGGTTAAAAGGACAAAAAGTTGCAAAAATGGATGATTAGTATTTCTCAAACAGCGCAGTTTAACATGAATGGACAAATAGCACCATTGTGAATAACTGACATAGGAACTGTGGAGCACCACGTGCCATCTGCTTCGGACTGGCCCACCTGAGTATCCTCCGGAGGGCCCAGGCTACGAGCTGCTTTGACATTGTCTCCCTGCCTCGCTGCTTACTCTTGTAGGCAGGACTGCTCCACACATTACATTTATGGGCACAGTGGCACGGGCCCCTTATGCCCGGTGGTGTCGCTAGCATCGGGGGGCTCCATTGATAGCGACTGCGACATTCAACTGTATCTGCATCCTGAGGACGCAGATGCAATTGAATACTATAGACTGCAGGCCTGCAGCCTATAAGGCGCTGGGAAGAATCCCTGCGCAGGCCGACGTGAGGACGTCACTGTGTCACACTGGCCTACGCAAGGGTCACGTCTCGGCATCCCGAGGCATTGGAGCAGCCCTGTCCATCGCGGGAATGGGGCTAGGTAAGTCAATTTTTTTTTGTGTTTGCGGGGCTGTGTGGCACTATATACAGTGGGGGGGGCTGTGTAGCACTATGTACAAGGAGTGGCTGTGTGGCACTATCTACAGGGGGGGGGTGTGGCACTATATACAGTGGGGGTCTGCTGTATGGTTGTTATGGAAACAGCCAAGAAGCTCTTGCTCAGCTGTTTCTGTAACTTCCATTAAACATGCGCGCGTGAGCCCCTCTCGACTGGCCTCCGCCAGTATTCTGCAGCCAGTTGTAGATATAAGTGCGGGACCTGCATCTATCAAATATTTGCAATTTCCTGTGGATATGCCATAAGTGTCTAAGATGGGAAAACTCCTTTAAGTTATTTGGGCTGCACAGTATTCGTGTAGGACTGGTGTCTACCACTAAATGGTCACTATGTAGTGGTAATATTGATCTTTGGTTTACTACACATGTTTTGCTACACAATTAAGAGTGATTGAAATATTTCTATATAGCTGATGGATGGGCCCCAGGAATTATTTCCTCTGGGGGCCCAAGGTTCTCCAGTTCGACAGTGCATGCCATTGATGCGAGAGGTGAACGTCGGCTACGAATGTGCGCGAAGGCTGAACGACACGCTACAGTGGAGCAGCTCACCATGAAATCAACCAGGGGGCTACCAGATGTGTGTCTAAAACAGTTCAGCGAACCCTACTGCGTATGGGGCTCCAAAGCAGATGAATGGTAACTGCGCCTATGTTAACAAAAAAATCTTCAATTTGCCCGGTAGTATCGGATTTGGACCACCGATGATAGGCAAAGGGCTGATTTCTCCGATGAGTCACGTTTTCTGCTTCATCGAACAATGGATGTTGGCATGTCAGATGAGAAACATCAGAGAACAAACACCCTGCAACTATTGCTGGAAGAACACAAGCTGGTGGCGGGGGAATTTTTTCATGGCATTTTCTGGACCCACTCATCCATGTGGAAGGCACTCTGAACCAATTTGGCTATGAATCCATCGTTCCAGATCATGTCAACCCATACATGCTGTTTGTCTTCCCTGGGGCAGATGGAATCTTCCAACAAGACAATGCGACATGTCCCACAGCTAGAATTGTCCGACAGTGCTTGGAAGAGCATGACCAAGACTTCTAATTACTTCCCTGGCCCCCTAATTTGCCAGAGTTGAACCAAATCTGTGGGACTACCTCGATCATTGATAAATCTTTAAAAATGAGCTATCCTAGCCCTCATTACAATAGAACAGGCTTCAGATAAAGTGGTCAGTAATTAGGAGAGGAATACTAGTGTGATGATGTTATTCCAACCACCAAGCAAAACCTCTCCTCTTATAGTATATTGCACTGACACACCTCACTGAAATAGGGGATAATCCAACGCGTTTCCGTGCCACTAATACAGGTGACACATCATCAGGGATTATCAAATCAGTTTATTTATCGTTTCATCTATTACTGCCGTTGAGCACAGTTGTGTGCTAAGATGAACCTCACGGCGCGTGTACGACTCTAATGCATTGGCCGCCATTGCATTAGAGTCGTACACGCGCCGTGAGGTTCATCTTAGCACACAACTGTGCTCAACGGCAGTAATAGATGAAACGATAAATAAACTGATTTGATAATCCCTGATGATGTGTCACCTGTATTAGTGGCACGGAAACGCGTTGGATTATCCCCTATTTCAGTGAGGTGTGTCAGTGCAATATACTATAAGAGGAGAGGTTTTGCTTGGTGGTTGGAATAACATCATCACACTAGTATTCCTCTCCTAATTACTGACCACTTTATCTGAAGCCTGTTCTATTGTAATGAGGGCTAGGATAGCTCATTTTTAAAGATTTATCAATTAAACAATATTTTAATCGTTCTACTTCAGGCAGTAAATTTGAATAATTAACGGAACGTAACAACCTTATCATTGTGCACATTTTACTACCTCGATCATCTTGGATCCTCCCTACGCACCCTCCAGCAAATTTGGGGTGGACTGCAGTCAGCATGGCTCCAGATACCTGAGACAACCTACCAGCACATTATTGAGACACTCCCCAACCATCTAGAGTTTGTAAGTTTTCCCACTGTCAAAGACATGAACAGTCTAGAATTTTTAGGCTAAGTTAATTTTACCAGTGAGAGATAGATTATATTTAAAAAAAAAACAGAAAATCACATAGTCAAAATTATATATATTTATTTGCATTGTGCACAGAGAAATAAGTATTTGATCCCTTTGGCAAACAAGATTAATACTTGGTGGCAAAACCCTTATTGGCAAGCACAGCAGTCAGACGTTTTTTGTAGTTGATGATGAGGTTTGCACACATGTTAGATGGAATTTTGGCCCACTCCTCTTTGCAGATCATCTGTAAATCATTAAGATTTCGAGGCTGTCGCTTGGCAACTCGGATCTTCAGCTCCCTCCATAAGTTTTCGATGGGATTAAGGTCTGGAGACTGGCTAGGCCACTCCATGACCTTAATGTGCTTCTTTTTGAGCCACTCCTTTGTTGCCTTGGCTGTATGTTTCGGGTCATTGTCGTGCTGGAAGACCCAGCCACGAGCCATTTTTAATGTCCTGGTGGAGGGAAGGAGGTTGTCACTCAGGATTTGACGGTACATGGCTCCATCCATTCTCCCATTGATGCGGTGAAGTAGTCCTGTGCCCTTAGCAGAGAAACCCCCCCAAAACATAATGTTTCCACCTCCATGCTTGACAGTGGGGACGGTGTTCTTTGGGTCATAGGCAGAATTTCTCTTCCTCCAAACACGGCGAGTTGAGTTAATGCCAAAGAGCTAAATTTTTGTCTCATCTGACCACAGCACCTTCTCCCAATCACTCTGAGAATCATCCAGATGTTCATTTGCAAACTTCAGACGGGTCTGTACATGTGCCTTCTTGAGCAGGGGGACCTTGCGGGCACTGCAGGATTTTAATCCATTACGGTGTAATGTGTTACCAATGGTTTTCTTGGTGACTGTGGTCCCAGCTGCCTTGAGATCATTAACAAGTTCCCCCCGTGTAGTTTTTGGCTGAGTTCTCACCTTCCTCAGGATCAAGGATACCCCACGAGGTGAGATTTTGCATGGAGCCCCAGATCGATGTCGGTTGACAGTCCTTTTCTATGTCTTCCATTTTCTTACTATTGCACCAACAGTTGTCTCCTTCTCACCCAGCATCTTACTTATGGTTTTGTAGCCCATTCCAGCCTTGTGCAGGTCTATGATCTTGTCCCTGACATCCTTAGAAAGCTCTTTGGTCTTTCCCATGTTGTAGAGGTTAGAGTCATACTGATTAATTGAGTCTGTGGACAGGAGTCTTTTATACAGGTGACCATTTAAGACAGCTGTCTTTAATGCAGGCACCAAGTTGATTTGGAGCGTGTAACTGGTTTGGAGGAGGCTGAACTCTTAATGGTTGGTAGGGGATCAAATACTTATTTCTCTGTGCACAATGCAAATAAATATATATAATTTTGACTATGTGATTTTCTGTGTTTTTTTTATATAATCTATCTCTCACTGGTAAAATTAACGTAGCCTAAAAATTCTAGACCGTTCATGACTTTGACAGTGGGCAAACTTACAAAATCAGCAAGGGATCAAATACTTATTTCCTTCACTGTATATACACATACATATATACCTTGTAAGCACATTTAAGTAAGCTGGAGAATTGAAAACAATAACCTTTTTTGTGGTTTTGATAAAAGTGCAGTTCACAAGAAACTCCTGCTGACATTTTACACCCAAATATGATAACAACTTACAACATTTCTGCTAGCAGTCAGGTTAAAAAGTTGAGAATACTGCTCAGCAGGATAGAATTTCATTTTACAAGACTGGCTTGAGTTAATGTCAAAAACTAGCCTGTTTTTTTTTTTACTTTGGCATTTTACAGCATAGCTATAAACGTAATTGCTATAATTGTAGCATGACTCAGTTGTCATCCAAGAATTTTACATTTAGGTCAACACAAATAAATAAGAATGACTTTACTATCATATGAACAATTTCCCCTTTGAAGACTAATGTTTTAGCATCAGATAGTGCAGTCATTGCCAAATCTTATGGATGTCTTCAGTGCTTAAAAGAGGTTGTTTGCATTAGATCAGGGCTTCTCAATCTTTTTCTCCTGGAGCCTCACCATTGGTTGTAGTCTATGCTCAAAGAAATTATATCCCACTTTGTCTTAAAAGTTGTCTCCTTAGAGGGGTTGACTGGGCATGGGGTAGTATTTCTTACTGATGACCTATCCACAGGATAGGTCATCAGCATATGGTCGGTAGTGGTCCGGACTCCATACCGATCAGCTGTTCCGGCTGCCTCCGCGTACCGGATGTCATGCAGTGGCCAGTGTCGGAAGCACATGCCTCCGTACACTGTATAGCGTCTGTGCTGCAGTACTGCAACTCTGCTCCTAATCAGTTGAACTGTGACCGGAGCCGTCTGTTTGCGGCACAGACATGCGATGCCCGGAGGCAGCTAGAACAAGTGATCGGTGCGGGACATGGGTGTAGGACCCCCACCGATCATATACTGATGGCCTTTCCTGTAGATAGCTCATCAGTATGAAAAACCACCACGTGCCCAGACAACCCCTTTAAATCTGTAGAACATCAAAATTAGCACAAAAGGAGTCAATTATGTCGCCAAACCGCAGAATTTTTTATATTGTACATCCATTTTGGTCATGCACTCCTCCCATCTGTCCAAGGCTGTTTTTAATTAAAATGGAGTTCATTTCTACATACCCTGAGTTCATTTTGTGCGCCTAGGCCAAGAGGAGAGGTGTCTATTTAGGCTATAAAACCCACTTAATAGAGGGTGCCTTGTCATGGCAGGTGGGCTCACACAACTCGATCAAAATGTGTGCTAAGACGCTAACATTTGTAAGTATAGTAAATATAGCAGTAATGCAATTTCATATATATATACAATGTTTGTGTGTCTTAGTGCTCACAGAGTGCTGTTGAATTTTTTTTATTTAATAAATACTTCTGTCAAAACTCCCTAACAAACTGCACCTCACCAACAACTGGGGGAGGGGGGGGCCTAATCAGTGAGGCAAATCTCATTGTTTGAGAAGCACTAGTTTAGATGTTAGGGATCTGCCAGGTACTTCATCTAGCTATACTCCTGGGATTAATCAATCCACACCTGAGGCCAGACCTGCTCGACTGACACCATCTCCCACCAACCAGGGTGGCAGGCTCAGGAGTGGGAGAGCCTATCGCGGCCTGGTCTCTCGGAGTTAGCTCCGCCCCCTGCCCTTTATTACCTGCCCTGTGCTCTCCCTCAGTGCTTGTAATTCTTTTGGATTCCTGGCCCCACTGCTGCTTGCTCCAGCCTGCTTCTGCCGTGCTTCTGCCTTGCTGCAGTTCTGCTTGACCTGCTTGCTTGCCCTGGCTTGCTTCTGTCTCCGTGCCTGCTCGGGTGTACTCACTTCGTCCTGGTCCTGACTGTTCGTTCGCCGCCCCGTTTCCTCGTGGCGTTCCGTGGCTACTGTCCCTTCCCTTGCGTGTTCCCTGTTTGTCTTCCTGTGCACTTAGCCAGCGTAGGGACCGCCGCCCAGTTGTACCTCGTCGCCTAGGGCGGGTCGTTGCAAGTAGGCAGGGACAGGACTTCGCTAATTACAAGCCCTTACCTAGTCTACCATTTCTCCTACGCTGACACTATCATGGACCCCCTTGAGACCCTGACCCAGCAGATGCAGGGCCTCTCCCTACAGGTCCAGGCCCTGGCCCAAAGGGTCAATCAGGGTGACGCTGCTTTAGTAGTACCCCTCACCTCACCTCTAGAACCCGACCTCAAGTTACCTGACCGGTTTTCAGGGGACCGTAAGACGTTTCTCTCCTTCCGGGAGAGTTGCAGACTGTATTTCCGCCTAAAGCCCCACTCCTCAGGTTCCGAGAACCAGCGGGTGGGTATCATCATATCCCGACTCCAGGAAGGGCCCCAAGAGTGGGCCTTCTCCTTGGCTCCTGACGCCCCTGAACTTTCCTCTGTTGATCGTTTTTTCTCTGCCCTCGGACTCATTTACGACGAGACTGACAGGACTGCTTTAGCCGAGAGTCAGCTGGTGACCTTACGTCAGGGTAGGAGACCGGTTGAGGAATACTGTTCTGATTTTAGGAAGTGGTGCGTAGCTTCTCAGTGGAACGATCCGGCCCTAAGGTGCCAGTTTAGGTTAGGATTATCTGACGCCCTGAAGGATCTGCTGGTTAGCTACCCCTCGCCTGACTCCCTTGACCAGGTTATGGCCCTAGCAGTACGACTTGACCGTCGTCTCAGGGAACGTCAGCTAGAACGCTTCAGTGTGCTCCCCTCTGACTTTTCTGCGATTCCCCCCGAGGTCCCGTCTCCTCGCCCCTCCACGGAGGACTCGGAGGTACCTATGCAACTCGGGGCCTCCACGTCCCCTCGACAACGTAGGGTGTTTCGCAGAATGAATGGTCTCTGCTTCTACTGTGGGGACGACAAGCATCTACTGAACACCTGTCCCAGGCGCAAGAATAAGAAGCCGGAAAACTTCCGCGCCTAAGTGATCATCGGGGAGGTCACTTGGGCGCACAGGTATTTCCCGTTAATGTGAAACGCAATAAAATTTTGCTTCCCTTTCAGGTCTCGTTTGCTGGCCGGTCTGCCACGGGCAGTGCTTTCGTGGATTCTGGCTCATCTGCTAATATCATGTCTGTGGAATTTGCTATGTCTCTAAAGATGCCTTGTATTGATTTACCTTATCCCATCCCTGTAGTAGGAATCGACTCAACCCCCCTTGCTAATGGTTATTTTACTCAGCATACTCCTGTTTTTGAACTCCTGGTTGGCTCCATGCATTTGGAGCAGTGCTCTGTACTGGTGATGCAGGGATTATCGTCTGATCTGGTATTAGGTCTTCCCTGGTTGCAGTTGCATAATCCCACATTTGATTGGAATACTGGGGATCTCACCAAATGGGGTAGTGAATGTCTTATGTCATGTCTTTCTGTTAACTCTATTTCTCCCCGGGAGGAGGTAAACACGCTTCCTGAGTTTGTTCAGGACTTCGCCGATGTGTTTTCTAAGGAGGCCTCCGAGGTGTTGCCCCCCCATAGAGATTACGATTGCGCTATCGATTTGGTGCCTGGTGCCAAGCTTCCTAAGGGTAGGATATTTAATCTTTCATGTCCTGAACGTGAAGCGATGAGGGTGTATATCCAAGAATGCCTGGCCAAGGGTTTCATTCGCCCCTCGACTTCTCCTGTAGGTGCTGGCTTCTTCTTCGTGGGGAAGAAGGATGGTGGTCTTAGGCCGTGCACTGATTATCGTAACCTGAATAAGGTCACCGTAAGGAACCAGTACCCACTTCCTTTGATTCCGGATCTTTTTAATCAGGTTCAGGGAGCCCAATGGTTTTCTAAGTTCGATCTACGGGGGGCATATAACCTTATCCGCATCAAAGAGGGGGATGAGTGGAAAACTGCGTTCAACACACCCGAGGGTCATTTAGAATACCTGGTCATGCCCTTTGGGTTGTGTAATGCCCCTGCTGTCTTCCAGAATTTTATTAATGAAATCCTGAGAGAGTACCTGGGTAATTTTCTTGTTGTGTACCTTGATGACATACTGGTGTTTTCCAAGGACTGGTCCTCCCACGTGGAGCATGTCAGGAAGGTGCTCCAGGTCCTTCGGGAGAATAATCTGTTTGCTAAGACTGAAAAATGTGTCTTTGGGGTACAGGAGATACCATTTTTAGGGCAAATCCTCACTCCTCATGAATTCCGCATGGACCCTGCCAAGGTTCAAGCTGTGGCGGAATGGGTCCAACCTGCCTCCCTTAAGGCGTTACAGTGTTTTTTAGGGTTCGCCAACTATTACAGGAGATTTATTGCCAACTTCTCGGTCGTCGCTAAGCCTCTTACGGACCTTACCCGCAAGGGTGCCGATGTCCTCCATTGGCCCCCTGAGGCCGTCCAGGCCTTTGAGACTCTCAAGAAGTGCTTTATCTCGGCCCCCGTGCTGATTCAGCCCAACCAAGAGGAGCCATTTATTGTGGAGGTTGACGCTTCCGAGGTGGGAGTGGGGGCCGTCTTGTCCCAGGGTACCAGCTCCCTCACCCATCTCCGCCCCTGTGCTTACTTCTCTAGGAAGTTTTCGCCCACGGAGAGTAACTATGATATTGGTAACCGCGAACTTCTAGCCATTAAATGGGCTTTTGAGGAGTGGCGGCACTTCCTGGAGGGGGCCAGACACCAGGTAACGGTCCTTACGGATCACAAGAATCTGGTTTTCCTAGAATCGGCCCGGAGGCTTAATCCTAGACAAGCTCGGTGGGCACTATTCTTTACCAGATTTAATTTCTTGGTTACCTATAGGGCTGGGTCCAAGAATATTAAGGCTGACGCTCTGTCACGTAGTTTCATGGCCAATCCTCCTTCCGAGAAGGATCCCGCTTGTATTTTACCCCCTGGTATAATCGTCTCTGCCACGGATTCTGATTTAGCTTCTGATATCGCGGCTGATCAGGGTGCAGCTCCCGGGAACGTCCCTGGGGACAAACTGTTTGTTCCCCTGCAATACCGGCTGAGGGTACTCAGGGAAAACCATGACTCCGCTCTATCTGGTCATCCTGGCATCTTGGGCACCAAACACCTCATTACCAGAAACTATTGGTGGCCTGGGTTGCCTAAAGATGTTAGGGCTTACGTCGCCGCTTGTGAGGTTTGCGCTAGGTCCAAAACCCCTAGGTCCCGACCTGCGGGCCTACTACGTTCCTTGCCCATTCCCCAGAGACCTTGGACCCATATCTCCATGGATTTTATCACCGATTTGCCTCCATCTCAGGGCAAGTCGGTGGTGTGGGTGGTAGTCGACCGCTTCAGCAAGATGTGCCACTTTGTGCCCCTTAAGAAGCTACCTAACGCCAAGACGTTAGCTTCTTTGTTTGTGAAACACATCCTGCGTCTCCATGGGGCCCCAGTCAATATCGTTTCTGACAGAGGGGTACAATTTGTTTCCTTATTTTGGAGAGCTTTTTGTAAAAAGTTGGAGATTGATCTGTCCTTCTCCTCCGCCTTCCATCCCGAAACTAATGGCCAAACGGAAAGGACCAACCAATCCCTGGAACAATATTTAAGGTGTTTCATCTCTGACTGTCAATTCGATTGGGTCTCATTCCTTCCCCTTGCTGAATTTTCCCTGAATAACCGGGTCAGTAACTCGTCAGGGGTCTCCCCGTTTTTCTGTAATTTCGGGTTTAACCCAAGGTTCTCCTCCGTCTCCCCTGGTTGTTCCAATAATCCTGAGGTAGAGGAGGTTCATCGGGAACTGTGCACTGTCTGGGCCCAGGTTCACAAGAACCTAGAGGCGTCCCAGAGCGCACAAAAGATTCAGGCGGATAGTAGACGTTCTGCTAACCCCCGGTTTGTCGTCGGGGATTTGGTCTGGTTGTCGTCCAGGAACTTGCGCCTTAAGGTCCCGTCCAGGAAGTTTGCTCCCCGATTTATTGGACCTTATAAGATCATTGAAGTCCTCAACCCTGTATCCTTCCGTCTGGAGCTCCCCCCATCCTTTCGCATACATGACGTCTTCCATGCCTCCCTCCTTAAACGCTGCTCCCCGTCCTGGTCCCCCTCGAGGATACCTCCTGTTCCCGTTCTCACCCCTGAGGGGGTGGAATTCGAGGTGGCCAAGATTATGGACAGTAGGATGGTCCAGGGCTCCCTCCAGTACCTGGTCCATTGGAGAGGATACGGGCCGGAGGAGAGGACTTGGGTACCTGCCCGTGATGTTCACGCTGGGGTATTGATCAGGAGGTTCCACCTCCTCTTCCCCACTAAACCGGGTCCCCTTAGTAAGGGTCCGGTGGCCCCTCATAAAAGGGGGAGTACTGTTAGGGATCTGCCAGGTACTTCATCTAGCTATACTCCTGGGATTAATCAATCCACACCTGAGGCCAGACCTGCTCGACTGACACCATCTCCCACCAACCAGGGTGGCAGGCTCAGGAGTGGGAGAGCCTATCGCGGCCTGGTCTCTCGGAGTTAGCTCCGCCCCCTGCCCTTTATTACCTGCTCTGTGCTCTCCCTCAGTGCTTGTAATTCTTTTGGATTCCTGGCCCCACTGCTGCTTGCTCCAGCCTGCTTCTGCCGTGCTTCTGCCTTGCTGCAGTTCTGCTTGACCTGCTTGCTTGCCCTGGCTTGCTTCTGTCTCCGTGCCTGCTCGGGTGTACTCACTTCGTCCTGGTCCTGACTGTTCGTTCGCCGCCCCGTTTCCTCGTGGTGTTCCGTGGCTACTGCCCCTTCCCTTGCGTGTTCCCTGTTTGTCTTCCTGTGCACTTAGCCAGCGTAGGGACCGCCGCCCAGTTGTACCTCGTCGCCTAGGGCGGGTCGTTGCAAGTAGGCAGGGACAGGGCGGTGGGTAGATTAGGGCTCACTTTCCCTTCACCTCCTTCCTGCCATTACATTAGACAACCCCTATGTTCTAGTAGGGCATATGGATTTAATAAAGGTGTAACGCTCCATATTCGACTAAGCCAAAGAGCGTACCCTGCTAGCATCCACAAATCAGTATCAGTAAACATGGTCAGGGTTAAGTCGGAGGTCTGTACATGGATTATCGAATCAAGAAGAGTCAAGGCAAAAGCTACAGTATAGCTAAAACACAGGGAATCACTAAGAGCAAGAAAAATCCATGGAAACTCACCATCTAGGCTGGGAATCAAGCAAGGAATTCAAGAGTATTTCCTATTTAAGGTCTCCAGCCTCTTAAATCATTCCCTTATCCTACGACAAAGCTTGTGATTGGCTGCATTGGCGGTCACATTGAATGAAGCGTCATCCATGAGGCCAGCCCTCTGGAGCCATCCAGGCCAGCCTCCTGGGATGATGTTTCATCCCTTGTGACCGTCGCTGCAGCCTTTGATTGGCCTGGCAGTCACATGGGATAAAACGTCATTCCAGGAGGCCATGCTGGAGGGAGGAACACAGACTTCGGGTAAGTATGAGATTTTTTTTTCTGAGTTGCATTTTTTGCTGCAGAATCGCTGCGAACCCACCGCAAAAAAACGCAACAACTGCTTTTTGTTGCAGGATTTACCTCCTCATTGAACTCAATGGGGAAAACCCACAGCAAATAAGCAACGTTTACGCAAATACAATTGACATGCTGCAGAATAAAATTCTGCACTGCAGGTCAATTTCTGAGCAGTTTTTCCGCTTATTATTTACGCAGCGTGTGGGTGAGATTTGTTTTATCTCATCCACTTTGCTGCTACTGTATTTGCTGCAGATTATCCCCAACTAATTCCGTTGCGGAAAAACCCCAGAATTTATGCAACGTGTGAACTCAGCCTTACTATAAATACATTTTCCCTGATCTTTGTGAATCTTGTGACTCTTTTGAGCATATTTCAGGAAAGTTCTAATTTATCCTGGACAAACGGTACAGAGCTGTCCTGTGGAAGGCCAGTGATTATTGTGGGGTAGAAGCAGTAGTTTGCTGAGTCTGATTAATGGATGAATGAAAATAGTTGTTGTAAGCTTACTCTGCCAAGGGCAAAATGGACAGCGACATAGGAGGAGAAACATAAGTAAAACATCTGAGATATTGGTCTAAAGTTTGGTTTGTTCTTTTCATCTGTCAGTTTGAAGTACTTTTAAGGGAATGAAGTGAGCTATCTTAGTGAACTCTTGCGCACCTGTTAGGTCTGTGATGAAGTCCATCAAAATTGAGCTCCAAGGCCTAGAATAAAATTAGAGAAACTGCAAAAGCCCTATAGGTCTAGCATGGGTGGCCTTGTTCCGGGCACATTCTGGACAGGACCTAACAGAAGATCTACAGTGTGACATTAAGTGAGGCCACCAGAAGGTTCTATGAACTAAATATTTTTTTATGATTCTTCCACGGCATGCAAAGAAGAGAATCTTCTGGCAGATGACCAGTCCATCTGAGATTAGAAGGTACAAAAATTATATTCCAGAAGGAGAATTCCATTCTTAGATTGACAGTGTTCTTAGATACTTACAGTATTTAAGAGGCAGACTGTGAGGAAGAATCAGTTTATCAGGTCTAGAAGTTGTTCTCCTGTAAATTCGGGACGTTATGAAAGATTGGATCTGAACCGAGTAAACAGGATAAGTCATCAGCGCTATCATTCTTTATTCCTGGCTGAAAAGTTAAATGGAATTAAAATCTAGAAAGGAAGAGAGCTCACTGAGCTTGACACAGTCTCAATCTTTTGGCAGTTCTGATATTCCCAGTTTTGGCATGGTCAGAGGAATTATAAATTTAAATGGGTGATCCGCCCTTTTAGCAGGTTTTACCATTCCGCTAATGCATGTTTAATAGTTAACCGTTCCCTATCTGCGGCATCATAATTTCTTTCGGCCTAAAGCAATTTCTTCAAAGAAGTTGATAGACTGCAAAAGGCTTTCTGATCATCCTACTCTCTGCAAGAGGATAGCTGTGACAGATCATAAGTACCCCATAGTACCCCTTGAAACGTGCGTCGGGGCTCTTGCTGTGGAGCTAATTTTTGGCTTGATATGCAATACACGGGTTGGTATGGCTTCTGGGACCTACTCTGATTTTTGGTGATACCCTGGTCTCTATACCACTTTATTTACACTGAGATTTCAGTGTTAGCTACCAGTCTCCCGTGTATACTATTTTTTACAGGGTCTGTATTACATTGCTCTGTTTCAGCATGCTTTTTGGAGACACATTTTGTGGTGTAGGTTATCCTTGTACTGTACATTTATAGCATGACTGTCATAGTGACCCTGTTCGATATTATTGAATGTTGAATATAGGCCATTCTGAGTAGCCTCATGTTCTCCACATTGTATATTTTAATTGTCTGTGGTTTTTAGGTCCTGATGGCCAACATGTTCTTATGTATATTGTAATAAAGAATTTATATTTTTTGCAAGTTACTTACTGTACTTGGTGTCATTATTTTTCCCTTTTGGGAGATTTGATTTGTCTTCACATACAGTTATAGGTATTTATTGTCTGTTTTTCCTTGATATGTGTGGACGTTTACTATAACGTTTATCGTTAGGTCTGGTTCTATATAGGTACTCATAGCTGTGACAGATCGTTTGACAACCTTGACAATGAACAGTAAAAAAGGAGCTGGATGCATGAGTGTTGTAGTAAATTTGCGAGGTCATCAAATGCTTCTTGAGTGGATCGCAACCAGAAAAAGGCAACTTTGGAACAGGTTAGAGCGGTCAACTGCTGTACAAAAGAAGAGAAGTCTTGAATAAAGTCTTGGTAGAAAGCCCAAAAAATCTCTGAGCCTCTATTTGACTTGACGGAAATCGACCGCTGACACTTTCTTGGGATTAATTTGCATACCACTGGTGTAGAAAATGAAACCAAGAAATTCCACTGTCTCTCTGGACCTCATAATTTTCAGGATTAGCGAATAGTCTGTGAACACTAAGTCGACTGCGGTCCTTTTTCCTGTGAACCTGTGTTTGTGTTCCTCCAATGATGCAGAGAAGTTAAGAATGTCGTCAATGTACTGTAAATAATACCAAAACTGTTCAAGAAATCCTAAAAAATGTCGTTAACAAACTGTTGAAAAGTAGCAGAGCTTTACAGAGCTCAAGAGGCATTGCCAGATATTAAAAATGTCCATAGCGGGCTTCCACTTTTCAACTACTCAGATGCAGACAAGGTTTTAAGCACCCCTTTGTTATTAGAATAAATCCTAGCAGACCTTAGTATTTGATGGAGCTCAGGGACCAGTGGAAGGGGATAGCAATTCCTGATGGTAATATTATTAAGTAATATCAGTAGTTGATACATGGGTGAAATGAATGGTCCTTCTTTTCAGCAAAGAAAATCCTGCCTCCCGGAGAAGACTTGGAAGGCCAGAGGAATTCTTTATCCAGATTCTCTTAGATAACTCACTGCAGATCCACTGCACAAAGCCATCATATTTGTAGTGGTGCACAGTATTACAGCTTCCTCCCAATACTGGAATACTGTGCATTGCCACTATGACTGTGACAGTGTTGTGCAGTGCTGAGCTGTGTAAGAATTGAAAAGAAAGCAGCGCTGCCACCCCTTTAAACAGCGAACAGTGGGGGTACCGAGAGTCGGACCCCAATGGTCAGATATTGATGGCCTATCCTAAAGATAGACAATGAATACCATTTCACCAGACAATCCCTTTAAAGTAAAGTGTCAGTCAAAAATATGTGTGTATGTGTTCTCTAAGGGGATGTTCACACGCAAACTCAAAAACGTCTGAAAATACGGAGCTGTTTTTAAGGGTAAACAGCTCCTGATTTTCAGACGTTTTTTAAGCCACTCACGTTTTTCGCTGCTTTTTTTACGGCCCTTTTTGGAGCTGTTTTCAATAGAGTCTATGAAAAACGGCTCCAAAAACGTCCCAAGAAGTGACCTGCACTTCTTTTTCGCGGCAATTTTTTTACGCGGCCATTTTCAAAATGGGCGCGTATAAAAAAGGCCCGTCGGAACAGAACGCCGTTTTTCCCATTGAAGTCAATGGGCAGATGTTTGGAGGGGCTCTGCTTCCGATTTTTCGGACGTTTGGGATGACATTTTGACAAATGCGACCGCTGCAGCCAATCATAGGCTGCAGCGGTCTCACTGACAAAATGTCATCACAGGAGGCCAGCTGCATAGAGACCAGATGAGGGAGCAGGGACACATATGTCACTACGGGAGCAAAAGGGGAGGTGAGTATACACTACCGTTCAAAAGTTTGAGGTCACCCAGACAATTTTGTGTTTTCCATGAAAACTCACACTTATATTTATCAAATGAGTTGCAAAATGACTAGAAAATATAGGTTGACAAGTTTAGAAATAATGATTTTTATTTGAAATAATAATTTTCTCCTTCAAACTTTGCTTTCGTCAAAGAATGCTCCATTTGCAGCAATTACAGCATTGCAGACCTTTGGCATTCTAGCTGTTAATTTGCTGAGGTAATCGGGAGAAATTTCACCCCATGCTTCCAGAAACCCCTCCCACAAGTTGGATTGGCTTGATGGGCACTTCTTGCGTACCATACGGTCAAGCTGCTCCCACAAAAGCTCTATGGGGTTGAGATCTGGTGACTGCGCTGGCCACTCCATTACAGATAGAATACCAGCTGCCTGCTACTTCCCTAAACAGTTCTTGCATAATTTGGAGGTGTGCTTTGGGTCATTGTCCTGTTGTAGGATGAAATTGGCTCCAATCAAGCGCTGTCCACAGGGTATGGCATGGCATTGCAAAATGGAGTGATAGCCTTCCTTATTCAAAATCCCTTTTACCTTGTACAAATCTCCCACTTTACCAGCACCAAAGCAACCCCAGACCATCACATTACCTCCACCATGCTTGACAGATGGCGTCAGGCACTCTTCCAGCATCTTTTCAGTTGTTCTGTGTCTCACAAATGTTCTTCTGTGTGATCCAAACACCTCAAACTTCGATTTGTCTGTCCACAACACTTTTTTCCAATCTTCCTCTGTCCAATGTCTGTGTGCTTTCGCCCATATTAATCTTTTCCTTTTATTAGCCAGTCTCAGATATGGCTTTTTCTTTGCCAATCTGCCCTGAAGGCCAGCATCCCGGAGTTGCCTCTTCACTGTAGACGTTGACACTGGCGTTTTGCGGGTACTATTTAATGAAGCTGCCAGTTGAGAACCTGTGAGGCGTCCATTTCTCAAACTAGAGACTCTAATGTACTTGTCTTGTTGCTCAGTTGTGCAGCGGGGCCTCCCACTTCTCTTTCTACTCTGGTTAGAGCCTGTTTGTGCTGTCCTCTGAAGGGAGTAGTACACACCGTTGTAGGAAATCTTCAGTTTCTTGGCAATTTCTCGCATGGAATAGACTTCATTTCTAAGAACAAGAATAGATTGTCGAGTTTCACATGAAAGCTCTCTTTTTCTAGCCATTTTGAGAGTTTAATCGAACCCACAAATATAATGCTCCAGATTCTCAACTAGCTCAAAGGAAGGTCAGTTTTATAGCTCCTCTAAACAGCAAAACTGTTTACAGCGGTGCTAACATAATTGCACAAGGGTTTTCTAGTGTTTTCTAATCATCCATTAGCCTTCTAACACAGTTAGCAAACAAAATGTACCATTAGAACACTGGAGTGATGGTTGCTGGAAATGGGCCTCTATACACCTATGCAGATATTGCATTAAAAACCAGACGTTTGCAGCTAGAATAGTCATTTAGCACATTACCAATGTATAGAGTGTATTTCTGATTAATTTAATGTTATCTTCATTGAAAAAAACTGTGCTTTTCTTTAAAAAATAAGGAAATTTCTAAGTGACCCTAAACTTTTGAACGGTAGTGTATCTTTTTTTTAGTTGGCTGTTTTCCGCAGCGAAAATAAGTACGATTTGGTGCTAACTTTACAGCGGAATTTCCTGTGGAATCTGGGTCAGATTTGCTGTGCAATGTTCTGCAGCATCCGACCTCTGTGAACATAGCTATACAGTATCACTTATACATTGTAGCAGATAGTGGTTGCTGTTTGCTGCTTCATCCCAGTACTAGGAAATGTGTCGGACACTTGTTAATTACCTTTCTCTATAAAGTTGTTAATTGTCTGGTACACACAGTTGTTTGGCAGCTAAGCCTTGCTAGGGCAGTAAACATGTAAAAAAATAAAAAAAATACCAGTTGTAAATACATTACCATCAAATATATTGCCCTGTCATCCCTAGCGTTATATATAGAGAATTCATCAATGTAAATCTATGTAATGACTGGAGTTATTCTTTACTATCTTATGCATTTCTAAAATCACACATAGCCTTCAGAAGTCTTCAGTTACACAATACTGATAGAGCACTACAAAATATATAGTTAAATAATTTTGGAATCAGTTTTGTAAACATATTAATGTACACTATATGGCCAAAAGTATGTACACACCTGACCATCACACCTATATAAGCTTGTTGGACAACCAAATCCAAATCAATGGGTGTTAATATTGAGTTGGGCTCCTTTTGTGGCTATAACAGCCTCCACTCTTGAGGAGATTTTCCACAAGATTTTGGATTGTGTCTGTGGGAATTTGTGCCCAAATTGAGCCAAAATAGCATTTGTGAGATCAGACATTGAAGTTGCAGGAGAAGGTATAGCTTGCAATCAGTGTTCCAATTCATTCCAAAGGTGTTTAATGGGGTTGAGGTCAGGCCACAACTAACTCATCAAACCATGTCTTTATGGACCTTGCTTTGTTCACTGAGGTGCAGTCATTCTGGATGTAACGGCCATGGGCATGGACCGTCGTTCCTACTCACCCCTCGACGGCCGCGGCCATGAACCTGTGAGTGGTGGCCGGCATCTCCTTCCTTGGAGACGCCAGCACTCACTTCTGCCTTGCTTCACTGGGTCCCGTAGGGTGCGCGCGCAAGCGCGCGCCTGGCCTTAAAGGGCCAGTGTGCGCACATGAAAAGCCTTCCAAATGCCATAACTCTTTTTTCGTTGACATAGCCGTATAAGGACTTGTGTTTTGTGGTACGAGTTTTAGTTATGAATGGCCCCATTTAAGTGTACTATATAATATACTATATAATGTCTGGGAAACTGTAAATAAATTGTTTGTGGGGTGGAATTGGAAAAAAAACTGTGATACCTTCATTGTTTTTTCGGTTTGTTTTTACAGCGTTTACCGTCCTGTAAAACCAACATGTTAACTTTATTCTGTAGGTCAATACGCTTATGGCAATACCAAATTGATGTCGTTTTTTTTATAATGTACTACTTTTACAAAGAAAAAAGGATTTGTTTTGTGTCTACATATTCTGAAACCCATAACTTTTTTTTTTTTCAGTCGATGGAGCAGTCTAAAGATTGTTTTTTTTTGGGGGGGGGGGGTGAGCTGTTGTTTTTATTGGTACCATTTTGGGGTAGATGCAACTTTTTTAGCACTACTTATTCCATTTTATTTGGGAGGTAAGGTGACCAAAAAACAACAACAATTTTATCTTTTTTTCTTTAACCCGTTAGAGACCGCCCCATAGTGTTTTTACGGTGGCCACTATTGGGCTTTATTCCAATGCAGTAGCCTTTTTACGGCGCTGCATCAGAATAAATAAATAGAGCAGGGAGCCGTTAAATCTCCCTGCTCTCAGCTACCTTTGGTAGCTGAGGGCTGGCAGCTTCCCTGCTCGAACGGGCGAGATCAATATCTGTATCGATCTCGCTCGTTTAACCCTTCAGATGCGGCGCTCATTAGCGACCGCCGCATCTGAGTGGTTTTGGAGAGGGGTAAGGAGTTCCCTCTCTCACCCCACCGGCACCTTGCGTGTGATCGCAGGGTGTCTGTGTCTTCTATGACAGCCAAGGGGCCTAATAAAGGCCTCCAGATCTGCCCCAATTAATGCCTTTTAGGCCATGCCAGAGGCACGGCCTAGCATATGCCTGTCCATTTTACACGGACAGGCAGTAATACACTGCAATACAGAAATATTGCAGTGTATTATAATAGCAATCGGACGATCGCATAGTGAAGTCCCCTAGTGGGACTGGTAAAAAAAAAGCACAAAAAAAAAAAAAGTTTAATAAAGTGAATTAATAAAAAAGTGAAAAAAAAATAATGAAAAACCCACTTTTTCCCCTTACAAACTGCTTTATTATTAAAAAAAAAAAAAGTAAAAACGTTACACATATTTGGTATCACCACATCCGTAACGACCCTAAATATAAAGTTATTACATTATGTAATCCGCTCGGCGAACACCGTAAAAAAATAAAATTAAAACCAATTCAAAAATTGTTGTTTTTTGTGAATCCTGCCTTAAAAAAATGTGATAAAAAGTAATCAAAAAGTTGCATCTACTCCAAAATGGTACCAATAAAAGCTAGAAGTCATCCCACATAAAAAAAAAAGCCCTCATAAAGCTGCGTCGGCTGAAAAATAAAAAATTTATGGCTCTTCAAATATGGAGACACAAATCCAAATAATTTTGAAGAAAAAAAAAGATTTTACTGTGTAAAAGTAGTAAAACATACAAAATCTATATAAATTTGGTATCACTGCAATCGTAACAAAGGAAAAAAATAAAGTTATTGTGTTTTTTATACCACACGGTAAACGGTGTAAATTTAGGACGCAAAAAAGTGTGGTGAAATTGCTGTTTTTTTTCTATTATCCCCCAAAAAAGTTAAGAAAAGTTAATCAATAAATTATATGTACCCAAAAATGGTGTTATTAAAGCACACAACTTGTCCCGCAAAATACAAGACCTTATACAGCTATGTCGACGCAAAAATAAAAAAGTTATAGGTCATGGAATGCAAAGATGCAAATCTTAAAAAAATAGCTTGGTCATTAAGGTTTAAAATAGGCTGGTCATTAAAGGGTTAACAGCGTTTATCATGCAGACTAAATAACGTTATATTATAATAGTTCAGACTTTTATGGACGCATCAATATTAATTATGTTTATTTTTTTGTTTTTACAGTATTTTAGGGGAAAAATGGGAAAAGATTTTTCTTTTACTTTTAATATATTATTTTTGTACATTAAACAAACTTTATTTAAGTTTTTTTCATTTTTTTCTTTTAGTCCTCCTAGTGGTCATAAACAAGCGATCATTTGATCGCTGGTACAATAGACTGCAATATCTACGTATTGCAGTGTATTGTGTTCTTTGTTGGTTTCTATTAAGTCATGCCTCTGACAGGGCTTAATAGAAGCACAAGGATGGCAGACCTGGGACATTCATTAGGCCCTAAGGCTGCAATGAAAACCATGGACACCCCGCAATAGTTTCTTGGGTTTGGGCGATGGGGTGACGGAGGGGCTCCACCTTTTTCCTAATGGCTTAGATACCGCGGTCACTATTGACAACATCATCTAAATGGTTAATCGGCCAGACTCCGAGTTATCTCTGATCCCAGCCATTGCAGTGAAGTGTTGGATGTAACATAAAGCCGACACCTGTTAAATATGGAGCAAGCTCAACCCTTGAGCCCGACTCAATACTCCCCCTTCGCTGCCGGGACATGCAGTTACGTCACTTGTCAACAAAGGGTTAATATAAACTCCTTCAAAACCAACTCTGTCTTGTTTTGTTCAGGCTTCTACTTATACACTTTTTTTTTTTAACAATGTATTGCATAGTTTGGTGACACAATGTACGCACATAAATACACCATTGCATCTGGAGATATGAAGTGAATCAGAGTCTCTATGTTATACAGGCTTAGATGACTAATGTCACCTTTATATTGTGCAAAAGTCAGATTTTCTATTATAGGATGTCATTGGGTATACAGTGTATATTGTACTTTAATTTTAAGAACTTGTTCTATATATAGGGCTAATTTCAAACACAACTAAGTACGACTATAAATGTAATACAGTGAAGTATGAAAAGATTCAGGAAAATTAATGTCCCTCCATATTCCCCTGGGCGGTAAATCCTGCATACACAATCACCATAAGAAAGGCGAGGGTAGCGCTGCCGTCATTCTACCTTTAAAGTCTGTTTAGAACTAATATATCTGTTTAATAGTTGAAGCATCCATAACTAGTGTAAATCGCTATGTTGGATCATAGATTGTGAGAAATTTATAAGTGAAGTGTTATAGAATGTTTGTGGTAAAATATTAATTACTATGTGTTTTTCCGCTTTACAGAAGTGGCAGCTTTGTAGAGACATAAGAAAGGCTGCTAAATGATTAATATGCTAGTACAGGACTTCGGTGGCAGAACCTTGTAGCAATGAAAAAACATACTCTAAATATTAATCTAGGTCAATGGATGACTGTTGTAATGGTTATCATCTTGTGGCAAACATTTTGTCATTTGTTCTGCATGTGTTATATAAATGCACTGACAGCTGCCTCTTTTACAGTAGTTTGATATTCATATCAAAATGTAAACATATTTTGCCAATTCACTAAAAGATTCATATATATTTCAATAATAATAAAACGGCATGTAATAAACACCAGACTTTACAAATATATTACCAATAATGAGTCTTTTTTTAAAAGTCGATGTTTATACAGCCTTAAAAGCACACAGCGTAAAAAAACGCACCAAATTGCGGTGCAGTTTTACGGCCAGAATGTCCGCTGTGGAAAACTGCACCAAAAAAAATAAATATGTCATATTTACGTAGCCATAGAGACGCGTCCCCCTGCTGTCCTGAAGGCCGGCCTTCTGGGATGAAGTTTTATTCCATGTGACTGCTGCAGCCTGTGATTGGCTGCAGCAGTATCAGACCTACATAATGACAGAAGCCTCTTCTGTCATGAACTAGGTGTTGGACCGAATGGGTTGTTATTGGATTTGGCTCAGTGCTGGCCAAAGATGCAGATCCTAAGGTATATTATCCATTATTCACTCTGAGCTCCAGAAAGGAGGTATAGGCTCTACAGGTAGGAATCCCCAGTTGACAGTTCCCTATATAGCCTTCAATAGCAACAGTTGACTGAGAACAGGCTGGAACCTAACGTTGCATCGCCCCCCGTGACACGATTGCGATGTGCCAATGATTGGCATGGCAGCCTGATGAATGCCCTCAGGTCTGCCATTTTTGTACTCCTATGAAGTCCTGCTTCACGCAGGGCTTCATAGGAGACTGTCAGTATAACGATATACTGCAATACATTAGTATTGCAGTATAAAATGCAAGTGATCCAATGACCGCTAATTCAATTCCCATAGGAGGACTTATACAAAAAGTTAAATACAGTTAAACAAAGTTTTTTTTAATATATAAAAAAATAAAAATATTCAAAGTTTAAAAAAAAAGAAAACTTTTCCCATTTTCCCCTAAGCACAATGTAAAAAAAATAATTTTTTACATAACTGGTATCGCCACATCCGTAAAAGTCCAAACTATTACAAAATAACATTATTTAACCTGCTCGGTACCTACGCCATAAAAAAAATTCTAGCGCAAGAATCGCTGTCTTCTGTCTCAAAAAATGGAATAAAAAGTTATCGAAAAGTCTCATGTACCCGAAATAGTACCAATAGAAACTACAGCTTGCCCCGCAAAAAATAGGCCCTCATACCACTTAATCGACGTAAAAAAAAAGTTATGGCTCTCAAAATATGGCGACAAAAGACAAATTTTATTTTTAACAATCAGTTTTTTCTTTGTAAAAGTAGTAAAACATAAAAAAAACTATATAAATTTGATATCGCCGTAATCGTATTGCCCTGTAAAATAAAGTTATTATGTCATTTTAACTGCACGGTGAATGCCATAAAAAAAAATAATTTCCCAGTCTCCCACTACATCATAATAAATGGTGCGGTAAAATCTACCACTCGTCCCGCAAAAAACAAGCCCTCATACGGCTATATCAATGGAAAAATAAAAAAGTTATGGCTTTTGGAACGTGGGGAGGACAAAACAAAAGTAAAAATCCAAAAAATGGCTGCGGCGGGATGGGGTTAAATTCAATCAGTCTGTAAGTAAAAATCATAATTGCCACATTAAGGCTGCTGCTTTCTTGCATCTGATTTACTAATATTTGATCATTTTTCCCTTTTGGATGTAGATATTTTATTCTCATTAATGGCAAATGTTCCTTTTCCTGAGATCTCACATTTAAAAAGCGGAGTTGTGCCGCCCTCAGCAATAGACTACAAATTGTCACTTTATCAGCATGTACTGTTAATCAGCAGTTTGCAGTCTACTACTAAGGAGCATCTAGCAGAAAGTTAAAAGAAGGGTGTCGCGAAAAAAAATAATTTTTATATAAATTTGCTTTTAGTGTTTTATTAAAAAATGTTTTATTTATTTGTGTGTTTGTGTTTTACTTTTTTTTATTTTTACACTTTTTCTTGTCTATGGAGGCTGCCATTTTTTTTCCATCTCTGTATGTGTCGATTAACGACACATACAGACATGGAATACGGCACATACAGCCCCATAGTGAATGCGAACGGGAGCTTCAGCCGAGCGAAGTCCGGCGCCATTTTCTTGTGGACCGGAAGCCGCGGCCGGACAGTAAGATTACTACTTCCGGTCGCGGCTTCTGGACGTGTGTTCTAATGCAAGCACTTGGAGCGGAGGGAGCAGACGGAGCGGACGGACCGGAGGGAGCGGCGGCGGCAGGAGCAGGTAAGTTATTTCTGTGTATGTACGTGTTTTACTGTGTGATTACTACTGTATGTTAAACTACTACACTGTGTGTTCGCTCAAAAAATGGGGACACACAGTGTAGGAGGTTTGAACGTTCAATCCCCTCCTTTCTCCTCGCACTAGCCAGGATAAAGGAGGGGGGATTCTGAGAGCTCACTAGAGCGAGTGTGTCTTCTCAAATTTTGCAGAATAAAGCAATGTGGTTGCTTTACCACATGCCAATGCTGCAATTTTGGGAATTGCTCCATCTAGTGACCAGCACTGGGAAATGTTATAAATTAGAATCTAATTTATAATATTTCCTGACTCGTGAAAAAATTTAAAAAATTAGACCAATGTTTAATCATTTATACACTAACTGTTTAACTAAAAAAAAAAATAAATAAATTCTAGCGACACATTCCCTTTAAGTGCCTATGCTGGAAATCCCCATGAATGATACATTTTGCTTTAAAGAATTAATTATATCGATTTTGATAACAGTTTGACATACAGTACCAGACCTACATAATGACAGAAGCCTCTTCTGTCAGGAACTAGGGGTTGGACCCAATGGAGTTGGCTCACTGCTGGCCAAAGTTGCAGAGTCTAAGGAATTATCCATTACTCTGAGCCCCAGAAAGGAGGTATAAACTTTAAAAGTAGGAATCCCCAGTGGACAATTCCCTACATAGCCTTCAATAGCAACTGTTGACTGAGGACAAGCCAGAACCTAAAGGATAGTACAGAATCAACGGGCAAGATCTGAGTTACACAGGACAATGGGTCAAAGCAGTTAAAGTTCATACAGAGGCAGGTAAAAGACACATGTCTGGGCAGGATAAGTAACAATGTCAGAAAACAGGATGGTCAGTAACAAAACAGCTGACACAATGTGGGAGATTTATTATTATTAGTAGGAGAGGTGCGCCACTACCTTCCCCAGTGCAGAGTGTGCCAGATTTATCAACAAAGTGCATTTCATTGCAGTTAACTTAAAACAACACCAGATCGTACCTACCATTGTTTTTTGACACTTTTCTATTTACAAATGCGATGTAAATCTTTGATTTAATGAGTTGTCGTCAGTGGGAATCTAAATCTACACTAACTTTTCCTGACACATACTTGTATGTGTAAGAAGAAGTGGCGTTCGGCCCAAATACCATTTTTTTCAGAGAAAACTGGCATAAACACATTAAAAATCTGCCCCACTCCTTGCACAGTAGTCAGGAATAATAGGGACTACTACTATTATCTGGTACTAGTGCTAAAGCCAGGATATATAGTGAAAGGTGTAGAAAGTCATTGGCCAGCTCACCTAGACTTTATCTGCTCTGTCACTTTTAATTGGGAACGAGTACACTTGTGCCTAGAGCAGCAGGTGGGAGAAGAGAGTAGCAACACAAAACTCAGGCCAAACCATGTGACTGCCAAACAAACAAACAAACAAACAAACAAACAAACAAACAAACAAACAAACAAGAGAAAGCGAGCTTTCGAAAGGTAGTGCCAGCAAATGTAAACATGATTACAGTACGGGACAGTTGTCCTGCAGCGAGGCAGGGACTCCTAGCATCGTACATAAGTATGATGCTAGGAGCCCGGCTCCCTGCAGTGTGTTCGGTCCGGTACTTGCGGCCGAAATACGTCCGTCATTTACGGACGTAATTAGTGTGTGTGCACATACCCTTAATGTGTGAGGTACATGATGGGGTTAATTACTATTAATGAGAGGAACATGGAGGTTAAATTCATCGCACCTCGCACCTCACATTAATAAGTGAATGAAAGCCGTGTTTATTTAATTTTTTTTACAGTGTACACATCATAAATGATGCAAAAAAATTGTTGTGCGCGCCATTACTGAATGTGTATTTTATGTATTGAGACTTATTTTAATGTTTATTGTAAAAAACGTGTATGTGTATTTTTTTTAATTTTAACAATACTTTGTTTTTACTTTATTTTTAAACTTTAATGTACAGACATATATCAGATATGTGCCAGTACATTAGCCTGTGGACAGATAGCACACAGGCTGTTGTTAGGGCATACTTGGGTATGTCCTAACAACATGAAATATGGTAAGACAGCCCTGGGGTCCGTCAATAGACCCTGGGCTGTCTGCCCATATATGGGATGGCCCTCGATCGCGTCACAGGAATTCCCTGTGACGCGATCCAGGAGCATACCCCCTGCTCATTTTCTCCTGAATGCTGCAGTCAGCTGTGATCGCAGCATTCAGGGGAATAACGGCGGAGATGAGAGGTTGATCTCCGCCGTTATAGAGCGGGGCTGCGACTGTGTAATACAGCCATTGCCCCGCTCCTGACAGGAAGTGCGCGCGCGGTCAGCATGAGGAGATGCGGCGGTTCAGGCACATGGAGGTGTTTTGTAGTGTGCCCGCCGTGTTCTGTCTCCAGTGCCGCCGCTCATTAGTGCAGCGCCGGCCGCATCGCATCATCCTGACCCCGCGAACTTATCATGACTCAGGAGCGGGGCTGTGGCTGAATTACACAGCCGCGCTCCCATACATTCATGTATTACTATACTGAGCTGTGCGGCTGCGCAGCTCAGTATCGAAATACAGGAAATAGCGGTATCGAACCGTTTAGGGATGCACAGTATCGAAACAGTATCAAAGTTTCGATGCACCGTGCATCCCTATCAGAGAGTACAGTTGAATCTGCAGCAGCATCACCGTGAGCAGGTAAGCATAGTAAACTCCCTAGAGACGAGCATATTACACTCTCGGACGGCTGGTGCCCATGTATCTTCTCTGTCCGACGCCAAGGTTGAACGACCTGTGGGTGACATCACGCTGTGTGTCTGCAGTGAAAGAAGCTGGGTGGGAACAATGAGAAGTGTATGACGCTGATTCGTCAGTGTCATACACTTCTATTCACAACGCCCAGTTGTTAAAAACACAATACACGCCCAGTTGGTAAAGACACAATACACGCCCAGTTTGTAAAACGAGAAAACACGCCCAGTTGTCCATTGAAAAGCTAATTTGCATAAATATAAAATTGCTCATAACTTGGGCAAAAATTATCGTTTAAAAAAACAAAAACTTTGCTGTTATCTACATTGCAGCGCCCATCACATTCAATAGGAGATAGGGATTTGATAATCTGGTGACAGAGCCTCTTTAACCCCTTAATGACCGGGCCATTTTGCACGTTAATGACCAAGGATTATTTTTTGTTTTTTCACGGTCGCATTCCAAGAGTCGTAACTCTTTTTTTATTCCGTCGACATAGCCGTATAAGGGCTTGTTTTTTGCGGGACGAGTTGTATTTTGTAATTGTACCATTTTTAGATGCTTATAACATATTGATTAACTTTTATTAACTTTATTTTAGTGGAGAATTGAAAATAAGCAGCTATTCCAGCATTAATTTTCACGTTATAAATTTACACCGTTTACTATGCAGCGTAAATAACATGTTAACTTTATTCTATGGGTCGGCACGATTACGGGGATACCAAATATGTAAAGGTTTTATATGTTTTTCCTACGTTTGCACAATAAAAACCCCTTTTAGAAAAAAATTACTTGTTTTTGCATCGCCGCATTCCAAGAGCCGTAACGTTTTTATTTTTCCGTCGATGTGGCCGTATGTGGGCTTGATTTTTGCGGGAAAATGTGTAGTTTTCATTAGTACTATTTTGGGGTACATAGGACTTATAGATTAACTTTTATTTTATATTTTATGGGGGGAATGGGAGAAAAGAGAGAATTTTGACGTTGTTTTTTGCGTTTTCTTTGGACGCCGTTCATCCGGCGGTTTAATGAATATGTTCATTTTATTGGTCAAGATGTTATGATCGCGGGGATACCATATATGTGTATGTGTGATTTGTTTTGACCGTTTTACTAAATAAAACCACTTTTTGGGCCAAAAAAGTAGTTTTATTTGACTTTGACTGTAATTTATTTTTTTTTTTCACAAACTTTATTTAACTGTTTTACATTTTTTTTTTTAGTCCCACCAGGGGACTTCACTATGCGATGTACCGATCGCATATATAATGCTTTGGTATACTTCGTATACCAAAGCATTATTGCCTGTCAGTGTAAAACTGACAGGCAACCTATTAGGTCATGCCTCCGGCATTGCCTAACAGGCAGATGCTGAAGACAGACCTGGGGGTCTTTGTTAGACCCCCGGCTGTCATGGAAACCCGACGGCGACCCGCGATTTGTTTGCGGGGGCGCCGATCGGGTGACAGAGGGAGTTCCCCCCTCTGTCAAACACATTAAATGCCGCTGTCACTATTGACAGCGGCATTTAATGGGTTAAACTGCCGGAATCGGCGCGCGCTTCGATTCCGGCAGTTGCAGCAGGAGCCAGGCTGTAACAGCCGTGCTCCTGCCGCTGATCGCGTGGGTACAGTGTCAGTACCCGCGCGATCACAGGACGGATATATCCGTCCTCCTGCGCGAACTAGCAGCTGCTGAGGACGGATATATCCGTCCTTCGGTGTTAAGGAGTTAACCTGCAGGACTCACTTTGAGCTTGCTCTTATTTGTGCTTGCTGGACTAAGTGCTTGTGAACAAGTGGAGTTATTAAACTGGATTGGGTTTCTGTGTTCCTGTGTGTGTGATACTGTGTGTGATACTTTAGTATTTTTAGTCTTTAGTTCTGTATATACAACAGAAGATAGAGCAGCTGATGTAGCCGGTGCCAGTGCTGTTAATACATCAATTAATATATTAAATTGGCTAAATGTAGATATGGTCCAAGCTAAGTTAATTAAAATAAATGTGCATAGGGCCCAGGGACCAGATGGGTTACACCCTAGAGTTCTTAAAGGGAATGTGTTGCCAGAAAAACATGTTTTTTTTTTAAAAATTAAACATTTAGTGTGTGGGTGATTAAACACTGTTCAAATTTTTTTTATTTTTTTGCACGAGTCCAGGTAATATTATAAATTTTTTCTAATTTATAATACTACCCATTTTTGGTCACTAGATGGAGCTAGTTCCCAAAATTGCAGCATTGCAACATTGGATTAAAAGCCCTCGCTCTAGTGAGCTCTCAGCATCCCCCCCTCCTTTATCCTGGCTAGTGCCGGGATAAACGAGGGGTTTGAAAGGTTTAACCTCCTACACTGTGTGTCGCCATTTTTTGAGGTAACCCACAGTGTAGTAGGTTTACATACAGTAGTAAACACACACAAACACTAACATACATTGAAATCTCTTACCTGCTCCTGCCGCCGCGGCTCCCTCCGGCCCGTCCGCTCCCTTTGCTGCCGCTGTTCCATGTGCACAAGTCCGGAAGCCGCGACCGGAAGTAGTAATATTATTGTCCGGCCGCGACTTCCGGTCCACAGGAAAATGGCGCCGGACGGCGCCAATTTCGAATAGGACTGTGTGGGAGCGGCGCATGCGCAGTTCCCACACAGACGCCGTACACGGCAGTCAATGGGACGGGAGCCGTTCGCAGTCCCTATGGGACTGTGGCTGCCGTATTCCATGTCTGTGTGTGTCGTTAATCGACACACACAGAAATGGAACAAAAAATGGCAGCCCCCATAGGGAAGAAAAAGTGTAAAAATAAGAAACAGTAAAACACAAACACACAAATGAAAATAAACGTTTATATTAAGGCACTAACATCTTTAACATATAAAAAAATTATTTGTGATGACACTGTTCCTTTAAAGAGCTTAGTTCAGTTGTTTCTGTCCCCCTCTTCATAATATTTAGAGATTCTCTAGTGACTGGTATAGTGACAAGGGACTGGTGCAGGGCAAATGTGGTGCCTATTTTCAAAAAGGGCTCTAGGTCTTCCCCGGGTAATTATAGACCAGTTAGCTTAACATCAATCGTGAGAAAAATGTTTGAGGGGCTATTAAGGGACTATATACAGGATTATGTGACAAAAAATAGTATTATAAGCGACAGCCAGCACGGTTTTACTAAGGACAGAAGTTGTCAAACTAACCTGATTTGTTTTTATGAAGAGGTGAGTAGAAGCCTAGACAAAGGGACCACAGTGGATATAGTGTTTTTGAACTTTGCAAAGGCATTTGATACTGTCCCTCATAGACGTCTAATGGGTAAATTAACTACTATAGGTTTAGAAAGTATCGTTTGTAATTGGATTGAGAATTGGCTCAAGCACCGTATCCAGAGAGTTGTGGTCAATTATTCCTACTCTGAATGGTCCCCGGTTATAAGTGGTGTACCCCAGGGGACCACTATTATTTTACTTATTTATTAATGATATAGAGGATAGGATTAAGAGCACTATTTCTATTTTTGCAGATGACACCAAGCTATGTAGTATTGTTCAGTCTGTAGAAGATGTTTGTAAATTGCAAGCTGATTTGGACACACTAAGTGTTTGGGCATCCACTTGGCAAATGAGGTTAAATGTAGATAAATGTAAAGTTATGCATCTGGGTACCAACAATCTGCATGCATCATATGTCCTAGGGGGAGCTATACTGGGAGAGTCACTTGTTGAGAAGGATCTGGGTGTACTTGTAGATCATAGACTAAATAATAGCATGCAATGTCAATCAGCTGCTTCTAAGGCCAGCAAGATATTGTCGTGTATTAAAAGAGGCATGGACCCACGGGACAGGGATATAATATTACCACTAAATATAGCATATAATATTACCACATATAACATTATGGGTTTTCACTATTTTATAAACTTATGCAGTACCTGAAAGCAGCCAAGATGGTGAAAAAAAACTCAGCTTTGGTGCGTGACCTTCATGTCTGCATTGTATGTGAAGAAAAATTATAGGAAAAGGATAGGCATGGGGAATAAAAAGAAAATGTCATACTTGCTGGGATATCTCACTAGGATTCCGATTAGGTGAGATATAAGAACAAAACAAAGACAAGAAAGAAAGACAATGTGGGATAAATGAGCTAAGGCAGATGAAAATAAATCATAAAGTATATTATCATATAGTGAAGCACATGCCACAATGTAGGATACACAAACTGTAAGTTTTTGTTCTCACTGTATTATAATGCTTCACTAGAAATAAAGCTGAATTTAGATCTCATACGTATTAGCAGTCATAGGCATTGTTCTAATGAAAATTTTAATTTCTCTGTTCACAGGCAACATTCAGAGCTTGAGATACAACTGTCATGTCAAAAGTGAAATCGAAAGTGGGAGTCATACTTATAGCAAATCACAATGAAGCTATAAATTAATGTCATCGTTAGAAAGCTTGCAACGAAGGATACATTATCACTTGTTTAACATTGTCACCAATTTGTAATCAGTATTAATTTATAATATATTCCCATTCAGGAAAAAAATATATTTTACTTTTTTGGTACAGCTTTTTGAAATTTTTTAGTAACCCTCACTTTGAAGTAAATGAGTCTGAAGGGTCAGTTCGTGTCTGAATGAGTCCAAAACCTGGAGCTGGAGTGAGGGCTCTGACCAATCAGATTTAGCAGGGTATGTCAGGTAACATGATTGATCAGCAGATAAATCTGGTATTCTAAGAGGGCTGGAAAAGACTGGATTACCTAATGTATATTCATGAGCAATCATTTTGTTAACTCCTTGACGCCGCAGTCATTTATTGTTTTTCCATTTTAGTTTTTGCCTTCCCGCATTCCAAAAGTCACAACCTGTGAAAACCGTGTAGAAAGCGAAGTCTTATGAGGGCTTGTTTTTTGTGGGACGAGTTGAACTTTTTTATTCCACTATTTAATCTACCATATCATTTAATGGAAAACTGAGAAACAAATTCTTTATGGGTGGAATGGGGAAAAAACTGTGATTCCTCCATTGTTTTCAGACCCCCAACCAATCTCTTAAATTGCTTCAGACCCCTACATTAATTCAGACCTCAGACCTGACACCTAAATTAAAATAAGACCTCGGACCAGCCCTAAATAAATTGAGACCCTAGACCAGACCCCTAAATTATGTCATACCCCAGACCATTACTTCAGACCCCAAATTCTACCCTTAAATTAATACAGACCCCAGACCAGACCCCTACATTACTTCAGACCCCAGACCAGCCCCGAACATTACTTTAGACTCCAGACCAGTCCCCTACATTACACCAGACCCCTAAATAAATTTGTGACCTTAGACTAGACCCCTTAATATTGTCACCTCTTCTCACTCCTCATTAGCTCTGGTCCTCCCCTATAATTTCACCCCTGAGCATTGACTAGACTGGATACAATTGTATCCACTTCTCAGCTGAGACCAGGACTAGGTATGCACAGGGTTTGGTGCCTTTAAATGTAAAGAGGGGTATTTTCCTTCATTGACAGCAAACATATTGAGAAAATGCAGAGGAATTTAAACACACACACTGGGAGATTCCACTACTCAATCCACCACTTCCTGTAGCAGAGTAGAGGGGGAAGAGGACCAAGGGCGGATTAAGGGCTTACCATGGGCCCCAGGCACTTTTTCAAGTCTGCCCCCCCCCCCCCCGAACCCTGAAGACAGAACTCTGAAGACACTGCACCATATATATTTGCAGATTTCTGTTTAGGCAGCCACAGATCTGGCACGGTTTTGAATTTGCTGTAAAAGCAGAATGAGCCAAACAGAAGAGAGAAAGCAGAATACTTTGAGACACTAAAGAGGTCAGGAGCTTTATAACTTTTTTATTTTTCTGTCAATGGAGTAGTGTGGAACCAAACTCAGTACATATATACAGCACAAGAACAAAGCTCAGTACATAAATACAGAACCAGAAACAAGCTCAGTACATATATACAACACCAGAAAAAAGCTCAGTGTCACGACGCGGGGTGTGGACCCACTGGGCCATACCGCGTAGCGGTATAGCAGCTGGCCAAACAGGTATAGGCAATATCTATAGTTCTGGAAAGGGTAGCTGAGGCAACGTAGACAGTAGCGGTGGTTTCAGGCTGAGATGAGGCTCCGGCAGTAGGCAGGCACCAGGCGGGGTGCAACACAGCAGATGCAGCAGAGAGCACAACACGACTCCAACTTTTTAGGGCACAGGGGCACGGTAGCACGGTATACGGGGTACTGGAAGCAGGAACGGAACACTGGGAACTTGGAAACTCTAAGGGACCATTTTCAAAGACAGACTAGGGTAACACAACAATGCTCAGGCAATGAATGGAAGGGCATAGCCCTTTTTATAGTTCAGAGGCATTCTGAGCTAATGTGCAGATATTCTGCATGTGCACGTACTGGCCCTTTAGGGCCGAGCACGGGCATGCGCGCGCACCCTGATGTGGAAGTGAGGGCCGGCGTCTCTCAGGAGGGAGATGCCGCCCGGCACTCACTCGTCAATGGCCGTCAGGGGATAAGTCAGGATGATGGCCCGCGGCCATAGATGTTACACTCAGTACATAAATACAGCACCAGAACCAAGCTCAGTACATAAATACAACACCAGAACAAAGCTCAGTACATAAATACAGCACTAGAACCAAGCTCAGTACATAAATACAACACCAGAACAAAGCTCAGTACATAAATAGTGCCAGAACCAAGCTCAGTACATAAATACAGCACCAGAAATAAGAATTCCAGAGTTATTACCACATAAAGTGACACATATCAGATTTGAAAAATGGGCTCTGAGCCTTCAGGCCCAAACTAGGCTGCGTCATTAAGGCGTTAAAAAATGAGTCGTTGGCAACACGGCTTGCCTTGAACTATTATTGACCGTATGTTATCAATAAAGTTTTTAGAATGCCCATGCTGATATTTCATAAGTTGTTCAATCAATATGGAAATTCGAATGCAATCTAATTTTGCTACTCCTTTGGAGCAACATTTGGAAAACTTTCTGTCTATAGGTTTTTGTTCTGGAAAATATTTAGCAATACAAAATTCACAAATTTGACTAGGAGTGCCACATGATTGTCTTGCAACAGCATTTTTATCATTTACGTTGTTTAAGGCCTTGGAGAGCTCCAACAGCTCTATTATTGTGGTTTTGACGCCTTGAAATACTTTCTTCAGGCCGTTCTTGTTTTCTGTTTCTAAATTGTCTTTTTGCCTTTTGATTGCTGAAACATGTCCTTTATTCGTCATGTTTTGTGCTTCTGCAATATTCACATTACACATGCGCTGATATACAGCTTCAATTTGTTGTGTTGTAATTTCATTATGATGATTACACAAAAGCTGAAGCTCGGCATTTCTTTCATGTGCAGTTGGTTGTTACAGCCTTGTTCTGTCATAATTGGCTTTGCGGTGTTTAGCATCAGCTTGTTCTTCTGCCGTTAATTGCCTTTTTGAACATGGCATTGTTTATAGAAGTGAAGTAATGTTGTCGTCTGCAGGGCCTTCACCCCATAGGCACACCATGTGACCTTTGGCATTCAGTTAACAGGGTTACATGACATTCATGGGCTAACTGAATAGGAATAATGGTGGAATTATTGTTATTATTGCATCAGCTCATTCAGTATGTGTGTGTATGTACTTGTATAACATTGCTGTCTGTCTCTAGCTCATGTTGTCATGCCCACAGCAACCAATCAGAGTTCAGCTTTCCTGTAATTAAACTACTGTGGTAAAATGAAAGCTGTGCAGTGATTGGTTGTTATGGGCAACACAGAGGCGTAGCTAGGTTCTCCTGCACCCGGGGCAAAGATTCAGTTTGGCCTCCTTCCCCCTCGGCGTGTTTGTTTTCTCTACCAATCAATGACGTGTCATTTCTTTTTATGTAACGCGAGCATACAATTATTTGTACATTTCACAAGCAATATGGTTCTATACACAACACCAGAACCAAGCTCAGTACATATATACAGCCCCAGAAGCAAGCTCAATACGTATATACAGCCCCAGAACAAATACAGCTCAATTTAGTGCAACCCCTGCCATATAGGTGTGTACGACGTAAAACTACAGCTCCCAGCATGGCCCGAACAATGATAAGGATATGCTGGGAGATGCCGTTTCACAAAAAATAAATCCTACCACCCATCATCTCGCTGCAGATCATACAGTGACTACATTACTGATTAGAGGCAGAATAAACATTTACATTAAGTGACTCACCGGTGACGTCTCAGATTCTAGTTCTTTTTCTCCATTTGGTCCAGACCTCTATGATGACTTCTCCCGGTCCATTTCTGCAGTTTGCCGCTCAGATGTCTTCAGCTTCTCACTTTACCAACATTTCTGCACCTATAAATAAGTATAAAGTTATCATTATACCACACACTGCATACACTGCACCTCTAATTATAATAGCACCATACACCGTGTCACACACACACACACACACACACACACACACACACACACACACACACACACACACACTGTGCCTCCTGTAGATAGTGCCTGCCATAGAGCCCCCTGTAGATAGTGCCCCCATATAGACCACTCCTGTATATAGTGTCCCACAAATAACTCCCCCTATAGTGCTCTACAGATAGCCCACCCCAGTATATAGCCCCCTGTAGATATAGCCCACCCCTGTATATAGAGCTCTACAGATAGCCCAACCATGTATGTAGCCCCCCTGTAGATATAGCCCACCCCTGTATATAGTGTTCCACATATAGTCCACCCCTGTATATAGTGTTTCACAGATAGCCCACCCCTGTATATAGCCCTCCCCCTTGTACATATAGTCCACCCCTGTATATAGTGCTCCACTAGATAGTCCACCCCTGTATATAGTGCTCCACAGATAGCCCACCCCTGTATATACTACAGGGGGGCTACATACATGGTTGGGCTATCTGTAGAGCTCTATATACAGGGGTGGGCTATATCTACAGGGGGCTATATACAGGGGTGGGATTTCTGTGGAGCACTATAGGGGGAGCTATTTGTGGGATACTATATACAGGGGTGGGCTATATCTACAGGGGGACTATATCTACAGAGGGACTATATACAGGGGTGGGCTATCTACAGGGGGACTATATCTACAGGGGGACTATATCTACAGGGGGACTATATCTACAGGGGGACTATATCTACAGGGGTGGGCTATCTACAGGGGGACCATATCTACAGGGCTGGGCTATACACAGGGGGGCTATATCTACAGGGGTGGGCGATATCTACAGAGGGGGGCTATACACAGGGGTGGGCTATACACAGGGGGGCTATATCTACAGGGGTGGGCTATACAAAGGGGGGCTATATACAGGGGTGGGCTATATACAGGGGGAATATATCTACAGGGGGCTATATCTACAGGGCTGGGCTATATACAGGGCAACTATATCTACAGGTGGGGCTATATACTGGGCGGGGCTATATACTGGGGTGGGCTATCTAAGGAGCACCATATACAGGGGTGGGCTATATCTACAGGGGGCTATATACTATATAGCCCACCCCTGTATATGGTGCTCTATAGACAGCCCACTCCAGTATATAGCCCCCCTGTAGATATAGTCCCCCTGTATATAGCCCCCCTGTAGGTATAGCCCCCCTGTAGATATAGTCCCCCTGTATATAGCCCCCCTGTATATAGCCCAGCAGATATAGTCCCCCTGTATATAGCCTAGCCCTGTAGATATAGTCCCCCTGTATATAGCCCCCCTGTAGATATAGTCCCCCTGTATATTGCCCCCCTGTACATATAGTCCCCCTGTATATAGCCCAGCAGATATAGTCCCCCTGTATATAGCCCAGCCCTGTAGATATAGTCCCCCTGTAGATAGACACCCCGTGTAGACAAAGTCCCCCCCCCCCCCACAGATACGGCCACACACTTCTATTACAATTAAAAATAAAAATAAAATAAAAATATTTCAAACTCACCTTATTCCCGCTCCCACGCCGTCCGGCAGCCATGGAGACCTGCTCTCTTCTGCGCAGGTCTCCAGGGGGTTGAACGCAGCGTCTATGAAAGGCGCTGATTGGCTGGGCAGGATGACTTTCCCTGCCAGTCAGTCAGCGCCTTTCATCGACAGAAGCGTCACTGGTACAAAAGGTACCAGTCGCTTCATTCGTGGAGAGGCGCTGAATGGCCGGGCACGGAACGTGCCCGGTCATTCATTGCTTGTAATTGTACCTGTGTCCTTGCGACACAGGTACAATTATAGTGCAGGAGGAGGGGGCCCTGGCGCCCCCCTCTGAACTGCGCCCGGGGCACGTGCCCCGCTTGCCCACCCCTAGCTACGCCCCTGGGCAACAAACTGTTTTATTTTAGACAGTTTGGTCACTAAAACAACACATTTATTAAGGGAACATGTCACCAGCATTTTCACCACTATACCCACAGCACCCTCAGGTAGGGTGCTGTAGGTGTAGTGGTGAAAATGCTGTTGACAGGTTCCCTTTAGAATAGTCCATGCAGAGAGATGAGAGGCAGGCTGAGCAGTTACAGTTAGCGCTGTGTAAGGCCTCATGCACACAAATGTATTTTTGTCTTCCCGTAAATACTGGCGTAAATACGGGTCCTTGGTCACACGTATTCGACCCGTATTGCACCAGTATTTACAGACCCGTGCCCGTAAATATGGGTCCGGTGTCACCAGTATTCTAGCCGTATTTACGGGCACGTTTTCGCTGCAAAATTGCACTGCAGTAATCGGCAGCCCTTCTCTCTATCAGTGCAGGATAGAGAGAAGGGACAGCCCTTTCCGTAGTAAAAATAAAAGAAATTCATACTTACCCGGCCGTTGTCTTGGTGACGCGTCCATCTCTTGACATCCAGCCCGACCTCCCTGGATGACGCAACAGTCCATGTGACTGGCCTGTGATTGGCTGCAGCGGTCACATGGGCTGAAACTTCATCCCAGGAGGCCGGACTGGAGGAAGAAGCAGAGAGTTCTGGGTAAGTATGAACGTCTTTTTCTTTTTACAGGTTGATCTATATTGTGATTGGTAGTTTCTGTCCAGGGTGCTGAAAGAGTTACTGCCGATCGTTTAACTCTTTCAGCACCCTGGACAGTGACTATTTACTGACGTCCCGTAGCAACGCTCCCGTAATTACGGGTGCACACACGTAGTCACCCGTAATTACGGGAGCCCCATAAACTTCTATGGGCCTGCCCATGCCGTAATTACGGCCTGAAATAGGACATGTTCTATATTTTTCAACGGCACGGGCACCTTCCTATAAGCATACGGGGAGGTACCCGTGGCCAATAGAAGTCCATGGGTCTGTAAAAATGTGCCGTAATTACGGCCCGTAAATTACGGGCATTTTTACGTTCGTGTGCATGGGGCCTCAGTCTCCTTCAACCTGAAACAGATTGGCTGAATTGGGAACACCATGTGACCGCTACAGAAAACCAGAGAAGAAGTGAGTCGTTGGCATCACGGCTGCTTGCATTTTATATATTATTAAAATTATGTTTAACACTGACTACAAGAATAACTGATATGAAAAATCTTAAGGCCGGATTCAGACAAACGTGTAATACGTCCGTGCAACGCGCGTGATTTTCCCGCACGTCGCACGGACCTATGTTAGTCTATGGGGCCGTGCAGACAATCCGTGATTTTCACGCAGCGCGTGTCCGCTGCGTGAAATGCACGACATGTCCTACATTTGTGCGCTGTTCGCACATCACGCACCAATTGAAGTCAATGGTTGCGTGAAAATCACGCGCAGGACACGGAAGCACTTCGCGCCGATTCGCGCAACAGCAGTAAAAAGTATGAATGAAAACAGAAAAGCACCACGTGCTTTTCTGTTTACAAACATACAAACAGAGTGTCATAATGATGGCGGCTGCGCGAAAATCACGCAGCCGCGCATCATATGGTGATGACACACTGAGCTGTTAAGTGCCTTTTGCGCGCACAAAACGCCGCGTTTTTTGCACGCGCAAAACGCACACGCTCGTGTAAATCCGCCCTAAATCTTCAGAGTGGTCTTAGGCTGGGTTCACATCAGCGTTGTCTTTCCGTTTAGGGGTTCCATCTGAGCTTTCAGACGGAAACTATTAGTAAAGTATCCGTCACTATAGTTTCCGTTTGCCTTTCCATTGAGGGGTTTCCACGACGGAAAGCTCCGACCTAACCCCTCAACGAAAAGACAACGCTGATGTGAACAGGCCCTTACTACTAAAATAAGTTGCACAGAAGGCAGCATAAGTACCAGAAAAAATACATTTGTGAAATGGATACTTAAAAATTGTCACAATATTGACATACAGGAACCACTTGAATGTAAAAAGATTGCTCCCTGTGGTTCCATAACATAATTTCTCTGATTTCCTGTAATTGGAGTGTTAAGCTCTTTGATGAAGAAAAAACAAGTAGATGTAATTTGCACAATTCTAGCCTGAAAGAAATCCGTCTATTATCTTGTTCTGTAATGAGAACATTCTACAGATCTAGCTACAAATGATACAGCTTTCATTAATGTGAGGCAAAAGGTTAGACATTCTGTAAACTGACAATTTCCAAAATATGCACAAATGTGAACGCTAACTACAAAGACTAAGGATCAGCACAAAATATGAACTCTATTGTAATGTCATGTTCTAGATGCTTTTTGACAGTTGTTCAGCCATAGATTTGAATTGCTACAGGAAATCGATTTTTCAAAAAAAAAAAAAAAATCATTAAGCGATAGTTCTACAGAAGTCTAGAATTCTGGAAGGCATGATCTACTACTTATTTCACAATGATAGGCAAGTAAATATGTATATACAGTACAAATTAAAAAGTGACTGAAAATCCAGCATCAAAACCAAAATTATTTGTTTTGTACAAGTGCTAGTGAAAATACCTATAACTGATAGCCTCCGTTTATTAGTAAATGCATATGACCTCACTTAAAATATACCTCCAGTGATTAAAATCCACTTAAAAACCTCTTTGGATATGCACTTGCTTGTAAATTCAAGATTCTAACCTAGAAAAAAATAATTAGTGCGCTATGCTGTTTATTAGCTGCATTCACTTTTAGGACTTCTTCACACGAACATATTGGTAAACGTCCATAATACAAATCTACAACAGAAACGTATTATGGATAATTTTGCATCAGTATCTCAGTAGTAATACAGATCTGTAACACTGATGGGTTGTCTTTTAGGTAAATAATTGAACTACATGAGACATTCCCTTTTAAAAATGGATGCAATACTGATGTAATACACAGGGCCGGTCTTTGGGGTGTGCGACCTGTGCGATCGCACAGGGCGCCAGCACTCAAGCAAGAGGAAGTGGCGCTGCGCTATCTACAAGGGGGGGTGGCACTATCTACAAAGGGGGGTTGTGTGGCACTATCTACAAAGGTGGGGCTGTGTGGCACTATCTATAATAGAGGGGCTGGGTGTGTGGCGCTATCTACAGGTGGCTTTGTGTGTGTGTGGCGCTATCTACAGGGGCATGTCTGTGTGGCGCTATCTTCAATGGGCTGTGTGTGTGGTGCTATCTACAGTGGGCTATGTGTGTGGCGCTATCTACAGTGGGCTGTGTGTGTGGCGCTATCTATAGGGGGCTGTGTGTGTGGCGCTATCTACAGGGGGCTGTGTGTGTGGCGCTATCTACAGGGGGCTGTGTGTGTGGCGCTATCTACAGGGGACACAGTGGCACTATCGACAGGGGGCACAAAGGGGGCATTATTACTGTGTGGGGGCACAAAGGGGGCACAGTTACTGAGGGGCACTTTTATTGTGTCGAGCACTGAGGGATCATTATTACCATCTGGGGCACTGTGGATTATGAGTTTGTTTAGAGGATGGGGTTCAGTTGATGCAAACGGACATGCATGCCAGGATCAGCTCCTACAGGCGGTAAATTCAATAATCACCCGTTTGGATCATCCTAATACTTCTCCTCTGGCTGCTTCCACTGTTCCCTACCTGCTACCCCTCCTGCCTGCCCTGGGTCTACAATTTCAATCCCTCTACCACCTTGTTACGACGGGATTCCTAAGGCCTGTAGAGGCTTTATCAATCAATATACGATCCACTTTAAGTTACCTGCCTATCTCTTCCCCTCTGATGAGGCCGAGGTAGCATTTATTATTTCTCTCCTCACTGGCAAAGCCCTGGCATGGGCGAACCCCATCTTGGAACGGGATGGACCAGAATTCTCTGATCTACCACTATTTCTAGAGACTTTCTGTACAGTGTTCGAGGAACCAGGTCGAACATCCTCTGCAGCTGCCTCACTGCTGACCCTCAATCAAGGGGAGTCAACTGTAGGGGAGTACTCCATCTCCTTCTGTACGCAGGGGTCGGAGCTGGCTTGGGATAATAAGGCCTTGGTGTTGACTTTCTGGCAGGGTCTTGCTCATCATATTAAGGATGAACTGGCAGCTTGAGAACTTCCTACTGCCTTGGATGCCCTAATACTTCTGGAAACCCAGATCAATATGAGGATCCAAGAGCGCACTCTGGAAGTCCATCGGGAGAGGAGATCTTGTCGACTGGCACCAAAGTTTCAAAGGCCACTACTGCCGTGTCCTGCTGCATCTCCGGAGGACCCTATGCAGGTAGATAGACTCTGATTGTCCGACCAGAAACGTCAACACAGATGATAGACTTGATTATGTATGTACTGTGGCCACAATGGACATTTTGTGTGCCAATGCCCTCAAAAAGCCGGTAAAACTCCAGCACCTAGGATTGATTGGAGAGACAATCCTAGGTGAATCTCCCTCAACTACTAAATTCTCTCCAAAACTGTCTATTTGTGTGTCAATTGTTACCAGTGAAGGATCGCACAGTGTGCCTGCTTACTTGGATTCCGGATCGGCTGCAAATTTTATCCAGCAGGACCTGGTAGACCGTCTTCACTTGGCCACTGTCCCTCTGGAGAAACCTCTGGTGGACACTTCAGTTGATGGACAGCCCCTGCCGGACCATATTCTGTCTATTACTAAGCCACTAAGACTACATATAGGAGTTCTTCATTCAGAGCTAATTGCCTTCTATGTCTTAACTAAATCTATTAACCCTCTCCTGCTAGGATTGCCATTGCTCCGCCAGCATGCCCCAGTCCTTGATTGGAATTCCGGAGAGGTCCTCCAGTAGGGACCCTGATGTCTGCACTGCTGCCTGCCTCAGGTTCGTCCCGTCCTTTCTCCACTACCTAAGACACTCTCAGGATTGCCGCCACAGTATGCCAGCTATGCTGATGTCTTCAACAAGAAGGAGGCAGAAGTTCTTCCTCCTCATCGTCCATATGACTACCCTATAGAGTTGCTCCCTGGAGCCTCACTCCCTCGTGGACGGGTCTACCCGCTTTCCTTATCTTTTTTTTACCCGCTTTTCTTGCCTGAAACCCAGGCCATGTCGCACTATGTCAAAGAGAACCTGTTGACAGGATTCATCAGGAAGTCTTCTTCACCAGCCGGAACCAGATTCTTCTTCGTAGAGAAAAAGGATGAGTCACTCCGACTGTGCATTGATTACCGTGGGCTAAACCAAACCACGGTAAAAAAAAAAAGTACCCCTTGCCGCTTATCTCCGAGCTCTTTGACAGGATTCGTGGAGCCAAGGTTTTTACTAAGCTGGGTCTACGCGGGGCTTATAACCTGATTCGTATACGCAGGGTGACGAATGGAAAACCTCATTTAACACCCGAGACGGTCACTACAAGTGTCTTGTCATGCCCTTGAACTGTGTAACGCTCCAGAAGTATTCCAAGAATTTGTGAACGACATCTTCCGTGATCTTCTATATGTCTGTGTGGTGATGTATCTGGAAAACATCTTGATCTACTCTCCAATCTGACGATGCATCGAAAGCATGTACACCAAGTCTTGTTGCGGCTAAGGGGGAATAAATTATACACGAAACTGGAGATGTGCGTATTCGAAAAGAGGTCCTTGCCCTTCCTGGGCTATATTTTCTCCGATCGTGGTCTTAAAATGGATCCGAAAAAGGTAACGTCCATCTTAGAGTGGCCACGTCCTCAGTGTCTCCGAGCTATACAGACATTTCTTGGATTTGCTCATTTTTACCATTAGCTCATCGAAAATTCAGCTCCTACCAGAAAGTGAGTGAGCGCTAAGAACTGGACACGTTAGGCAGAGTCAACATTCTCCAACCTCAATAGCGCCTTCATATCTGCCTCTGTTCTTCATCATCCTGATATTGCGCAACAGTATTCCGTGGAGGTTGATGCCTCTTCCATTGGTGCTGGAGCACTCCTGTTCCAAAAGAATTCTAATGGTAAGGCAGTATCTAGCAGATTCTTCTCCAAACTCTTCTCTCCTGCTGAGCGCAACTACTCCATTGGGGATCGAGAATTGCTCGCTGTCTAGTTGGCCTTGGAAGAATAGAGACACCTGCTAGAGGGGTCTGCTTATCCCATCATGATCTACACTGATCACAAAAATCTTACATATTGTCACGTACTCTCTACCTGCGGCTCCCTCGGTCTAGAGGACATCGAGAGTTACTTGCTCGGGCGTCGCTCGGCCTGGCAGACTGAGGCAGTCTGTAGCCAATAGGAGCGTCTGGCCAATCAAAGCCTGGCTGATGTTCCTGAGCTCCCGCCCTCTCCTTATTTAGTTCAGCCTGGGATAGTTGGCCTTTGTCTGTAATTAGTGTTTCCTTGCCTGGTGCTTTCCCTTGTTTCAGACTCCCCTGAGCGACTTGCTTTTTGACTTCTTGTGACCTGACCTCGGCTGGATTCCTGACTTTTCTTTGCCTTCTGACTTTTGTTTTTTCCGCACTCTCCCGGTTTGACCCTGCCTTCCTGACTCCGCCTTTTGCACCCAGATTCGTCCGCGGCGCAATTGCCCTGCCTCTCCCTCCATGTACTTCCCAGGTGACCCTTTGTTATTTCATACTGTCTCTGTCTTATCTGTTTATTGGTTTCACTTGTACCAGTATAGGGAACGCCGCCCAGTTGTGCGCCGTCGTTTAGGTCAGGTCATACAAGTAGGTAGGGACAGAGGTTAGGGAAGAACAGGGACCTCACTGTTTACTGTGTATTTGTTCATGAAGGAATTACAGGACTTAGAGAACCATTGGGCCCCCTGAACCTGATTAAAGAGATCGGGGATGAGCGGAAGTGGGTGTTGGTTCTTTATGGTAATATTGTTAAGCTGATGGTAGTCGATACAGGGTCGGAGCCCCCCGTCTTTCTTCCCCACAAAAAAGAAACCAGCACCTACAGGTGATGAGGAGGGGCGGATGTACCTCTTGGCCAGGCTCTCCTGGATATACTCCCTCATCGCTTCTTGCTCAGGGATTAAAGATTCTACCTTTGGGGAGCTTGGCTCCAGGTACCAGGTCGATTGCGCAATCGTGTACTCGATGAGGAGGTAACAAGTTCCCCCGTCACCCAATCTAAGATGGGGTTATGCTTGCGCAACCAGGGGTGACCTAATAAAATCTCGGTGGATAGCCCCTTAAGGACAAACATAGTACATTCCTCCAAGTGAATTGAACCAATCTTTAAACAAAACACAGGTGTAGACTGGAAAACGTGCCCGCAAGCTAACGGGGAGGAGTCTACCCCTACCAGGGGAATAGGAACAGACAAATCAATAAGGGGTATACCAATCGACAAAGCAAAACTGTGGGAAATAAAATTGGCAACGGAACCGGAGTTCACAAATGCAGATCCTATCCCAGTCTTGCCCAAAAATGACACCTGGGCTGGCAACAAGACCTTATTAAAACGAATGGGAGATACCTGTGCGCCCAAGTGACCTCCCTGATGACCATTTAGGCGTAGAAGTTTTCCGGAGTCTTATTTTTTGTGTTTGGGACAGGCGCTGAGTAGATGATCCACGTCTCCACAGTAGAAGCATAAGGCATTTTTGCGGCGGAACTCCCTGCGAACTTTCGGATCTCCTGTGATCCCTATCTCCATCTGTTCCTCCTGGTAGTCAGCTGAAGAAGATGGCACTGGGACAGCTCGAGACCTAGGAGGATCGACTGGAGTAGGAGGACCGGACCGTTCCTGCCGACGCTCCTGGATGCGTCGGGCGAGATGGACAGCGGGATTCATGAGCTAATCTAGTGTGTCGGGGGGGGAGTAACCTACCAGCAGGTCTTTCAGGGCGTCAGTCAGTCCTAGCCTGAAGTGGTACGTCAGGGATGAGTCTCCCCAGGTAGATTCCACAGACCACTTCCTAAACACAGAGCAGTACTCCTCTACTGGCCTCTTACCCTGACTAAGTCCCCCTAACTGAGTTTCAGCTAACGCTGTCCTGTCGGGTTCGTCATAGAGATGTCCCAGGGCGGAAAATAAAGCGTTGACAGAGGAGCGTTGAGGACGAGTGGGAGATAAGGAAAATGCCCAATGCTGGGGGTCCCCCAGTAGACAGGATATGATGACCCCCACACATTGAGACTCAGAGCCAGAAGAATGGGCCTTAACTGAAAATAAAGCATGCAGCTCTCACGAAAAGATGCAAAAATGTTTTATCCCCAGAGAAATAATTTGGTAACTGGATTTGGGGTTCCAGCACAGGTGCGGGAGGGTAGGCTGCCACGGGTATCACAGGGGCAGCCACCTGCGGGGCATGCTCCTGCTGGTAGACTCTCTGGGCCAGATCCTGCACCAATTGGGTGAAACCCTGCATTTGCTCTGTTAACACTACCAAAGGGTCCATGGCAAACAAAGCCAGACAACAGGGAAGAGCAGGTAATGGTCTGTAATTCCTTCATGAACAAATACACAGTAAACAGTGAGGTCCCTGTTCTTCCCAAACCTCTGTCCCTACCTACTTGTATGACCCGGCCTATACGTTCCCTATACTGGTACAAGTGAAACCGACAAACAGGTAAGACAGAGATAGTACGAAATAACAAAGGGTCACCTGGGAAGTACACGGAGGGAGAGGCAGGGCAATTCCGCCGTGGACAAGTCCGGGCATAAAAAAGGCGGAGTCAGGCAGGCAGGGTCAAACCGGGAGAGTGCGGAAAAAACAAAAGTCAGAAGGCAAAGAAAAGTCAGGAGTCCAGCCGAGGTCAGGTCACAAGAAGTCAAAAAGCAAGTCGCTCAGGGGAGTCTGAAACAAGGGAAAGCACCAGGCAAGGAAACACTAATTACAGACAAAGGCCAACTATCCCAGGCTGACCAAAATAAGGAGAGGGCGGGAGCTCAGGAACATCAGCCAGGCTTTGATTGGCCTGATGCTCCTGAGCTCCTATTGGCTGCAGACTACCTCAGTCTGCCAGGATGGGCGACGCCCGAGAAAATAATTCTCGATGTCCTGGAGACAGAGGGAGCCGCAGGCAGAGAGTACGTGACACATATCTGCAGTCTGCACAGCGACTGAAACCTCGTCAAGCTCAATGGTCACTGTTCTTCGCCAAATTTCGATTTCTTCTCCACTTTCGCCCTAAGGACAAAAACATTAAGGTCGATGCCCTGGCCTGGTCATTTGAAACTTATGACTCAGAAGAGAAACCTCAACATCTTATTGATCTTTCTAGGATTATTGCTGTAAATCCTCTGTAGGTCAAGGACATTCCTCCTGGAAAGACTTTTGTCCGTCCTGCTGACAGGAAAATAATTCTCCGCTGGGGCATAATTCCAAAGTGGCTGGGCATTTTGGTGCCCGCAAGATTCAGGACTTTATTGCTCATCATTATTGGTAGCCCTCGCTACCTAGAGATGTCTTGGACTTTGTTTCCTCCTGTGCTAATTGTGCCCTAAACAAATCCTCTGATTCTAAACCTGCTGGTCTGCTCCAACCTCTGCAGATGCATGATGTTCCCTGGCAACACATGAAGGAGGGCAATAAGAGGCATTATAGTGTGTGAGGTCATTAAAGGGGCCATGATACTGTGTGGTGGGCACTAAAGAGAACAATATACTGTGTGGTTGGCACAATTCCAAACTGACTGGGCATGCTGGTGCCCGCAAGACTTGAGACTTTATTGCTCGTCATTATTGGTAGCCCTTGCTACCTAGAGATGTCTTGGACTTTGATTCCTCCTGTGCTAATTGTGCCCTAAACAAATCCTCTCATTCTAAACTTGCTGATGCCTGATGCTCCCTGGCAACATATTGCTACGAACTTTATCAATAACCTTCCCTCTTCTTCTGGATATACTACGATCTGAGTAGTAGTGGATCGTTTCTCTAAAATGGCACATTTTATTCCTTTAACAGGCCTTCCCTCAGCTCCTTGTCTGGCAGATCTGTTCATCCAACACATCTTTCGTCTATATGGACTACCTTTTCATATTGTTTCTGACCGGGGTGTACAGTTCACGTCTAAATTCTGGAGAGCCCTGTGTAATCTTTTGGATGTGACACTGGACTTCTCTTCTACCTATCACCCTCAGTCTAACGGTAGAAAGGATCAACCAAATACTAGAGAATTATCTTCGTCATTATGTTTCTGTCCAAACATGACAATCGGGTACAGCTTCTGCCTTGGGCGTAATTCTCTTACAATTGAGTATGCTTCCTCACTATATTGTATACAGTCAGCACCCACGAGATCCTCTCCCAGTGCCAACTATGTCTCAAATGCCTGCAGCCAATTTTTCATTCGGGACTTTTCTTCACATCTGGCAGCAAACCATTCTTCAAGCAGAGGATCTCATGAAAGCATATGCCGATAAGAAGAGAAGGGTTCCTCCTTAGTTTCTCCCCAGAGTCAAGGCCTGGCTCTGTTCAAGGAACATTTCTCTGAAGATCCCTTCCCACAAATTTTCTCCCAGGTTCCTTGGGCCCTACGAGGTGTTGCAACAAATAAACCCTGTGTCCTATAAGCTTAGGCTGCTTCCTACGCTCAAAATCCCCAACTCATTCCATGTGTCCCTCTTAAAGCCTGTCGTCCTGAACCACTACAGCAAATCTTCTGTTTCTACAGTTGCTCCCAGCGGTCCTTCTGATGTCTTTAAGGTGAACGAAATACTGGACTGCAAAAGGGTAGGAGGAAAGACTTTTTATCTAGTAGGGTTTGGTCCTGAGGAGATGTCTTGGGAGCCAGAAGAGAACATCAATGCCAAAGCTCTCATCAAGAAGTTCCTCTTACGCTCTGGACCTAAGAAGAGGGGGCATAAGGGTGGGTACTATATTTGTAGAGGAATGATCGAGGCACTCACCGGAGCTGGCAAACAATTTCTTTATTACAAAAAGATCTTGGTCAGGATGTGGAATTGCCTACGGCCGTTTCACGTGCGTACACGCTTTCACGCTTTCTCAAGGCCAGCTCCGGTGAGTGCCTCGATCATTCCTCTACAAATATATTCAGCCGATTGTGCTACTCTTTCGACGAGCAACTCCGTGGCAATTTACCTGCAATTATCCAACAGTAAGCAAGCCATATTTCAACTCCCATTCCGATTAGGCGGTTTCGGCAGTGCCAGCCTCTTTCCTTCTTCCCATTTGATAAGGGTGGGTACTGTTGTGCCCGCGGTCGCTGACCGCCAGCACGTAATACTCACCGCCAGCTGTGACCGCAGGACACAAAGAGTTGGCCGGTGTCTCCCTCCTAGGAGATGCCAGCACACGCATCTGCACTGTTCCTCTGTTTCCACTAGGGTGTGCGTGTGCGCGTACCCAGCCTTAAAGGGCCAACGCAAGCATATGTAAAATTTTCCCTACCCAATGGCAACGGACCCTGGACTATAAAATGGACTCTGCCCTCTTCCTAATTGCCTGAGCGTTGGTGTTCGTTAGCAAATGGTCCCTTATTTTTCTCCTGTTCCCGTATCCTGTTTTCTGTATCCCGAATCAAGTAATTGTGTTTGTTCAAGTCTAGTGTTTGAGTCAAGTTCATCCTCTGTGCCAAGTGTCATCTGTCACGCCAAGTGTCATCTGCCATGCCAAGTTTCATATGTGCCAAAGAGTCCTAGTGGGTCCACATACCCCCAGAGTTGTGACATTGATACAGTAGTTCAGCATTTGGGGCCCCACTTTTAACTTTGCCCAGGGCCACACTTTGTCTAAAACCGGCCCTGGCACCCGGGCCCGGCGACTCTGCAGCTGCCTTCCGGCCCAGGTGCTTCTTCTTTTCTGCTCTGGCGTGGCTTGGCACTGAAACTGACATGTGACGTGTCACGTGATATTGCAAAGCAATGCATGTCAGACTCAGTGCAGTGCCAGGGCCGAAGCAGAGAAGGATCGCCCAGTGGCGAGTGAAAACCAATGACCGCTCTCTCTTCGGGCCTCCAAGGAAATATTTATGCTTTGTGGGGACTTTCGGGGGACATTATACTGTGGGGGGACACTAAAGGGGACATTATACTGTGGAGGAGGGCAATAAGGGGCATTATACTGTGTGAGGGCATTAAAGGGGGCATGATACTGTGTGGTGGGCACTAAAGAGGGCAATATACTGTGTGGGGGCACTAAAGGGGGCATTATAGTGTGTGGGGACAGTAGAGCTGGCATTATACTGTGTGTGGGGCACTAAAGAGGGCATAATGCTGTAGGGGCAGCTACGGGGCCATTATACTGTATGGAGCAGCATTATACTGTGTGGGGGCACTAAAGGGACATTATACTGTGGGGGGGGGGCAATATATGGTGTGGGGGCACTTAAGAGGGCATTATACTGTGTGGGGGCATTATACTCTTTCATATGTCATTTTTTTTATGACGGGGTAGGCGCCAAAAGAAAATTTTGCACAGGGCGTCATCAATCCTAAGGCTAGCCCTGGTAAAACAGATCAAATACTGATCACATATGCATGCATTTATATTTTAATCACTCACCATAGACTAAAATGGGTGTTTTCCATCCGCATCATGTGTTTTTAAATTATGCGCGTATTTTATACGCCCATGTAAATAAACTCATAGAATAACATCTGTATTATGGAAAGGGAAAAATAATGTAATACTGATATAACAAAAATACGTTAGTGTGAAAGCAGTTTTAAGGCTGCATACTCCATTAATTTAAATATAGGGTAGAGTAGGAGACTTGAATTACTGCAGCCCTTTAAAGAGGCTCTGTCACCAGTTTATTGGTGCCCTATCTCCTACCTAATCGGCTAGGCACTGTTATGTAGATAACAACAGTGGTTTTTATTTTGAAAAACAATCATTTTTTAGCAACTTAAGAACAATTTTAGATTTATGCTAATTAGTTCTTAATGACCAACAGGGCGTTTTTTAACTTTTTACCAAGTGGGCATTGTAAAGAGAAGTGTATGACGCTGACCAATCAGCGTCATACACTTCTCTTCATTCCAGCCCAGCTTGTTTCACTGCACAGCGTGATCTCACGAGATCATGCTGTGATGGGACTTCCTCCCAAATGTCCTTCACCGGAGCGATGGAAGAGTATCACGGCGCGGGGTGTGGACTCACTGGGCCATACCGCGTAGCGGGATAGCAGCTGGCCAAACAGGTACAATGCAATGTCTATAGTTCAGAAGGGGTACCTGAGGCAATGTAGACAGTAGTGATGGATTCAGGCTAAGATGGGGCTCCGATAGTAGACAGACACCCGGCAGGGTGCGACACACTAGATGCAGTGGAGGATACAACATGACTCCAACTCTTGATGGCACAGAGGCACGGTAGCACGGGATACAGGGTATAGGCAGGCAGGAACGGGTAACACTGGGAACTGGAAAACACTAGGAGACTATTTGCAAAGACAATCTTTAGGTAACACAACAACTCTCAGGCAATTTTCAAGAGGGTAGAGCCCGTTTTATAGTCCAGCAGCATTCTGGGCTGATTGCAGATATTCTGCAACTGTGCGCGCACTGGCCCTTTAAGGCCGTGTATGCGCGGGCGCGCGCGCCCTGCGGGAGACAGTCTCTCAACCAGGAAGTGAGTGCCAACTCAACCTCACACTTTAAAAAGAGTCAACAGACATCGCCTCCAGCCGTGCCAGGACATTTATCCGAATCTGCAGCAGCTGTGTCTGTTCAGTCTTCCCTGGCTCCGATGAAGAACGTTGTGCAGTGGATCAAGCTGGGCTGGTAAAATGTTAAAAAAAATGTCCAGTTGTCTATTAAGAAACTAATTAGCATAAATCTAAAATTGTTCATAACTTGCTCAAAAAATATTGTTTTTTCAAAATAAAAACCACTGTTGTTATCTACATTACAGCGCCTATCATATTAGGTAGGAGATAGGGCACTTATAATCTGGTGACAGAGCCTCTTTAAGTCCATCCTATTGATGTCAGCTGCAGGAGCAGAAAGAATAAGTTAGAGATAGCTAAAATAACTGGAATATCTTAACATTCTAGTTAATCAAGTCATGTGCTTAGAGCAGCCTCAGCACCAATTCATGTGTAGGAGTGTACTAACAATGGAATGGGTGAGAATGGCAAGTGTAATGTGAGGTAGCAGCCTTTTAGAAATAGCTCTATGACAGGGCTGTAGCTACACTGTACTTGTAATATGGCAGACAACGCTAACAACCTCCTTTTAGGCCCTATTGTTATGATTAGGAGCAGGACTGCTGCTAATCAATAATTTCTGTTATATCTGTGTTTTGGCGTTGCTAGGCAATGCCTTTGGTCCGAGTCTGGATTTGGTCATCATTTAGTTTTGCCTGGTTAATTAGGGTGGAGTACTTTTCTTGGGCCTATATATACTTCAGGCCTGAATTATTCAGGTGCAGGTTATACTGTTTCTGGAATGTGTTAAACTCTTTCCAGATACTAGTTGGTGACTTTATACTTGTTTATGTGTTTGTTTGTACTATGGGACAAGTTGGTCCTCTGAGAGAGCTAGTTTTTGTATAGTGGTTTTATGTGTACCCTGGGATCAGTAGTTCAACTGGTTTGTTTGCCTTACTTGTGCGTTTGGTCTGCTGCCAAGCTATTGTCTTACCCTGCTGTGGGATAGTATTCAGTTAGGGTCAGTGAGTGCTGTTAATTCTTGTTTACTGTCTATTCAGTAACTGCTTACATGCTATTCATCTGCCATCCACTTCATTTATGCATTATCTCCATCCTTTACTACCTTCAATGTTCGGTTCAGGATTGCCTTCTCACTACTCACAGTTTGCGGATGTCTTTAGCAAGAGGAAGGCTGAGACGCTGCCTCCACACCGGGCGTATGACTGCCCTATTGATCTGGTTCCTGATGCATCCCTTCCCCGTGGAAGGGTATACGCTCCCTCCTTGCCAGAGACTCAGTCTATGTCTGCCTATATTCAAGAGAATTTGTAGAGGGGTTTCATACGGAAATACTCCTCTCCGGCCGGGGTCAGGTTCTTCTTCTTCAAAAAGAGGGTCGGATATTGCTTGACTGTTTAGCGCCGCTTCTGCTCCAAGCCTTTAATTCTGTCTCCCCTGAAGTTTTTGTGTATAGATGTTCAGATAGCACTAGTTTTCTCAGGTGCTCAGAATAGGGTCCCAACCCAGTTGAAGGAATGGAAAAAATTGTATTCGGCACACTTATAGAAAGGTATAGTGAATTTTTATTTTGGTTTAGTTTTTATCGTGATGCCAGTGGCTATAAGTGCAACGTTTCGGTCGTTAGACCTTCATCGGGCACTGAGCCATACTGGGGACTGTTTTCGTGCAGCTGGCGCTCTGTAAATAATGGCGGTTTTCCGCTTTCATTGGCGCTCTGTCACTGTAGACAAGATGCTATCCGTTTCTTCTTTATTAAAAGACAAAATGGGATTCGACATCCTTGGCTGTGCTGGTTTGAAAGGGAAGTATCTGTCTGTGTATAGATGTTCAGATAGCACTAGTTTTCTCAGGTGCTCAGAATAGGGTCCCAACCCAGTTGAAGGAATGGAATTTTTTTTATTCAGCACACTTATAGAAAGGCATAGTGAATTTTTATTTTGGTTTAGTTTTTATCATGATGCCAGTGGCTATATGTGCAACGTTTCGGTCGTTAGACCTTCATCGGGCACTGAGCCGTACTGGGGACTGTTTTCACGAAGCAGGCGCTCTGTAAACAATGGCGGTTTGCCGCTTTCATTGGCGCTCTGTCACTGTAGACAAGAGGCTATCCGTTTCTTCTTTATTAAAAGACAAAATGGGATTCGACATCCTTGACTGTGCTGGTCTGAAAGGGAAGTATCTGTGTATAGATGTTCAGATAGCACTAGATTTCTCAGAATAGGGTCCCAAACCAGTTGAAGGAATGGAAAAAATTATATTCGGCACACTTATAGAAAGGTATTGTTAAGGATCTGCCAGGCACAGCTTCTGTATCCACGCCCATAGGTAATCAGTCTGCACCTGCTTCTATGTCTGTGAGACTGACTCTATCTTCCACCACTCAGGATGGCAGGCTTAGGAGTGGGAGAGCCTATCACAGCCTGGCCAGACGGAGCTAGCTCCCGCCCTCTGTCTATTTATACCTGCCTTTCCTGTTCCTCCTTGCTTGTGATTCTTCTCTGTTGGTTTCCTGGCCCTGCTGCAGCTTCTTGTACTACTTGTCCCTGCTTCGTATTGACCCTGGCTTACTGACTACTCTTCTGCTCTGCGTTTGGTACCTCGTACACTCCTGGTTTGACTCGGCTCGTTCACTACTCTTGTTGCTCACGGTGTTGCCGTGGGCAACTGCCCTGTTTCCCTTTGTTCTGTGTTTCCTTGTCTGGTTGTCTGTCGTGCACTTACTGAGTGTAGGGACCGTCGCCCAGTTGTACCCCGTCGCCTAGGGCGGGTCGTTGCAAGTAGGCAGGGACTGAGTGGCGGGTAGATTAGGGCTCACTTGTCTGTTTCCCTATCCCTGTCATTACAGGTATAGTGAATTTTTATTTTGGTTTAGTTTTTATTGTGATGACAGTGGTTATATGTGCAACGTTTCGGTCGTTAGACCTTCATCGGGCACTGAACCGTACTGGGGACTGTTTTCACGAAGCTGGCGCTCTGTAAATAATGGCCGCTTTCATTGGCACTCATGATAAAAACGAAACCAAAATAAAAATTCACTATACCTTTCTATAAGTGTGCCGAATACAATTTTTTTCCATCCCCTGAAGTCTTGTTCCCCACTGGCTCCACCCTGGCTCATGTCACAGTTATCCCTAAGGCGGGCAAAGACCCCCAGATTTGCTCCAGTTATCACTCCTTGCTCAACGTTGACCTAAAAATGTATGCCAAATTGTTAGCGAACAGATTGAATAAACATCTCCCTAACCTAGTACATCCAGATCAGGTGGGTTTTGTGCCTGGTCGGGAGGCACGTGATAATACCCTTAAAACCTTTGATATTATACATCATGCCAGACTCACCACATCCCCCTCATGATCCTGTCTCTAGATGTCGAAAAGGCGTTTGACAGGATATTCTGGCCCACCCTTCACCAAACTCTTCAACATATAGGACTCGGACCTTCCTTTGTGAGTAAAGTCATGACCCTTTATCATTCCCCATCTGCCCAATTAAAAATAAACGGCTCCCTCTCTGCGCCACTTGCTATTCATAATGGAACCAGGCACGGCTGCCCTTTATCCCCTTTGTTGTACGTCCTCATCATGGAGTATCTCATGGCCTCCATCCGGAACAGCACGGATATTAGGGGTATTCTCATAGGCGGGACAGAGTATAAGTGCTCGGCATTTGCTGATGTCCTATTGGTTTATCTCACGAACTTGCATATATCTCTCCCCTCATTGATGTCCGAGCTGTGCCGTTTTGGAACATGGTCCAATTTTAAGATTAACTTCTCCAAGTCTGAGGCTTTGAATGTCTCCCTCCCATCCGCGACACTCTCACTCCTCAAAAGTAATTTCCCATTCTCCTGGCCTGTTAAGGGTATGACATATTTGGGTGCACATATAAACTCTGATCTGTCACAATTGTTTGCCAATAACTTCGCCCCTTTACTAGCCAGATTTCGCAGAGATCTTGCCTCTTGGCATAAAAGGGAATTCTCCTGGTTTGGCCGTATTAACATTATTAAAATGTCACTCCTCCCCAGGTTGCTGTACCTCCTGCAGACGATCCCTATCTCCATCCCATCCTCTTATTGGCTTCGTATCCAACAATGTTTTGGATCCTTCATATGGCCAACAGGTCGTCCCCGTTTGAGTAGGACAATTCTTACTCGCTCCAGGGACACAGGTGTGGTTGGTCAGCCAGACTGTCGGCTTTATTATTTGGCGTAGACTCATGCTCCTGTCCTCGACTTCTTTCATAATCATGATTCTAAACTTTGGGTTCGTCTGGCCGAACAGCTCTGCACTCGTACCCTATCTATTCTGCCTTGGACCTGGCCTGGGAATAGACAGACTCCCGCCTCCTTTGTGGTTCTCCATACCCTCTTGGCTCTGCGGTCCTCTGGGATGGGGGGCTCACTAGCTGACCCACTGGGTCCACTGACCCCTGTGACTGACAACCCTGCCTTTCCTGCTGGGGAGGCGCGTCTTTCCTTCCTGGGTAGGTCTCCTGCAAATCCCATATTTTTCACTCAGGTCCCCTCCGATTCCACTCTACTCCCCTTAGCCACTATCTGCCCAGCTGATACGCCTTCACCCCATCACATATTCGAATACGCCCAGTTAAAACATTTCTCTTGTTAAGTGACAGGCTCACCTTCACCGGCCGCTTACTGACTTAGAGCGCTTATGTGTCTCCACCCAGTTTCCTGCACACGCCATTTCCATGCTCTATAAAATACTTCTCTCCCAACGATCCTGTCATCTCCCATCCTTCTGCAGGGCGTGGGAGACAGAATTGAATGCAACATTCTTCGATGCACAATGGAGATAATGTTTCTCCCTCTCCCAGAAAGCTTCGATAGCCATACGAGCTCAGAAAACTAGCTATAAAATGATATCTAGATGGTATCGGGTGCCCGCTGCCCTGCATAAATGGTACCAGTCTGTGCCCGACACGTGCTGGCACTGCGGGGCAACGGGGGGGAAGCATGTCTCATATTTGGTGGAGTTGTCCCTCCTTACGGACTTTCTGGGAGGCGGTTCTCCAAATTATATTACATGTCACTGGGGTCACGGTCCCTAGCTCACCCGAGGCGGCCCTTCTATTCATGTTCCCCATGCTATTACCCATTTACAAACGCTCTCAACATAGACACCTCCTCCAAGCGGCCAAATCAGTTATTCCCCGTAGGTGGCGAACGGCGGTCCCTCCACTGCTGGATGAGTGGTTCCAAGAGGTAGCCTTATTGCAGTGAATGGAGCACCTTTTGGTTCATTCTGCTGCTGCTTCCACCAGATACAAGGACACTTGGTCTCCATGGCTTATGTTCCTTTCTTCCTCCACCTACCGGAATGCGGTGACTTGAGGTACACTGCATATCCTCCCCCATGGGACTTCCTCGGGATGGGGACTACATACAGATGTGTGGGGGTTTGCTTGCTCCAATCATGTTTCTGCAAGGTGTATAGCTGCTTCTTAATTACTCTTGCTAATCCGGACCGGAGTCTAAGCTCACCATGAACCCCCCTCCCTTGTCTCTTCTTTGTTCTTGTTTGTTCCCATTCTATCTTCTTCTCCTTCCCTTCTTGTGTCTGTCTTAAGTGGTCATCGGCTTCCTGTGATTGCACTTGCCCACTATTGCCATTGCATTTTAGGACGTATGGGAAGTTGAACTGTGATATTTTTATTTTCTCTCTTAAGCAATGCTCCTTTCTCATACGCTCCCTTAGACTCCTATGGTACTTTGCGCTTTCTATAGGATGTGATGTTCACCCTCATGTTTGGGCTGTGCCCTCATCTGTCATGTTCTCTTTATTTGTGGGGACACATTTTCCCTAATTGTGTTTGTCCCTGTTTGTATTAAAACCAATTAAAAAAACGTTGAATTTAAAAAAAAAAAAAAAAAAGAGGGTCGGATCTCTTCGACCCTGCATCGACTACCGGGGACTCAACCAGATCACGGTAAAATATAGATATCCGTTGCAATTGATTTAAGAACTGTTTGATCGCATTCGAGGGGCAATTTTTTTTTCTAAGCTAGACCTGCGGGGGGGGGGGGCTTAAAAACCTAATCCCGATTCGCCGGGGAGACGAATGGAAGACGGCATGTAACACTCGAGACGGGCACTACGTGTACCTGGTAATGCCCTTCGGTCTGTGTAATGCTCCCACGGTCTTCCAAGAGTTCGTCAATGACATCTTCCAAGATCTCTTCTATGTCTCTGTTGAGGTCTATCTCGATGATATTCTGATTTTTTTCCCCAGATCCAGTGACTCATCAGATACAGGCGATTAAGGGAGAATCGCCTGTATGCCAAGCTGGAGAAGTGCGTGTTCGAGAGTCTCTACCCTTCCTGGGCTACATTATCTCAGATCAAGGTCTCAAGATGGATCCTAAGAAGGTAAAGGCTGTCCTGGAATGGCCCCGCCCTCAAGGATTAAGGGCCATACAGTGTTTCCTGGGATTTGCCAATTTCTACATATTCATCCAAAACTTCTCCTCACTAACAGCTCCCATCCCCATCCTCACCAAAAAAGGTATGAACGCCAAGGTGTGGACTTCAGAAGCGGAATCCGCATTTAATAGCTTGAAGTGTGCCTTCACGTCAGCCTCAATCCTTCATCATCCTGATGTATCTCAACAATTTTCGTTGGAGGTGGACGCCTCCTCTGTTGGTGCTGGCGCACTTCTGCTCCAAAGAGGTCCCAAAGGCAAGACAGTGGTATGTGGCTAATTCTCCAAGCTTTTCTCTTCCGCAGAGCGCAACTACTCGATTGGGGATTGGGAGTAAATGGCCACCAACCTGGCTCTGGAGGAGTGGAGACACCTACTAGAGGGCGCAGCTTATCCCATCCTGATATTCACTGAGCACAAGAACCTCACCTATCTCCAGACGGCCCAATGGCTGAAATCCCGACAAGCCAGGTAGTCACTGTTCTTTGCCCGGTTCCAGTTTGAGCTCCACTACCACCCTGCCGAGAAGAATGTGAGGGCCGCTGCTATGTCCAGGTCGTTCGAGACAGAGGACACCATGGAGTCTCCACAAAATATCATTGACCCATCCTGCATCGTCTCTGTCAACCTTCTGCAAGTTAGAGACATCCCTCCGGGATGGAGTTTTGTGCGTCTGGCAGACAGAAGTATAATCCTCCGCTGGGGACACAGCTCTAAACTGGCAGGTCACGTGGGGGTCTGTAAGACCCGAGACATGATTGTCCATCAGTTCTGGTGGCCCACGCTGCCCAAAGACATCATGGACTTTGTCTCCTCCTGCACGGTGTGCGCAGCAAACAAAGTTGCTCACTCCAAACCGACTGGCCTGCTCCAGCTACTGCCTGTGCCCAATGCTCCCTGGCAGCATATTGCAATGGACTTCGTCACGGATCTGCCTCCCTCTGCTGGATACAATGCGGTCTGGGTGGTGGTGGACCGATTCTCAAAGATGGCTCATTTTGTTCCGCTGACCGGCCTACCTTCTGCTTCTCGACTGGCCAACCTCTTCATCCAACACATCTTCCGCCTGCACGGCATACCTCTGCATATCTTGTCTGATCTGGGGGTTCAGTTCACCTCGAAGTTCTGGAGGGCTCTCTGTAAACTCCTCGATATAAAGTTGGACTTTTCCTCAGCCTACCATCCCCAGTCTAATGGCCAAGTTGAGAGGATCAATCAGATCATGGAGAACTACTTACAACACTTCATCTCCAGGCAGCATGATGACTGGGTGCAGCTTCTTCCGTGGGCGGAGTTCTCCTATAAAAAACACACAAGTGAGTCCACCGCCTCCGCACCCTTCTTTATAGTCTACAGCCAACATCCACGTATTCCTCTTCCTGTGTCTGCTTCGTCCCAGGTGTCTGCAGCTGACTCTGCATTCTGGGACTTTCTACAGATCTGGAAGCACTCCTCTATTCTGCTGGCGGTCAATCGCATGAAGCAAAAGGCTGATACGAGGAGAAGAGAGCCGCCTCAGTTTCTTCCGGGTACCAGGGTCTGGCTGTCCTCAAGAAATATCCGGCTGAGGGTGCCGTCATGCAAATTCACTCCCAGGTTCTTCGGACCCTTTAAGATCCTGCAGCGGATCAACCCGGTCTCTTATAAGCTTTGGCTGCCCGCTACCCTCCGGATCCCAAACTCCTCTCACGTATCTCTTCTGAAGCCTATGGTCCTGAACAGCTACTATAAGACTCTTAGCCCTACATTTGCCCCCAGCGGTTCTGCCGAGATATTTGAGGTTAAAGGGAACCTGTCACCAGCATTTTCGGTATCAAGCCAGCAATACCTTGTGAAAATGGATGAAAAATCATTGTTAGCTAACCTATAAATATGTTAAAAGTCGGCTCTGTACCTTCAGTATTCCGGTTTTCAGTGGTCCCGCGCCGTAAGCAAATGAGCACAAAAGAGTCAAATCTTCACTTGAAAAGAGTCAGGTTTTCATTCCTCCGGCGCTTCAGAGCTGGCTCCGCCTCCTTGTTTTTGATTGACAGCTCCTCACTGCACTGCACATGAAATCCCGCGCTTGCTCATTGACAATTGACAGTTATGCTGTATAACATACGACGACGAAAGGGGGTGTGTACACGCGCGGTGCATGCGCAGTTAAAAATTTCAGGATGAATGAAGCAGGGAAGGGTGGTGAGGCACGCATGCGCGAGATCTGAAATGCGATTTCGGCATTTAGTGTTGTACGAGCGGCGTACGTGGGCGGAGTTAAGATCGTGTGTCACTAAGCTAAATTGAATTACCATAAATGGCGGTAAAACTTTAAAGGATAATATTTCGGGCAAGAGGAGGACGTGAGGAGAGAAGAACACATCAATCAACTATGGACAGCTGCGGCCACTACAGGGTCAGGACGTTTTATAAGGTAAGATGGTGATGACAGGATCCCTTTAAGGAGATCCTGGCACCAAAAAAGTAAGAGGAAGAACCTTTTATTTAGTAGATTGGAGGGGGTTCGGTCAAGAGGATAGGTCCTGGGAGCCGGAAGAGAATCTCAATTCTCCTACCCTCATTAAGAAGTTTTTCCCTCATTCTGGCCCTAAGACAAGGGGGCATAAAAGGGGGGATATTGTAACGTCAACGGTCGCTGACCACAAACTCTTCTCATCCTGCCGACGCCCTTCTCTCCAGAGATGCCAGCACATGCGGCAGTCCTATCCCGCAGTGACCACAGTGACCACTAGGGTGCGCGCGAGAGCTCAATCCAGCCTTAAAGAGCCAGAGTGCACACATGTGTGAGATTGAGCTGATTGCTCCCAGATCACCCTGGACTATAAAAGGGCCGTGCCCCTTCCTTCATTGCCTGAGCGTTGTTTGTACCTACCCATGTCAGTCTCTGCAATAGAGTGTTCTCCAGTTCCCAGTGTTCCCATTCCTGCTATCTGTATCCCGTGCTTCCGTGTTCCTGTGCTGTACAGAGTTGGAGTCGTGTTGTGTCGCCTGCTACTCCCGCTGTGTTTCACCCCACCTGTTGTCTGCCTGCTGCCAGAGTTCAATCCGAGCCTAAACCATCGCTACTGTCTGTATTGCCACAGGTACCTTTATCCGAACTATAGACATTGACTTTGTACCATTTGGCCAGCTGTTATACCGCTTCGTCGGTATGGCCCAGTGGGTCCACATACCCACACATCGTGACAATCTCCAGGATGCCCGATGCTAGCGTGAATTGTCAACCTATCCTTTTTTAAGCCTCAAACTCTGCAATATTGTAGATAACTTCCGGATATCAAACAGCATATATGTTAAACATGTCCTATGTGTTCGGCTACATTCACATGACAGGAAAAAAATTCCTGTTTTCAGAACAATTTCGTTTTATGGCTGTATTCACACAGCCGTTTTTTTAACAGCCCGTGAATACTGGGCATCAAAAAATAGGACATGTCCTATTTTTGGCCGGTTTCCCAGGCCCACATAGAACTCAATGGATCCATTTTTAACAGACTCACATTGAGGACTCACATGGCTTCGGCTCTGGCAGCTACTAAATACTGTTGGGACCTGAGAGTGAACTCTCATTAGAAACAAATTGAATGTGCTGTTATATTTCGATCGGATATAAAAGCTACCTTGATAGGTGTTTTAGTTGGAACAATAGTCGACCACCGCTCTTTACCTACTACTACACATATGATTCAAGTTTGGAGTAAACCACTTTTGGTATATAAAATATATCACTGTTCCATATACGATTGCCCGTTATCATACTTATCCCAGTAGATACCTAACATGGACCGTTCTATGCGGATTCAACTGGGAATAAGCCGGATTTCTGATTTGTTTGACAAATTACAATTTAGTTCATTTACGGAACTACAAGCTAAATTTCATATCCCAAAGCTTCAGTTGTTTATCTTTTTACAAATTAGAGATTTTCTCCAGAGAAATTCAGCAGCTCTCCAGATGTCTGGATCGCACTCATTATTCCAAAGGTTCATAGAATCTGAGAATACATTGTTAAAAGGTTTGGCTTCAGCTTATATTGCTTTAACTACCCAAGGCCCGTTCCTCAAATTGAAATATATGTCTCAATGGGAAACAGATGTGGGACAGGAATTTTCGGAAGACTGGAGGGCTGTTTCTTTCACTCCAATGAGATACCCAAATGTAAATAATTTAGAAGCTGTTAGAGAAATTCAATAGCGCTGGTATCTCACCCTGGTTCGTCTGTGTCACGGACACAGGGTATGTGGACCCACTAGGCCGCTCCACCGTAATGGGGAGGCAGCTGACCAGGTCACAGTCTATGCGGAAGTCAATGGCAGACAGTAATGCTTGGGTACCTGAAATAGTCTGGGCGGTGGCTGTGGCTTCAGCACGGATGGAGGCAGGTGCGGCAGGTGGCGCCACACGTGGCGGGCAGTATCCGATGAAGCGGAAGACACTTGACGTGGCAGATGACACTTGGCGTGGCAGAAGACACTTGACGTGGCAGATGACACTTGGCGTGGCAGAAGACACTTCATGTGGCAGATGACACTTGCATGGCAGATGACACTTGACGTGGCAGATGACTCTTGACGTGGCAGATGACACTTGGCATGGCAGATGACACTTGACGAGGCAGAAGACACTTGACGTGGCAGATGACACTCCAACGCTGGTAGGCACAGGAACTAGAACAATACGGAATACAGGAACGGTAACAGGGCACGGGTAACAGTTGGAACGGGAGACACTAAGGGACCATTGCGAGACAGACTGGGAAAGACTAACAACGCTCAGGCAAGGATTAGAAGGCCAGGGGCCTTCTTATAGACCAGGAAATCGTGGCAATTGATAGTGATGACGATTTCCTAATTGTGCGCGCTGGCCCTTTAAGGCTGGGCGCGAGCGTGCGCGTGCGCACCCTACGGGACCCAGCCAAACGGAGCGGAAGTGAGCGCTGGCATCTCCTAGGAGGGAGACTGAGACCAGCGCTCACAGATCCATGGCTGCGGGCGTCGGGAGGTGAGTAAACCCGACGGCCTGCGGCCATGGACGCTACAGTATCCCCCCTCTTACGCCCCCTCTTCTTGGGGCCAGAGTGAGAGAGGAACTTTTTAATAAGAGCAGGGGCACTGAGGTTCTCTTCTGGCTCCCAGGACCTCTCCTCAGGACCAAACCCTCTCCAGTCCACCAAATAGAAAGTCCTTCCTCCTACCCTTTTGCAGTCCAGGATCTCCTTTACCTCGAATACATCAGAAGGACCGCTGGGAGCAACTGTGGAACTAGAAGTCTTGCTGTAGTGGTTCAGGACCACTGGTTTCAGGAGGGACACATGGAAGGAGTTAGGGATTCTGAGGGTAGGAGGCAGCCGCAGCTTATAGGAGACAGGGTTAATTTGTTGCAGGATCTCGAAAGGACCAAGGAACCTGGGAGCAAACTTGTATGAAGGCACCCTCAAGCGAATGTTCCGAGAGGACAGCCAGACTTTAGTCCCAGGAAGATACTGAGACGGCTCTCTTCTCTTGGTATCTGCCTTTCGCTTCATGCGATCTACCGCCAGCAAAATAGAGGACCGGGTCTGTTGCCAGATATGTAGGAAGTCCCCATATGCAGAGTCAGCAGCGGGTACCTGAGATGAAGTTGATACAGGAAGAGGAACTCTGGGATGTTGACTGTACACGATGTGAACCGGAGTGGAAGTGGTGGACTCACTTGTGTCGTTGTTGTAAGAAAACTCGGCCCATGGAAGAAGCTGTACCCAGTTATCGTGCTCTGAAGAGATGAAGTGGCGGAGATAATTTTCCATGATTGATCCTCTCAACTTGCCCATTGGACTGGGGGTGATAGGCAGAGGAAAAGTCCAAACTCACACCCAGAAATTTACAGAGGGCTCTCCAGAACTTAGAGGTAAACTGAACCCCCCGGTCGGACACAATGTGAAGAGGCAAGCCATGCAAGCGAAAGATGTGCTGAATGAAGAGACTCGCCAGTCGAGGAGCAGAGGGTAGGCCGGTCAGCACGATAAAATGTGCCATCTTAGAGAACCGGTCCACCACCACCCAGATGGTGTTGCATCCTGCTGAGAGAGGAAGGTCTGTGACGAAGTCCATAGCGATGTGCTGCCAGGGGGCACTGGGTACAGGCAGAGGTTGAAGCAGGCTGGCAGGCTTGGAGTGAGTCACTTTATTAGAGGCACAGACCGTGCAAGCAGAGACAAAGTCCAGAACATCCTTAGGTAGCGTGGGCCACCAAAAGTGACGAGCAATCAGGTCTTGGGTTTTACGGACACCGGCGTGCCCAGCTAGTTTAGAACTGTGTCCCCAGCGGAGAATTCTTTTTCTGTCTGCCAACCGAACAAAAGTTCTCCCCGGAGGGATATTTCTAAGCTGCAGAGGATTGGCGGTGACAACGCAGGATGGGTCTATGATCGTCTGAAGGGACTCCACCGTGTGTTCCGTCTCAAATTATCGGGACAGGGCATCGGCCCTCACATTCTTGTCAGCGGGACGGTAGTGGAGCAGAAATTGGAAACGGGTGAAGAACAGTGACAACCTGGCTTGATGAGGATTCAGTCTTTGAGCGGACTGAAGGTAGGTGAGGTTCTTGTGGTCGGTGAAGATCAGGATGGGGTGGGCAGCGCCCTCCAGAAGATGTCTCCACTCCTCCAGGGCCAATTTGATAGCCAGTAGCTCCCGATCTCCAATGGAGTAATTGCGCTCAGCAGAAGAAAACAGTCTTGAATAGTAGCCACATACAACTGCCTTTCCTTTGGAGGTCCTCTGGAACAGAAATGTGCCTGCACCAACAGAGGAAGCGTCCACTTCTAGTGAGAACTGCCGAGATACGTCAGGGTGATGGAGGATTGAAGCTGAAGTGAAGGCTTTCTTGAGGCTAATGAATGCGGACTCTGCCTCTGGAGTCCATACCTTGGCGTTCACACCCTTCTTGGTAAGGGTAGAGATGGGGGCCGTCAGAGAAGAAAAGTTCGGAATAAACTGGCGGTAGAAATTGGCAAAACCCAGGAACCGCTGTATGGCCCTTAGGCCTTGAGGACGTGGCCATTCCAGGACAGACTTTAATTTCTCAGGGTCCATCTTAAGGCCTTGATCCGAGATGACATAGCCCAGGAAGGGCAAGGACCTCTTTTCAAAGGTGCATTTCTCTAACTTGGCATACAAGCGATTCTCGCTTAGTCGCAGAAGAACTTGACGAACCTGCCTCCGATGGGTCATCAGATCTGGGGAGAAAATTAGAATATCATCAAGATAAACTACAACACACATATAGAGGAGATCTCGGAAGATATCATTAACGAACTCCTGAAATACTGCGGGAGCGTTACACAGTCCGAAGGGCATCACTAGGTATTCGTATTGCCCATCGCGGGTGTTAAATGCCGTCTTCCATTCGTCACCCTGGCGAATCCGGATTAGATTATAGGCCCCCCGCAGATCTAGCTTGGAAAAAAATTTGGCTCCTCGTATGCGATCAAACAGCTCGGAAATGAGTGGCAACGGGTATTTGTTCTTGACCGTGATCTGATTGAGACCACGGTAGTCAATGCAGGGTCGGAGAGATCCATCTCTCTTTTTAACGAAGAAGAAGCCTGCCCCGGCCGGGGAGGAAGATTTTCGAATAAAACCCCTCTCCAAGTTCTCCTTGATATAGGATGACATCGATAAAGTCTCTGGCAAGGAAAGAGGATATACTCGTCCACGGGGAGGAGAAGCATTGGGAACCAGCTCAATGGGACAGTCATAATTCCGATGTGGAAGCAACGTCTCAGCCTCTCGTTTGCAAAAGACATCCGCAAAACTGGCATACTGAGAAGGTAGATCGGAGAGTGACTGAGGCAGAGGGGGCACAACAGGACGGACTTGTGATAGGCAATGGCTATGGCATCTGGAACCCCATTGAAGAACCTCTCCAGAATTCCAGTCGAGTGTCGGGGCGTGTAGACGGAGCCATGGCAGACCCAGCAGGATAGGATTGATAGCCTTAGGTAGTACCAGGAAGCAGATCTGTTCCGAGTGAAGAGCTCCGACCCGTAGTGTCAACGGCTCAGTGATGAGCATGATCGGATCAGGCAACGGTAGACCATTAACAGAGGCAACTGCCAGGGGTCTCTCCAGACGGACTGTGGGTAGTTGAAACCGATCCACTAGATCCTGGTGGATAAAGTTAGCAGCCGCTCCAGAGTCAAGATAGGCGGAGGAAGGATGTGATGTCTGTCCGGTGACGATGGCCACAGGTATCGATAATTTGGAAGAGGTTTTAACGTTTGGAGATGTTCCACCTAGAGTTGCCTCTCCAACCAACCCTAGGTACTGGAGTCTCCCGGTTTCTGTGGGCATTGGCGCACAAAATTACCCTTGAGGCCACAATACATACAAAGACCAGAGGAGCGTCTGCGCTGCTTCTCCTGTTCAGATAACCAGACTCTGTCTACCTGCATGGGTTCTTCAGGTAGTGCACTAGGAGTGGACAATAGTGGTCTCTGGGCAGAGGGTGCTGGTCTGTGGGCCTGGCTCTCCTGACGAACCTCTTGAGAGGGTGGCTAACAGGATGAGGGCATCCAAGGTAGAAGGAAGGTCGCGGGCTGCCAGTTCATCCTTGATGTGAGAGGACAGTCCCTGCCAGAAGGTCGCCACCAGTGCCTCATTGTTCCATGCCAGCTCGGCTGCTAGGGCACGGAAGGAGATAGCATACTCCCCTACTGTGGAGCCCTCTAGTTTGAGGGTCAACAGAGTAGCTGCGGCAGAGGATGTTCGACCCGGCTCCTCGAACACGGCGCGAAAGGACTGCAGGAACAAGGCTAGGTCCGCGGATACAGGTCCTTGTTGCTCCAAGATTGGGTTCGCCCATGCGAGGGCCTTGCCAGCGAGGAGGGAGATAATAAATGCCACTTTGGCCTCCTCGGAGGGGAAGAGATGAGGCCGTAGCCTAAAATGCACCATGCATTGATTGAGAAATCCTCTACATGCTCCGTCGTAGCGAGGAGGAAGGGGCAGAGGAACTGAGGATCCGGAACAAACAGGGGTAGCAACAGGCAGTGGCACGGCAACAGCTTCAGGAGGAAGAACCGGGGGTGGAACAGCGAGTAGATCCAGGCGGACCAGGCTAGAATTCACCGCCTCAAGGAGTTGATCCTGACGTGTGCGTAGGTCATGCATCTCTGTCTGAATCTTCTGTACTTGGGTCTTGGGCTGGCCAGCGAGTTCCATGGCCTGAGCGTACTATCACGGACACAGGGTATGTGGACCCACTAGGTCGCTCCGCCGTAGCGGGGAGGCAGCGGACCAGGTCACAGTCTATGCGGAAGTCAATGGCAGACAGTAATGCTTGGGTAACTGAAATAGTCCGGGCGGTGGCTGTGGCTTCAGCACGGATGGAGGTAGGTGCGGCAGGTGGCGCCAGACGTGGCGGGCAGTATCCGATGAAGCGGAAGACACTTAACGTGGCAGATGACACTTGGCGTGGCAGATGACACTTGGCGTGGCAGAAGACACTTGACGTGGCAGATGACACTTGACGTGGCAGATGACACTCCAACGCTGGTAGGCAGAGGAACTAGAACAATACGGAATACAGGAACGGTAACAGCTGTGGGTAACAGCTGGAACGGGAGACACTAAGGGACCATTGCGAGACGGACTGGGAAAGACTAACAACGCTCAGGCAAGGATTAGAAGGCCAGGGGCCTTCTTATAGACCAGGAAATCGTGGCAGTTGATAGTGATGACGATTTCCTAATTGCGCGCGCTTTAAGGCCGGGCGCGAGCGTGCGCGCGCACCCTACGGGACCCAGCCGAACGGAGCGAAAGTGAGCGCTGGCATCTCCTAGGAGGGAGACGGAGTCCAGCGCTCACAGATCCATGGCTGCGGGGCGTCGGGAGGTGAGTAAACCCGACGGCCTGCGGCCATGGACGCTACAGTCTGCAGCGCATGCTGGTCGGTGCTTCTCCTATGTGCTGGAGGGAATGCGGTGCAAGGGGCACAGTGTTTCAATTATGGTGGACATGTAAGTCAGTTTTCCCATTTTGGAAACACATTTTTCGTTACATATTTGTGAATTAATAGATGCAGAATTCACACCAATTCCAGTATTGGTATTATTGGATATGCAGATGGAGGTAATTCCTTAATAATTTAGATGGCCAGTAAGCCATATTCTTATTGCTTCTAGATTTCATATAGCAAAAATATGTAAAATAGCTGAAGCTCTGAATCTTTCCGAGATACTTATGTGTCACTAGTTTAGTAATGCCCTATCTCCTAGCTAATCTAATAGGCGCTGTCACACTTATAATATATTAATTTAAAAATTATTAGTTTTTTTTTCAAAATATGCAAATGAGCCTATACTAGACAAGTAGGTGTCAACACCAGCGATTCTCCTGAGGTGGAACTTCTGAGGCTGTTTCATCAGCATGAAGCTGCTTCACACAGTGTGAGAGACTGAGATTGGAGGGAAGGGGGATCACGTCAAATAGCCATATCTTGGGCTGGGGACCACCTAGAGCAGTAGTTCTGGTGGCATATGAAACTAGCTGTGAAACAATCGGAGAGATCACCAGTTGAAAAACAGGGGGAGAAGCTGTAAGCTGATTGGACAGCATCATACAGTTGTCTTTACACCACCCAGAATGAAAAGAAAAAGTTACCTCCCATTGGCAAATATAGCCAAATTAGCATATTTAGAAAAATGCACATAACTGCAAATAATAAACATTTTTGCAAAAAATTTTCATTGTAGTTATCAGCAGCAAAGCGCCTATTAGATTAGTTAGGAGATAGGGAATTAATAAACTGGTGACCAATCCCCTTTAACAGGGTTTTTCTTCTCTTTCGATATGAGTTGCATTTCGCAACTTCTAAAGGTTAAAGAAAAAGTTGCCCTTCCGTTGAGGGGTTCTGTCGGAGGTTTCCGTCGGGTTAACCCCTCAACGGAAACCTAGCTAATGGTTTCCGTCTGTCACTGTTGTGACAGGGTTCCGTTGTTCTTGACGGAACCAATAGTGCAGTTGACTACGCTATTGATTCCGTCAAAACGACGGAACCCTGCCACAATAGTGACAGACGGAAACCATTAGCTAGGTTTCCGTCACCATTGAGATCAATGGTGAGGGAAACGGAAGCTGAGGTTTCCATTGGCTCTCCGCTGAGGGGTTAACGGAAACCTCAGGCTGAACCCCTCAACGGAACACAGTCGGTGATGTGAACACAGCCTTACATTGTACTTCTGATTTGGCTATACAATGTGTAACTAAACAATATGATCTTTGGCAGTGTCAGTATCTGAATGCAAACAGTATAATTTTTTTCATTGATTTGGCATCTAATATCTGTGGGAACAAGAAAACCCTAATTTTGAGTAAAAAGGTTGGACAAGATGGATTATTTTCTGTCTAATTCTACGGTTTTCAATTAGATAAGTAGCATGTGTAAATTAAACAAGCTTGTTTAGCTTAGTCAAATGGAGAAATCATCCATTGTAATGGTCAGCTGAAAGATGTGTTGGTTGACAACTCTTTTATGTCTTTGGTTAGTTGTTATACTGGTCATATGTACCTTTATTTTCTGTGTGAACGTTGCTACCTTAAACGACAATGGGGCATATGAAGCCCTTGTGCCACTTCGAAAAGTGTCGGAAAAAACGTGGTCGGGCTTCATAGTGGCATCACCCTTTTAAGTAAGAAAGTGACTGAATACACCAGGCATTTTTGTTATCCGAAACCAGATTCATCAACAGGGAATGCACCCTGTTGATGAATCTGGTGTACGCTGCACTAGGGGAAAGACTAGCGTACCATGTGTGGTTTAAATAAGTCTCAACCCATTGTTTTATAATCTAACACGTAATTCCGAAAGGCTTCCTTTCTCTTGTCTGCACAGGTCATCTCCAATCTTTCATTTACCTTGTTTTATCAAGGTAAAACAAGGCCGACATCTAAATTGCTTTTAACCTGACTTACCTGTTACAACCGATTTGTTTAGAACATCATCTTGTAGCTTTTACCATATATCATAAAATCCTTTATGACCTAGATTTCTCATTATTTCATGCTTTATGCATGGAGTAAAAATAGAATTAATGAGATGACAGTTTCCCATCACTGAGAATAATTTGTAATCTAATTAATGAGTGAAACACATGTATCATTAAATATTCAGCTCTTTTAAGATATGTCTCACAGTTAAGTTAACACACAGGGCAGTGCTATTAAAATGGTTTATACATAAATGTATTAAAGAAATGTATAGTATTGAATAGACCAGCTGGTTAGATGTGAAATAGCTGAATCACATTTGGGAAACCTTCTTTTCATAGCAAGGAATTGCATTATCAGCAGTTTACTCATATACTTCTATTACGTAAAATGATCACTTTCTGAGATTTCTGATCTATTAAAAAGGAATAAGGAATAATTAAGCCTGTGGCTGGGAGAATACTGGAGGGGATGTACAGGGTGGGCCATTTATATGGATACACCTAAATAAAATGGGAATGGTTGGTGATATTAACTTCCTGTTTGTGGCACATTAGTATATGGGAGGGGGGAAACTTTTCAAGCTGGGTGTTGACCATGGCGGCCATTTTGAAGTCGGCCATTTTGTATCCAACTTTCGTTTTTTCAATGGGAAGAGGGTCATGTGACACATCAAACTTATCGAGAATTTCACAAGAAAAACAATGGTGTGCTTGGTTTTAACGTTACTTTATTCTTTCATGAGTTATTTACAAGTTTCTGACCACTTATAAAATGTGTTCAAAGTGCTGCCCATTGTGTTGGATTGTCAATGCAACCCTCTTCTCCCACTCTTCACACACTGATAGCAACACCGCAGAAGAAATGTTAGCACAGGCTTCCAGTATCCGTAGTTTCAGTTGCTGCACATCTCGTATCTTCACAGCATAGACAATTGCCTTCAGATGACCCCAAAGATAAAAGTCTAAGGGGGTCAGATCGGGAGGCATTTCTTCTGCAGTGTTGCTATCAGTGTGTGAAGAGTGGGAGAAGAGGGTTGAATTGACAATCCAACACAATGGGCAGCACTTTGAACACATTTTATAAGTAGTCAGAAACTTGTAAATAACTCATGAAAGAATAAAGTAACGTTAAAACCAAGCACACCATTGTTTTTCTTGTGAAATTCTCGATAAGTTTGATGTGTCACATGACCCTCTTCCCATTGAAAAAACTAACGTTGGATACAAAATGGCCAACTTAAAAATGGCCGCCATGGTCAACACCCAGCTTGAAAAGTTTCCCCCCTCCCATATACTAATGTGCCACAAACAGGAAGTTAATATCACCAACCGTTCCCATTTTATTTAGGTGCATCCATATAAATGGCCCACCCTGTACTTCCCATCTGACTGGTTAAGATGGGTGAAATGAGGAGTCCAGGAAAGTTGGATTTCTCAGCAAAACTTAGTTTGCTGAGGCTTTTGTTAAAGAGGTTGTTTGGTCATGAGAAATTGATGGTCCTTAGGATAGACCTTGAATATTTGATCTGTGGAGGTCCAACTACAAACACCCCCTGCTTATCAGCTGTTTTGAAGGGGCTCGGCTGTTTACATAACGCCAATAAAAATAAATGTAGAGAGCCTCATACATGCCCGACCACCTTTCTATTTATTCTCTGCATGGATGTGACGGCTGGCGGCCGCCTTACCAGGTGGGAAGGGGGTCAGATGACATCTGTTCTGGAGATAGGTGCAGGTCTCAGAGTTGGGACCTGCATCTATCATACATTTATGCCATATCCTGTGGCTATACCATAACATTTTAAGTTGGGAATTTCCCTTTAAGAAGTACTGTGAGTTTCCTATAAGGCCCTCTCTTTATTCTGCTGCATATGAAGTTCATAGTGACATACAATCCTAAACATTAGATATGGAACGTACATCTGATATATGTTTCTACACCAAAGAAATTATTACACAACCATATGCTGTAATGTTCCAATAGGTTTCTATAGGGCAAACATATGTTAAAAGAATGTGGTTTGCAGAAAAAAAAAAAAGTTATAGTATCTAGATTTTTGCACAGTAGAAGTCAAAAGGCAAACTAATGCAAACATATGCCATACTTATGCATGGTATATTCTGGATCTGTGGGAAGAAAAAAGAGGAAAACTAAATGGATATGTTAACCCCTTAATGTAATGACCAGGCCATTTTGTGCATTAATGACCAAGGATTATTTTTTGTTTTTTCACTGTTGCATTCTAAGGCCGGGTTTACACAAGCGTGTGCATATAGACCAGAAGTGTAACACCGATCAATAATTTTTCATGGGTCCATGAAAACTGAACCTCAGCAAAAATGTTAAACTTCTGCAAACTTCTGTTTTTTATTTATTTTTAACACATACCTCAACTGTAGTACTGAATGGTCAACTACAACTGAGCTTTAGTTACAAGATACTTTACCCAATCTACATGTTTCTACTATAAGACTGTATATTTACATAAATGTGAGGAATATATTCCAAATTCAACCACTTCTACAAATAGATTTCCATTTTCAGCAGTGGAAAAATAAAATATCCGGTTAGTAAGTGTCTACAAAAAACATCATAAACCGAGTTCTTCCTCGTATATACAAATCTTGAACACTGAAAAATTTCCTGAAGACAAAAAAATGTCACTTAAGCACACTAAAAACCTATGCCCTTGGTTAAAATCAGTCATCTACTTGTACCCAGACTGATATATTAGGGAATTGCATTATTGTAGGGGATTGCAGCCTGTGCTGGATTTGACAATGAAGCATCATGGTAATGGAAGTTAACCTAAGAAATACTACGTACAACTGTCAACTGCATCTCATAATGATAAAATAATTACTAAGTAGCACTGTTATCAGCCACCCAGTAGTTTGTAAAGGAAATACAGCTGCCACTACAGTGACCACAGATATTGAGCATAATTTGTGTAAAGGAGGTGTGCTATATGATGCAGAAAGTCCTTGATCCAGAGAAAGAGTCTAGAGTTTTGGGTTCTGCCCCAGGTAGCATCCCTACCTGCCATGTTCTGATGACCTAAACGGCCAGGAGAATAAAAGATCTCAGTTATGAGGAACAGTTGTCAACGTTAAGTTTATTAGCCCTAAAAAAGGAGAAGGCTATGGGGGAATTTGATATCTTTAAATAAATATGTAAATATATCCTATCAAAACTTTTGTGATAATTTATTCTATTTCCAGACCCCACACACAATGAAAGGTCAATCCTTGCACCTAAAGGAGGAGGGAATTATTCTTGGAATATAAAACCATTACTTTCCTCAATTTGCAGATGGGAGTTCCTGAAACTTTCCTACAACTTCCCCCCCAAAAGAGACCTCACTCAGTTATGGGGTGTATTTACAACCTGCCAAAACTGCCCTTAGAGAATTATGCCCATACATGAACTCTCCCCTTATAGTCAAATAGACCAATTCTCACTTTCTTATCAAATGCACTGCAAAGCAAAACATACTTATGTTTTTTGGATATTTCAAAAAGTACTTATGAGCATTAATTTAACTTCAGTATCTCGAATATTAGCTGAAAGCTAATATGGCTGACAGGAAGTAGCAGAAACAGATAAAATGTTAAGAGAAAAACTGCACACAGCTCCTTCACATGATGATTTAGGAGCAAAGTCAAGATTTCATTTTAGGTTGGAGGTTTACTTTAACTGAAAAAAGGACAATACTATTTAAAAAATATAATAATCACATAACAGATATGTATAAAACATTGCTTATAGTCTTTAAACCAATGTATAATGATAAGTATAAAACTGTCTGGCCATTAAAGGAGTTTTCCCATGATTAAATATTAATTTTCCCTGTTAGATTATGCAAAATATAACAATTTTTCAATTAAAATCTTAGATACATCTGCCACACACCAGAAACGGTGCCCCCTGGTACTTCCCCGGCTGTACCACTAAGTTATATGGTATCTCACCATGTAACTTGGGGGCCAAGAATGGGTAGATGTTAGTCAGATGTCTGTTAATCTATGATGACCCAGAGACATCTTTTTTATATAGATTCAATTATCTGACATGAAAATAAGGGATAAAAGAAATTTCACTGGACTTCAAAACAATCAAAACAGTTTCTTTCAAACCTTCCACTAAAACAGAGTATAGAATTTAAAGGGGTTCTTCAGGCATTTTATATAGATGGCCTGTCCTTAGGATAGGCATACATATCAAAACAGTGGGGGTCCGTTCGTCATCGCAGACTCAGTGTTTACCAGACAAAGCGCTGTACATATCCGTAGCAGCTGTGCTTGGGTTTGCAGCTCAATCCCATTCACATAAATGGGACCGGAACTGCAATTCCAGGCACTGCTGCTACGAATGTGTACGGTGTTGTGCCTGTAAACTGTGAAAAAAGCCGCAGCAACAAACCCTGCAGCCCCGTCAATCAGCTGATCAGAGCAGGTGACGAAGGATAGGCCATTAATATAAGATTCAAATCTTGGATGAACCGCGGCCTGCTGTGAGAGCCTGAGAGGGTCGGGGGAGGAGCTGTAGAAGCGGACCAGTGAAGACATATTTTTTTTTATTATTGTCCAATCGGGGGGGGGGGGGCATTTCAGGTAGGGGGCCTGACATCTACCTTTTTACGCCCCACAGAGTGAAATCTACATCAGCTAGGAACTGTAATAGATTAATATATTTTACGTCAGTTTCCGATGTTAATTATAGTAAAAATGTTGGACCGTGGGTGGCCTTGCCCCTTTCCTCTAAGCCCCGCTTACTTATGCCAAAAGTGCCATGAAAGCCGTAAACTGCCGATAAGCCACTATTTTCCTTTCACAACTTGTTACACCAGAAAACTGATGTAAAAAAGCTTAATAAATTCCCTCCAATCTTTAAGCCTTCATGTACATCAGCATATTTTCAGATTACAGAGAACCTTACCTCAATTTCTAGTGTTTTCCTAAACAAAGGATGACAATCGCAAAATGGGACGAAACTGCATTTGTTCTGGATCTTAAACCCTATGGTGATCAAAGGTTGGTTCAGGGGAACCGTAAGGGGACAGGGTTTGGCAGCTATAATATAGACTCTAAAATGCAGTTACATCATGACCAGCTGAAACCAGTCTTTCTTTGCATGCTAAACCTGGCTCCCCTTTTCATTTAGATCAAAAATACAAAAATTATACTATATTTAATACCCCAGCCTTAGACTGGAATGCACATAAGACTAGAATATCAGCAAAAACACTGAGCATATAGGAGAGATTACAAAGCAAGGAAAATTGCTCCTGGGTATTGGGAACTAAACTTCATTTCCAGAAGCAGCTTCCACTGCTTCCGCACTCTTGTAAACTAACGTTCTAGTGATATCTGGGAATCAGATAATATAATTGCTCTGTAGACCAAAAGGATTCATGGGTGGAAGTTGGAGATATACACCTTTGTGACCGAACAATTGGTTTAATTAGTATTTGTTGTTATAAGAAGTGTGTATTAATAAACGCTGTAAATTCTTTAGACTAGTTGTACTTTTATTAATATAAACTGGATAAAAGGCAGTTCTACTGCAAGTTAGTATTGTCTTCATTTCCTGCGCCTTCCTAAGTAATATTGTGTACAAACTCTCTTCCAGTAGATAAATTTAGTAGCAGTAGGATACACGATGTTTCCAAGATAATAGACTTCAGAGGTTTCCTCTTGTGTTTTGATAGAGAATTGAGCAGTGAACGTTTGCCCTCAGCTATGTCACTGAAGACATTCTTAAAAGAGACTAAACGTTAAGAAGACTAAACATTTGTAATTCCAGCTTCAGATTTTATTTCATGATGTGCATTTTAAAGTTTAATTTTTATCTGATCTGTAGCCAAAGTAGATTAATTAAAATATAACCTTGTACATTCTGTGACTTCCAGACCAGGACTGGATAACTCAGAATGTTATAAGACCAGTAGAGGATGGAGCCGAAATAACCATGTATGAGACCTCCCTGATTAAAAAAAGTGATAGCAACATATTTTATGCTAGCAGTTACTTTTAGCAGGTCTTTTTAACGCATTTTACTTGGGTAGATGATCGGTTTAACAAGCGCTCGTACAAACGCTTATTTCCAATCATTGCCCCGTGTAAACAGGGCAGAGATCAGCTGACAAACAAGCAAACGCTCTTTTGTCAAGAGATCGTAATTTTTATGCGGCCCAAAAAATTATCGTCTTTTGGCAGCATATCTCCCCTTGTAAACAGGGAATGTGCTACAGACAAGATGCAAAATGTGAGGAATAATCGTATTACTGTTCATTAGTCTCCCATACTCATGATCATTGCTTCATGTAAATGAAAATCTGCCTGTGATATTACAGATCAGCTCAATATAATTTTTTATGACCATCCCATTATTCATAATATTTGATAATTGTCAAGACATGTTATTGTTAGATACAATAGATTTTATTTTAATAATAATAATAGATGTTTGACTACCTATTTCTTTTTTTTTTCTTTTTTTAGAATGTTTTTGTTGAGTCTTCTAACAAATAATTTTAAAAACAAACCACATCAAGATGTGGATAGGGTTAGAGGATTGAGAGAATAGAAGTAGTCCGAGGTTTTTATTATGGTGTCGGCTTCTGTGGATCGGCAGACATAGACGATAATGGGTAGTGTCATGACAGGGACGAAGGTGGGGAAAGGGGTTTAATCTCAGTCCCGTATGTTGACGTGGAATATCACTCAAAGTTACATTGTCAAATAGTTGATGCTCCAGATACCAAGTGGTTTATTGGAAGCATGTGCAGCTTTATTCTGATTCAAAGTTACAGAATATTGATAAAGAGTTCCCATAGCGGAAAAATAAATGTTTAACTTTGGGTTTCTTCTGTAATGCTGCATCTATCCAATCCTTATAAAAAAATTAGGATAATTTGGTGAGGAAGTGGCGCAATGAAGTGGAGTTTTGTGATATCCAGTCCTGCATAATTGTTTTATGGACCGCAGCCGAAATATAGTGAAAAGGTTTGTATGCTATGTTGTTATATGTCTGGGAATGGCCCATTTAGCCTTCAATTGTTCCAGGGAGTTAGGTGAATCCTTGTAAAATTTTCCACCTGCTTCCAGAAGTCCTACATGACCCATTTGGCAGGGGGAGATGTATGCACTATGAACTATTTTTAACACCATATAGCCATTGGGCTGCTCTATTAGTAATGTCAATTAGATCTTTGGAGGATAGGCTGGGAAAGTATGACAAACAGCTCGAGACTCCCTGTTGTGTGTGTGAGTAGTTGCTAGTAGGGCGTGAGATAAGAAAACCTCAAGGTCATCTGTGAATGCCTAAAGTCAGATCTCTTGTGAGCCCAGCGATATTCCTCTCAAGGAAGTAGACTGTAAGGGCCTAATCAATGAGTACCGGAAGAAATTAAAGAGGATCTGTCACTAGTTTATTAATTCCCTATCTCCTAACTAATCTAATAGGCGCTTTGCTGCTGCTGCTGCTGCTAACTGCAGTGTGATTTGTTTTCAAAAAACGTTTATTATTTTAAAAGTTATGAGCATTTTTATACATATGCTGATTTGGCTCTAATAGCCAAATAGGCTGTTTTATTTTCACTCTGGGCGGTGTAAAGACAACTGTATGACGCTGTCCAATCCTCGTCATTCAGGTCTCCTATTCGCAGCCCAGCGTGATCTCAGCTGCAATCGGGGATCATGCTGTGTTGTCACTTCCAGCCGCAGGTCCTTCACCAAAGTGAATCAGCCAGCGTTACTCCAAGCAGACGGTCCCTACATTGCCTCCAGCCGTGATGGACTCTCAGCAGCAGCATTGTTGTCTTTATATCGCCCAGAGTGAAAATAAAATGTAACCTCCTATTTCACTATTAGAGCCAAATTAGCATATGTATACAAATGCTCATAACTTTTAAAATAATAAAGTTTTTTTAAAACAAATCACACTGAAGTTATCAGCATCAAAGCGCCTATCAGATTAGTTACGAGATAGGGAATTAACCCGTTCCCGACATTTGACGTATCCATATGCCAAAGTTGGGTAGGGGAAGTATGGAACGGGCTCACGGAGTGAACCCGCTCCATACGATGCAGGTGTCTGTATGTTACAGCCGACACTTCAGAGTAACGAGCCGGATCGCGTTAAATGTCGCTCATTTTTGGTCACCTCATCTCCCACAAAGAATGAAATAAAAAGTGATCAAAACGTCACATGTACCCCAAAATTGTATCATTAAAAACTACAGCTTATCCCGCAAAAAGTAAGCCCACATACCACTTAATCGATGGAAAAATAAAAACGTTATGGCTCTCAGAATTTGGTGATACAAAATAAATTTTATTTTTTTACACTTAGGATTTTACTTGTAAAAGTAGTAAAATATAGAAAAAACTATATATATTTGGTATCGCCGTAATCGTATTGACCCACAGAATAAAGTTAACATGTTGTTTTAATTGCACAGTGAATTCCTTAAAAACTAAGCACAAAAGACAATGGTGGAATCGCTGTTTTTTTTTCATTTTCTACCACACAAATATTTTTTTCCCCGCTTCCTAGTGCATTATATGGCCCAATAAATGGTGCTACGAAAAACTACAACTCGTCCCACAAAAATCAAGCCCTCATAGGACTATATCTACGGAAAAATAAAGACGTTATGGCTGTTGGAAGATGGGGAGGAAAAAACTAAAATGAAAATCTGAAAAATGACTGCGGCGGGAAGGGGTTAATAACCTGGTGACAGAGCCTCTTTAAATAGGATGGGTGATAGGGCTACCCTGTCTAGTGCCACAGTGGAGGATGATCAAGTTGGGGTATTACGTCCAATTATAGTAATGAATATCTGTACATTGGTGTACCGTGCCAAAATTTCTTTATCTAAGTCTGGTTTCAAGAAATTGCCAGGAAATAATATTGAACACTTTCTCAGCATCTAAGGTGAGTAGCATTAGGATTTGTCTTTAGCCTATAGAGTGGCAGCTATTTACTTCTGTACTCCCATAGTGGAATGTCTACTTTGAAGAAAGCCGAGTAGAGTAGGGGGTCAATATCCTGGTCAGGATTGTTTGCAATGTATTTGCTATCATTTTGGTCAAAATCTTATAGTCCATGCCCAGGTTTGGAAGCAAAATTATTCTTGCCTCACAGAAGTGATAAACATGAGAAATGTATAAACCCTCTATGTAAATTGCATCAAATAGCTGTTTCAAGGTCTGCGTGATTTGTCATTTCAGTAATTAGAAGTATTCCCCCGGAGCAACCATCCAGCCCAAAAGTCTTGTTGTTAGGAAGGGAGGCTATGGTGTGGGCTATTTCTTTGTCAGTCAAAGGTGAAAGTCCTAGTACACCTGATGGTCAAGCATGAGTTCTGGAAGTTGTGTGCTCTTCGGCAGTGCTCATGCCCGCTGTGAGCAGTGGCAAATTATAATATGGGCGGTTTGGGTAGATGTTCAAACCGCCCTTCATCATGAAAGCTGGACACCATGTCAGCCACCCAAACACTGATCAAAATAATTATCAGCCACGGCCTGTGGCAGCCATAGGTCTGACTGTGGCAGGCCGAAGTGAGGACTCATGTAGACAAGGGCAGTGGCGGATCCTCATAAGGGCGCACATAAGTAAAAAAAAAACTATCCAGGGCTGCTGCCTGCTGCATTCTTGCGGTCATCGGTCACACCTGATGATGAAGAGGAGGTGGGGGGGCATGTGCAGGGGGAGTCAATTGCGGCCAGGGAGCAGGAGGCGGGCGGCACAGCACATAACCTGTAGAGAGCAGACTGTCAGAGATAGTGATGGGCAGGTGCTGGAGTCTCCCTGACAGTCTGCTCCTCTCTGCTGCTGTGTACTGTCCTGCCTTTCTACACCTCCAGCAGCTGCTTGATAATGGTAAGACTGCAACTAGGACGTGAAGGACCTGTAGTGACATCACAGTCACATGATTAAGGTCCTGTAGGCTGTACCAGAGCAAAAGAACCGCAGAGGAAGAGGCTCTGGTAAGTATGGTGTGTATATATAGGGAACATAGTGTAAGTCTATATATTGTGTGCTGTGTGTATAATGTAAGTCTATATAGTGTGTGGTGTGTTTATGGTGTGTATAATGTAAGTCTACATAGTGTGTGCTGTGTTTATAGAGTTTATAGTGTGTTAAATGTAAGTATATTTAGTGTAAGTGTGTGTGTATATTGCATAGAATATGTGTGTATAGTGTATATATTGTAGAGTGTGTAAATAGTGTGTGCTGTGTGTATAACCTAAGTCTATATTGTGTGTGTGTGTGTGTGTGTGTGTGTGTGTGTGTGTGTGTGTGTGTGTGTGTGTGTGTGTGTGTGTGTGTGTATAGTGTTAGTCTATATAGTGTATATACAGTGAAGGAAATAAGTATTTGATCCTTTGCTGATTTTGTAAGTTTGCCCACTGTCAAAGACATGAACAGTCTAGAATTTTTAGGCTAGGTTAACTTTACCACTGAGAGATAGATTATATATAAAAAAAAGAAAAAGAAAATCACATAGTCAAAATTATATATATTTATTTGCATTGTGCACAGAGAAATAAGTATTTGATCCCTTTGCCAAACAAGACTTAATACTTGGTGGCAAAACCCTTGTTGGCAAGCACAGCAGTCAGACGTTTTTTGTAGTTGATGATGAGGTTTGCACACATGTTAGATGGAATTTTGGCCCACTCCTCTTTGCAGATCATCTGTAAATCATTAAGATTTCGAGGCTGTCGCTTGGCAACTCGGATCTTCAGCTCCCTCCATAAGTTTTCGATGGGATTAAGGTCTGGAGACTGGCTAGGCCACTCCATGACCTTAATGTGCTTCTTTTTGAGCCACTCCTTTGTTGCCTTGGCTGTATGTTTCAGGTCATTGTCATGCTGGAAGACCCAGCAACGAGCCATTTTTAATGTCCTGGTGGAGGGAAGGAGGTTGTCACCATGCTTGACAGTGGGGACAGTGTTCTTTGGGTCATAGGCAGCATTTCTCTTCCTCCAAACACGGCGAGTTGAGTTAATGCCAAAGAGCTCAATTTTAGTCTCATCTGACCACAGCACCTTCTCCCAATCACTCTCAGAATCATCCAGATGTTCATTTGCAAACTTCAGACGGGCCTGTACCTTCTTGAGCAGGGGGACCCATTACGACGTAATATGTTACCAATGGTTTTCTTGGTGACTGTGGTCCCAGCTGCCTTGAGATCATTAACAAGTTCCCCCCGTGTAGTTTTCGGCTGAGCTCTCACCTTCCTCAGGATCAAGGATATCCCACGAGGTGAGATTTTGCATGGAGCCCCAGATCGATGTCGATTGACAGTCATTTTGTGTCTTCCATTTTCTTACTATTGCACCAACAGTTGTCTCCTTCTCACCCAGCGTCTTACTTATGGTTTTGTAGCCCATTCCAGCCTTGTGCAGGTCTATGATCTTGTCCCTGACATACTTAGAAAGCTCTTTGGTCTTGCCCATGTTGTAGAGGTTAGAGTCAGACTGATTAATTGAGTCTGTGGACAGGAGTCTTTTATACAGGTGACCATTTAAGACAGCTGTCTTTAATGCAGGCACCAAGTTGATTTGGAGCGTGTAACTGGTCTGGAGGAGGCTGAACTCTTAATGGTTGGTAGGGGATCAAATACTTATTTCTCTGTGCACAATGCAAATAAATATATATAATTTTGACTATGTGATTTTCAGTTGTTTTTTTTTTAAATATAATCTATCTTTCACTGGTAAAATTAACCTAGCCTAAAAATTCTAGAATGTTCATGACTTTGACAGTGGGCAAACTTACAAAATCAGCAAGGGATCAAATACTTATTTCCTTCACTGTATATATAGTGTAAGTCTATACTGTATAGTGTGTGCTGTGTATAGAGTTTATAGTGTGTATAATGTGTCTATATAGTGTGTTAAATGTAAGTCTATATAGCGCAATTTTTTCTGTATAATGCATATAGTATGTGTGTATAGTGTAAACAATGTATAGTGTGTGTGTGTGTATATGGTGTGTTTATAATTTAAGTCTATATAGTGTGTGCTGTGTATAGAGTTTGTAGTGTGTATAATGTGTCTACATAGTGTGTGTGTGTGTGTGTGTGTGTGTGTGTGTGTGTGTGTGTGTGTGTGTGTGTGTGTGTGTGTAGTGTGTGCGTGTAGTGTGCGGTTTGAATATATAGTGTGTGGTGTTAGTGTGAATTGTATATAAAGTGTTTAGTTTCTAAATTTTCTTGTGTGAAATTATTTCCCACCCACAGGGCCCTTTGCTGTCAGTCAGATGCTAAGAACCCCCCCCCCCCCTTGCAGTATAATCTCCGCCATAGAGCCCTCATGTAATGGCAGGAAGGAGGTGAAGGGAAAGTGAGCCCTAATCTACCCACCGCGCTGTCCCTGCCTACTTGCAACGACCCGCCCTAGGCGACGGGGTACAACTGGGCGGCGGTCCCTACGCTGTCTAAGTGCACGGGAGAACAAACAGGGAACACGCAAGGGAAGGGGCAGTAGCCACGGAACGCCGCGAGGAAACGGAGCGGTGAATGAGTAGTCAGGACCAGGAAGAAGTGGAGTATACCCAAGTGAGCACGGAGAAGGAAGCAAGCCAGGGGCAAAGCAAAGCAGGTTAAGCGGAACTGCAGCAAGGCAGAAGCACGGCAGGAGCAGGCTTGAGCAAGCAGCAGTGAGGCCAGGAATCCAGAAGAATTACAAGCACTGAGGAAGAGAACACGGCAGGTAATAAAGGACAGGGGGCGGAGCTAACTCCGACTGACCAGGCCGCGATAGGCTCTCCCACTCCTGAGCCTGCCACCCTGGTTGGTGGGAGATGGTGTCAGTCGAACAGGTCTGGCCTCAGGTGTGGATTGATTAATCCCAGGAGTATACCTAGACGTAGTACCTGGCAGATCCCTAACAGTACTCCCCCTTTTATGAGGGGCCACCGGACCCTTACTAAGAGGACCCGGTTTAGTAGGGAAGAGAAGGTGGAACCTCCTGATCAATACCCCAGCGTGAACATCACAGGCAGGTACCCAAGTCCTCTCCTCCGGCCCGTATCCTCTCCAATGGACCAGGTACTGGAGGGAGCCCTGGACCATCCTACTGTCCATAATCTTGGCCACCTCGAATTCCACCCCCTCAGGGGCGAGAACGGGAACAGGAGGTTTCCTCGAGGGGGACCAGGATGGGGAGCAGCGTTTAAGGAGGGAGGCATCGAAGACGTCATGTATGCGAAAGGATGGGGGCAGCTCCAGACGGAAGGATACAGGGTTGAGGACTTCAATGATCTTATAAGGTCCAATAAATCGGGGAGCAAACTTCCTGGACGGGACCTTAAGGCGCAAGTTCCTGGACGACAACCAGACCAAATCCCCGACGACAAACCGGGGGTTAGCAGAACGTCTACTATCCGCCTGAATCTTTTGTGCGCTCTGGGACGCCTCTAGGTTCTTCTGAACCTGGGCCCAGACAGTGCACAGTTCCCGATGAACATCCTCTACCTCAGGATTATTGGAACAACCAGGGGAAACGGAGGAGAACCTTGGGTTAAACCCGAAATTACAGAAAAACGGGGAGACCCCTGACGAGTTACTGACCCGGTTATTAAGGGAAAATTCAGCAAGGGGAAGGAATGAGACCCAATCGAATTGACAGTCAGAGATGAAACACCTTAAATATTGTTCCAGGGATTGGTTAGTCCTTTCCGTTTGGCCATTAGTTTCGGGATGGAAGGCGGAGGAGAAGGACAGATCAATCTCCAACTTTTTACAAAAAGCTCTCCAAAATAAGGAAACAAATTGTACCCCTCTGTCAGAAACGATATTGACTGGGGCCCCATGGAGACACAGGATGTGTTTCACAAACAAAGAAGCTAACGTCTTGGCGTTAGGTAGCATCTTAAGGGGCACAAAGTGGCACATCTTGCTGAAGCGGTCTACTACCACCCACACCACCGACTTGCCCTGAGATGGAGGCAAATCGGTGATAAAATCCATGGAGATATGGGTCCAAGGTCTCTGGGGAATGGGCAAGGAACGTAGTAGGCCCGCAGGTCGGGACCTAGGGGTTTTGGACCTAGCGCAAACCTCACAAGCGGCGACGTAAGCCCTAACGTCTTTAGGCAACCCAGGCCACCAATAGTTTCTGGTAATGAGGTGTTTGGTGCCCAAGATGCCAGGCTGACCAGATAGAGCGGAGTCATGGTTTTCCCTGAGTACCCTTAGCCGGTATTGCAGGGGAACAAACAGTTTGTCCCCAGGGACGTTCCCGGGAGCTGCACCCTGATCAGCCGCGATATCAGAAGCTAAATCAGAATCCGTGGCAGAAACAATTATACCAGGGGGTAAAATACAAGCAGGATCCTTCTCGGAAGGAGGATTGGCCATGAAACTACGTGACAGAGCATCAGCCTTAATATTCTTGGACCCAGCCCTATAGGTAACCAAGAAATTTAATCTGGTAAAGAATAGTGCCCACCGAGCTTGTCTAGGATTAAGCCTCTGGGCCGATTCTAGGAAAACCAGATTCTTGTGATCCGTAAGGACCGTTACCTGGTGTCTGGCCCCCTCCAGGAAGTGCCGCCACTCTTCAAAAGCCCATTTAATGGCTAGAAGTTCGCGGTTGCCAATATCATAGTTACTCTCCGTGGGCGAAAACTTCCTAGAGAAGTAAGCACAGGGGCGGAGATGGGTGAGGGAGCTGGTACACTGGGACAAGACGGCCCCCACTCCCACCTCGGATGCGTCAACCTCCACAATAAATGGCTCCTCTTGGTTGGGCTGAATCAGCACGGGGGCCGAGATAAAGCACTTCTTGAGGGTCTCAAAGGCCTGGATGGCCTCAGGGGGCCAATGGAGGACATCAGCACCCTTGCGAGTAAGGTCCGTAAGAGGCTTAGCGACGACCGAGAAGTTGGCAATAAATCTCCTGTAATAGTTGGCGAACCCTAAAAAACACTGTAACGCCTTAAGGGAGGCTTGTTGGACCCATTCCACCACAGCCTGAACCTTGGCAGGGTCCATGCGGAATTCATGAGGAGTGAGGATTTGCCCTAAAAATGGTATCTCCTGTACCCCAAAGACACATTTTTCAGTCTTAGCAAACAGATTATTCTCCCGAAGGACCTGGAGCACCTTCCTGACATGCTCCACGTGGGAGGACCAGTCCTTGGAAAACACCAGTATGTCATCAAGGTACACAACAAGAAAATTACCCAGGTAATCTCTCAGGATTTCATTAATAAAATTCTGGAAGACAGCAGGGGCATTACACAACCCAAAGGGCATGACCAGGTATTCGAAATGACCCTCGGGTGTGTTGAACGCAGTTTTCCACTCATCCCCCTCTTTGATGCGGATAAGGTTATATGCCCCCCGTAGATCGAACTTAGAAAACCATTGGGCTCCCTGAACCTGATTGAAAAGATCCGGAATAAAAGGAAGTGGGTACTGGTTCCTTACGGTGACCTAATTCAGGTTATGATAATCAATGCACGGCCTAAGACCACCATCCTTCTTCCCCACGAAGAAGAAGCCAGCACCTACAGGAGAAGTCGAGGGGCGAATGAAACCCTTGGCCAGGCATTCTTGGATATACACCCTCATAGCTTCACGTTCAGGACATGAAAGATTAAATATCCTACCGTTAGGAAGCTTGGCACCAGGCACCAAATCGATGGCGCAATCGTAATCTCTATGGGGGGGCAACACCTCGGAGGCCTCCTTAGAAAACACATCGGCGAAGTCCTGAACAAACTCAGGAAGCGTGTTTACCTCCTCCCGGGGAGAAATAGAGTTAACAGAAAGACATGACATAAGACATTCACTACCCCATTTGGTGAGATCCCCAGTATTTCAATCAAACGTGGGATTATGCAACTGCAACCAGGGAAGACCTAATACCAGATCAGACGATAATCCCTGCATCACCAGTACAGAGCACTTCTCCAAATGCATGGAGCCAACCAGGAGTTCAAAAACAGGAGTATGCTGAGTAAAATAACCATTAGCAAGGGGAGTTGAGTCGATACCTACTACAGGGATGGAATAAGGTAAATCAATAAAAGGCATCTTTAGAGACATAGCAAATTCCACAGACATGATATTAGCAGATGAGCCAGAATCCACGAAAGCACTGCCCGTGGCAGACCGGCCAGCAAACGAGACCTGAAAGGGAAGCAAAATTTTATTGCGTTTCACATTAACGGGAAATACCTGTGCGCCCAAGTGACCTCCCCGATGATCACTTAGGCGCGGAAGTTTTCCGGCTTCTTATTCTTGCGCCTGGGACAGGTGTTCAGTAGATCCTTGTCGTCCCCACAGTAGAAGCAGAGACCATTCATTCTGCGAAACTCCCTACGTTGTCGAGGGGACATGGAGGCCCCGAGTTGCATAGGTACCTCCGAGTCCTCCGTGGAGGGGCGAGGAGACGGGACCTCGGGGGGAATCGCAGAAAAGTCAGAGGGGAGCACATTGAAGCGTTCAAGCTGACGTTCCCTGAGACGTCGGTCAAGTCGTACTGCTAGGGCCATAACCTGGTCAAGGGAGTCAGAAGAGGGGTAGCTAACCAGCAGATCCTTCAGGGCGTCAGATAATCCTAACCTAAACTGGCACCTTAGGGCCGGATCGTTCCACCGAGAAGCTACGCACCACTTTCTAAAATCAGAACAGTATTCCTCAACCGGTCTCCTACCCTGACGTAAGGTCACCAGCTGACTCTCGGCTAAAGCAATCCTGTCAGTCTCGTCGTAAATGAGTCAGAGGGCAGAGAAAAAACGATCAACAGAGGAAAGTTCAGGGGCGTCAGGAGCCAAGGAGAAGGCCCACTCTTGGGGCCCTTCCTGGAGTCGGGATATGATGATACCCACCCGCTGGTTCTCGGAACCTGAGGAGTGGGGTTTTAGGCGGAAATACAGTCTGCAACTCTCCCGGAAGGAGAGAAACGTCTTACGGTCCCCTGAGAACCGGTCAGGTAACTTGAGGTCGGGTTCTAGAGGTGAGGTGAGGGGTACTACTAAGGCAGCGTCACCCTGGTTGACCCTCTGGGCCAGGGCCTGGACCTGTAGGGAGAGGCCCTGCATCTGCTGGGTCAGGGTCTCAAGGGGGTCCATGATAGCGTCAGCGTAGGAGAGATGGTAGACTAGGTAAGGGCTTGTAATTATGTAATGGCAGGAAGGAGGTGAAGGGAAAGTGAGCCCTAATCTACCCACCGCCCTGTCCCTGCCTACTTGCAACGACCCGCCCTAGGCGACGGGGTACAACTGGGCGGCGGTCCCTATGCTGTCTAAGTGCACGGGAGAACAAACAGGGAACACGCAAGGGAAGGGGCAGTAGCCACGGAACGCCGCGAGGAAACGCAGCGGTGAATGAGTAGTCAGGACCAGGAAGAAGTGGAGTATACCCAAGTGAGCACGGAGAAGGAAGCAAGCCAGGGGAAAAGCAAAGCAGGTTAAGCGGAACTGCAGCAAGGCAGAAGCACGGCAGGAGCAGGCTGGAGCGAGCAGCAGTGAGGCCAGGAATCCAGAAGAATTACAAGCACTGAGGAAGAGAACACGGCAGGTAATAAAGGACAGGGGGCGGAGCTAACTCCGACTGACCAGGCCGCGATAGGCTCTCCCACTCCTGAGCCTGCCACCCTGGTTGGTGGGAGATGGTGTCAGTCGAACAGGTCTGGCCTCAGGTGTGGATTGATTAATCCCAGGAGTATACCTAGACGTAGTACCTGGCAGATCCCTAACACCTCAGTAGTTATTATACTGCAAGGGGGGGTCAGAGCGTCTGACTGACTAATGAGGGTTCTATAGGGGAATAGCTCCTTCCCCCCTAGAGCCATAAGAGTCAGATGCTCAGACCCTCCCATAGAGTACTCAGCAGTCAGTCAGACGCACTGGGGAGGGGTGTCTGACTGCTTAAAGGGTAACTAAACTTTTTGAAAAAAAAATTATATGAAATAGTGACATGTCAAAAGTTCTCATCGGTGGGAGTCCGGCACTGAGACCCCACCAAAAGCTTAAAAAAAGTGGCAGAAGCGCTGAGGTGAGTGGTGAGCCACTTTGTTTCTGATCGCCTTTCCTCTGATAACAGAGCAAGCGGTGTACGGGCTCAATAGAAAGCCTATTTAGGGTGTTTAGATTCTGAATTTTTGTGTTGCTATAGACGCTGAAAATGGCTGCAGAATTGAGGGGCAAAGATTTCTCATCAGGAAACTCTGCAGTCATCAGGAGAAGTCTGCATAACTGTCTGTGTCAGATGGAGAAGAGAAGAAAAGAGAACGACTCCCATCAGAGAAGAAATCACTTGTGAGTCATTGGATTTATAGATCTGTCCCCCTCTCCTGAGATGTCTTTGTAGGAAATCCTTGTATTCTATAAAAAAATCTTTGTGTGCCCAGGACTAATAGAGAAATGCGTGTTACCATTCCCCTTGTCAGGAGGATGTGTCCCTGCACAGTGTGATACTGTCATCGATGGTTGGAGACTGTCAGTATGTAGGAACACAGCTCTTTGACAAGGGGAATCGTAACACTCATTTGTCAATGCTCACACAGAAAGGTGGTGTTTAATATAGACACGGCGTGGCAGGGCGGTGGTGGAGAAGGGGGGCCAATCTTGTGCAACTGCCCATGGCCTATGGTCTACTTAATCCGCCACTAGACAAGGGGGTCCCGGCACTTCTTCCAGGCACAACACCGACCCCTTTCGTCACCCTTCCACTCTCTAAGCTCTGTAGCTGGTAGCTATAGCTACTTAATGCATATCCAGCAGCTAGCTTATCGTCGCTGCGGGCCACTGCCGCTAGCTTACAATTGCTGCACTGCCCCTTTTCTGGCTTGGCTGCCAGATGTGCCTGTGCCTCCCTGGAGCCGCTATAGTTATTTTTAATGGGTACGTTCTTACCCCTACAGCCCCTCCCAGCACAGAATAAAATCATTTAAAATAAATTAATAAGCTTAATATATCACAGTCAATTGCCAAATATTGTACGATATCCACAATGTACAGTCAAATCATGGTTCACTGCTACGATTACTACAAAATCTTGGCAAAATCCAGCGGTTTTGCTGTGAGTTTGTGGTAATAAACCGCGATTTCCCCACACTATGTGAATTAGCTCTTCAGAATAATGGTTGTGCAGATTATAGATACGGCGGGGGAGGCAAGTTTTGTAGACAGCCTGGGGCCCATTTGTCAAAGTGATTCAAATATGTTTAAATTAATCCATTTTGTGCAGCAGCCATCTTGCCTGGAGACTCCATCTTGTTTCTTTTGTAGTGAATAAGAAAGTAATTGTTCCTTCAAGACAAATATATTAATGCTGACTTTGTATGTTACTAAGTTAGTTATGTTTGGCCTTGGTTCTCATGTGAAGCTTGTGGAAAGAAGGAAAGGGGGCGGGAGGGAGATAAGAAGGGGAGACACATATGTATGTGCGTAAAACTCCCTAATCTAAGAAGAACAATCTATTAAATCCTTGCCAAGAGAAATAAGCCAGCTGCAAATTTGATGTATGAAGAATTGTAATAATGCATTTGAAATGTATCGTATGTCTGTAATTGGCTGAATTTTAAATATTGTCACATTGCCTTTGATTGGTTAACCTGAAGCCTACACCTCTTTTGAATGATATTATTGTATTTGAGTTTGGCAATAAACATCAGAGAAGTATTTTGAGCATACCAGCAACATCTGTGTGTCTAATGTGTTGTTTTTTTAATGCTGTTTTAAACGCACCTCGACTGCAACGTCTGAAAACACCTAAGGATCGAGTAGCAACAGTCATTTAAAAAAATGTCAAAGAAGATGTAGGGCCAATCGAGTCAAGCCTTTTTTTGTGTATGTCATACTGCAGAGATCCATGAGGAGTTATATTCCCCGTTACTCGCTTCTCCCAGTTCCAGCGGCACGTCTCACTGAGTGGCCGGGGCACCTGCCGATGGCCGCATCCTGTTGCTAGGCAACTGGACTTCTCCTTTTTTCTCCTGTCTTCACTGCCACTCCTAGTTAACATCAGCTCTGGCGGTCTATTTAACGGGGACTCCAGCCTTCACACCTCATCTGCAGGTCAAGGTACAGCCTTTGTTAGGCCTTTGTTAGGCTTTTGTTAGGCCTTTTACACCGACCGACAATAGGCCGGTGCAGGGAGCACCGATCAACGAGACATCCTTGATCAGCACTCGTTTGCTCCTGTCACACGGAGCTACGGATGGGGACGAGCGGTCGTTGCTCCGATCCCTCCTCCCCATCCATTATTATCATATTGGCTGCGCGTGTCCCTGTTTACACAGGGAGATGTGCTGCCGACAACGATAATCTTTTAGTTTTTTAAAACGATATGACCAGCAGATGATCGAGCAAATCAGCAGTTTGCTCATTCATCTGTTGATCGCTGCCCTGTTTATACAGGGCAATTATCGGCAACGAGCGTTATATGTTTTCAAACTTTTTTTATTCGTTTTAATGAACAAAACAAAAATCAGAGGGATACAATGTGTGCAGTAAGAAATATCAAGTAATACATACATCTGTGCATTGTAAAAGAATACAAAATATTTGTGCTGTCAGGCCTGTAACACATACTTTGTATATTTCAATATAAGTAAGGTAAAATAGGGAGGAGGAAAAGTATGAGGAAGGGAGGATCGAGAGGGGGGGAGTAGGGGTGAACGAGTAGAGGAAGGGAATAATGTCACATGTCTACCATATATGTTGAAAGTTACAATGGATACATCATATATACAATCAGTATATAAATACAAATGAGATTTGAAGTGAGTATAGACAAACCTACTCAGAAAAAACAGGTTAAGGTCAAGGCAATTGTCCCATATTAGGAAGAGCGAGTTCTGTCAATATATACCTGCCAAGGAGACCATATACAGAGAAATTTATCTCTGGTTCTACGTTCCCAATGAATAAGTTCCTCTAATCTATAAATTTCCTGCACTTTGAGTACCCATTGATCAATTGTAGGGGGGAAAACACTCTTCCAAGGAATAAGAAGTTTTGCCGCTGCAATCAAAAAAGTGGGAAGATCATTTCGTCTGGGTGTATAGGAATCAGTAGGTAACCATAGAAGAATCGTCTGAGGTGAGTATGGAACTGAAGACGAACAGATGGCATTGACCTGTTAAATAACATCTAACCAGTATTTTTTTTATCAAAGGGCATTGCCACCAAATATGCAATAAAGAGCCTCTGTCTAAAGTGCACCTCGAGCAAGTCTCAGGGACTGCAGGATTGATCATATGTAGCCATTCAGGAGTCTTGTACCAACGTGAAAAAAGTTTGTATGAATTTTCTCCGATTTTAATACATTGGGAGAAACCATGTGAATGCTTTAAAATGGTTTTCATATCTTTCTCGCTGAAAGAGATTTGAAGGTATTCTTCCCATTTACTAAGGATGTTAAGTTTTCTATCCAGCCCTAATTGTTATAAAAAATCTTATGAGGTGGCTAATGCTTTCTTCTGTTGCACAGTACTTTGTAATTGACTTTCGAACTGATTCAATGAATATGAGGAGGAATAAGTGGCAATATATTTATCCCTTCAATAAAACACTTGAACAAGTCATTGATGGCAAGAAATGTTTCAGATCCCATAAGTACAATTTATCCGGCAGTGTGAGAAGATCTCTCTCTAATTCAGTATAAAGGGTATAATAAGAATTTCTAATAAGTTCTTTCCATCTATTTAGTTGATGAGCCTTATAGTAGGTGTAGTTATCAGGGATTCCAAAACCTCCCAACTGGGTTTTCTGAATAAGGAGTTGATGTTTCAACCTAGGTTTCCTATTGTTCCATAAGAACTTGGAGAAAAGTTTATCCTTTAAATTACGTCCTCTACGGTAGGTGATTGCTGGCCTATCACTCAGAAGACTCCCTATATCTGGGTCAGCTTTTAAAATACCCCAGAATGTCTGAATAACCTCTCTCACTTGTGTATGTTGTGAACCATAGGAACCTTCTTCTGAGTGATGGGCCAGCAATCACCTGCCATGGAGGACGTAATTTAAAAGATAAATTGGTTCAGAGTCATATGAAACCAGCCACTCGGGCAACCTAGATGCCTAATCCCCCCCATTGGCACATATAGCTGTGGTACCTGTAAAGCCTGTAGATCAATTCTAACAAGTAAATCATATTGTAGTACCACATCAGGCCGTTCTTACAAGAATTATGATTTCATCAATTGTAAGACTCAAGGTGTTATATACTTGATGACATGCAGCTGCAGGATCCAATATGTGGGTAAAAGCATTCGTGAATTTCGCAGACGTATCAGAGATCACATCAAGGACACGGCTAAACGAGCTGATACTCCGATCACACGCCATATTTGGGAATGTCATCAGGGTAACTCTGACCATTTAAAATTCCAGGGTATTGAATGGGTACGTCCTCATCCTAGAGGGGGTAACTGGGATAAACGTTTGCTTCAGCAAGAGGCAAGGTGGATATTTTTGTTACAGATGGTCAAAACTGGAGGTCTCAATGATAACATCTCCTATACTTGTTTCTTATAAGGGGGAGCTGACAATTGGAGATGGTCCCATTGGCTCATATATAGCTTTGTTTTCACTGTCAGAATTAACTGTCTTTTTATTACCTCTCATCGTTATCATTACAATTTGCTTCTCCTATATATACGCCATTATTTGGAATTATTGATGATTCCCATAGCTTTTTGACAGTAAGGGTATGTGCACAAGACAACGCCAAATACGTCTGAAATTATGGAGCTGTTTTCAGGAGAAAACAGTTCCTGAATTTCAGCTGTTTTTACAAGTGCACAAGTTTTTTGCAGCGTCTTTTACGGACGTAATTGGAGCTGGTTTTCATTGGAGTCAATGAAAAACAGCTCCAATTACGTCCCAAGAAGTGAGTGTCCTGCACTTCTTTGCTGCGGGCGTAATTTTACGCGCCGTCTTTTGACAGCGACGTGTAAAATGACAGCTCGTCTGCACAGAACATCGTAAGACCCATTGCAAGCAATGGGCAGATGTTTGCCGACGTATTGGAGCCGTCTTTTCAGCCGTAATTCGAGGCGTAAAACGCCTCCATTACGTCTGAAAAGAGGTTGTGTGCACATCCCCTAAGTGTCGTTTAAAAATGCCCGGTGAGGAGTGTTTTGGATGAGCTCATGAATGGGCGGGGCGCCTGATGACGTGGCGCGCTCTGATTGGGTGTGTGTGGTAATCGTCCAGCCTCCCAAAGGGCAGGGCTAAAAGCTTAAATAGTTGGCTTTCTGTCGCATCGCTGCGGTCAGATACCAGAACTGTGCTGTTGGGAGAAAAGCTCTAGCAGACACAAGGCGGAAAGATAATACTGAACAAAAAACCAATGTGCTAATCTGCCCTGTCTCAATATACGTGCCTCTGAAGAAACGTTCTATATAAAACAAGGACGTGGAAACGCGTTAGGCGTTCAATCTTTGTTCAGTGTGAATGCACACTCTTGTTATCAGGTGGACAATATTTATCAGGTGTGAATGCACACTACCTCAATATAGGTGTTACGCTGGATTGAGAAGTGTGAATGCACACTACCTGCATGTGCTGATGCTCATCTCAGCGATAATGTACTCTGTGTTGTAGATATTGCTGAATAGTGTGAATGCACACTTAAAGGACGAGTGTCGCGAAAAAAAAAATTTTTATATCAATTTGCTTTTAGTGTTTTATTCAAAAAAAAATTATTTACTTGTGTGTTTGTGTTTTACTTTTTTTTATTTTTTAACTTTTTCTTGTCTATGGGGGCTGCCATTTTTTTCTCCATCTCTGTATGTGTCGATTAACGACACATACAGACATGGAATACGGCACATACAGCCCCATAGTGAATGCGAACGGGGCCCGTTCCATCCACTATGCTGTACGCCGTCTGTGTGTGAACGGCGCATGCGCCGCTCCCACACAGTCCAAATTGAAGGTCTTTGGCCGAGCGACGTCCAGCGCCATTTTCTTGTGGACCGGAAGCCGTGGCCGGACAGTAAGATTACTACTTCCGGTCGCGGCTTCCGGACTTGTGCACTTGGAGCGGAGGGAGCAGACGGAGCGGACGGACCGGAGGGAGCGGCGGCGGCGGCAGGAGCAGGTAAGTTAGGTCTGTGTATGTACGTGTTTTACTGTGTGTTTACTACTGTATGTAAACCTACTACACTGTGTGTTAGCTCAAAAAATGGCGACACACAGTGTAGGAGGTTTGACCGTTCAATCCCCTCCTTTCTCCTGGCACTAGCCAGGATAAAGGAGGGGGGATTCTGTGAGCTCACTAGTGTGTATTCTCAAATTTTGCAGCATAAAGCAATGTGGTTGCTTTACCACATGCCAATGCTGCAATTTTGGGAATTGCTCCATCTAGTGACCAGCACTGGGAAATGTTATAAATTAGAATCTAATTTATAATATTTCCTGACTCGTGAAAAAATGAAAAAAATTAGAACAATGTTTAATCACTTATACACTAACTGTTTAACTAAAAAAAAAAAAATTCTAGCGACACATTGCCTTTAATATACCTTATATAGTTGCTGTGAATGCACACTTGGTATATTATATTCATCTAGTGTGAATGCACACGTTTGTTTAAATATAAAGTCCCTTTCTAGTGTGAATGCACAATACTGCTGGAGGTGCTGCACTGTTTGTCATGGGTGTTAATGCACAGGGAATTTAGGTGCTGAAGCTGTTGTGATGTTCTGCTACTCCACGCCTGACGTCTACCTGCTGCCTGGTCACAGCCGAGCCTGCCTTGCTACTGTCCGAGTTGCCACAGGTACACTTTCTGTACTATAGAGTCTGTACTATACCTGTTTGGCCAGCTGCCATCCCGCTACGCGGTACAGTCCAGTGGGTCCACACCCCGCATAGTGACAGTACGCTCAGGCCATGGACCCCGCTTGGTCAATTCAAGGGTATGTCACCCTCCCAAGCTATGCAGACGGACCTGCAGGATCTCCGAGCAAGACAGGATCAACTTCTTGTGGCAGTAGACTCCATTGCACAGCAGCTAGGGATGCTGGCTGCTTCCCATTCGGCTCCTATACAAGCTCCTTCGTTCAACCCTCCTGCTACACCTCCTAGCAGTTCCAGTTTGGATCCTCGGTTCTCGCTGCCATTACCTTCTCGGTTCCATGGAGACGCAAGTACATGCAGAGGGTTTCTGAACCAATGCCATATCCATTTTACCCTGCACGCCCAAGCATTTCCGTCGGACGGAGCCAGGATTGCCTTCATCGTGTCTCTATTTGCCGGCATGGCCCTGGAATGGGCGAACCCAATCTGGGAACGTCAGGGACCCGAGACCCAAGACTTCCAGGGGTTCGTGCGGTTGTTCCGTACTGTTTTCGAGGAGCCAGGACGAGTCTCGTGGCAGCCACTGCTATCTTTAACCTTCGCCAGGGGGACACCTCCGTGGGCAAATACACCATCCAGGTCCGGATCCTGGCAGGAGAGCTGTCCTGGAACAATGAGGCCTTGGTAGCATCCTTCTGGCATGGCCTATCGCCCGAGATCAAGGACAAACTTGCTGCTCGAGATCTACCACCTGCCTTGGATGACCTGATTCTACTTGCCACTCGAGTGGACATAAGACTCAAAGAAAGATCTCAAGAGGTTCGACAAGAGAGACGGCTTTCTAGACTGGCGCCCAACTTCCAGCAACCCCTCTTGCCGTCTCCTACTGCTTTGCCCGAGGTTCTGATGCAGGTGGATCGGCTAAAATTGTCCGTTCAAGAGAAACAGTGCAGGCGCACTTCTGGACTCTGTTTATATTGCGGCCTCGCTGGCCATGTCGTGCGTTTGTGTCCTCAGAAGCCAAAAAAAAAAACAACGCCTAGGTTTGGTTGGAGAGACAACCCTGGGCACTACTGCATTTAATCGAGAACTCTCCTCTAAATTGTTCATTCCCGTAACCATCACTGCTGGCGAGAAGCCCCATCCGGTCTCTGCCTACCTGGACTCTGGCTCTGCAGCCAATTTTATCTGCCAAGACCGTGTGGATCTTCTTCAGTTGCCCACTGTCCTGCTGGAAAGGCCGTTGATCGTTGCCTCGGTAGATGGACTGCCTTTGCCTGACCAAGTTTTGTCTGTGACCAAGCCATTGAGACTTTAAGTGGGAGCTCTTCACTCTGAGCTCATCTCCTTGTTTGTCCTGCCCAAGGCCGTCAACCTCGTGCTGCTGGGTTTGCCTTGGCTCCGTTTTCCAAAAACAAGAGCAGCAGTTGGAGTACAATCATATCTACTGATAAGCATACCAGGAGATCACAGAGTGAGAGTAATCTGAAAACTGCAAGATGAAAGTTATTCAAGATTATTCAAACCAATGACATAGAACCTCAGGGCATATTAGAGACAGCTCGGTTTTTATTGAAGGCTCTTTTTCCACCCGGAGATCTGTATTTAGATACCGTGGTCC